>NW_023270320.1:23577138-23614574 GCF_011800145.1 Mirounga leonina | reverse complement strand
CTTGTGTTCCCTCTCTCGCTGTGTCTCTCTCTGTCAAATAAATAAATAAAATCTTTAAAAAAAAAATAGTGTATAAGGGTTCCCTTTTCTCCACATCCTCACCAACATTCATTATCTTTTGTCTTTTTGATACTAGCCATTCTAACAGGTGTGAGGTGATATCTCATTGAGGTTTTGATTTCCATTTCCCTGATGATGAGTGATGTTGAGAACCTTCTTATATACCTGTTGGCCATGTGTATATCTTCTTTGAAAAAACACCTACCGAGGTTCTTTGTCCATTTTTAAATAGGGTTGTCTGTTTTACTATTGAGTTGTATGAGTTCCTTATATATTTTGGATATTAACCCCTTATCAGGGGTTAATGGTTAATGGTTTTCAAATATTTTCTCCCCTCCCATAGGTTGCCATTCCATAGGCTGCCTTTTCATTTTGCTATGGTTTCCTTTGCTTTGCAGATACTTTTTAGTTTGGCATAATCCTACTTGTTTATTCATGTTTTTCTTGACTGAACTTGTGATGTCATATCCAAAAAAAATCATTGCCAAGGTCAATGGCAGGGAGGTTTTTCACTTATGTTTTTTTCTATATGTTTTTAAGCCTACAGAGCTTAGGGTCCTATATTTAAGTCTTTAATCCATTTGAGTTGATTTTTGTGTGTAGCATAAAAGAAGGGCCCATAAATTCCTTGCTTTAAAACAACAAAATCTTTCCTTCCTTCCCTCCTTTCTTTGCTCCTTTTTCCCTTCATTTCCTCCTTCCCTCCATTCCTTCCTTCCTTTCTTCCTAATTTAGTAGACAAACCATTCGGTAAAGATGTGAAAAACTGTCATCCCCGTGGGGCAGCAACCTGGCAGGGGCTTCCAGAATTTGAGTGAGGTAAGGAGACTATCTGGGGCTTGGGAGCCCTTGTGGCAGCCTGGTGCTGATTAGGAAAACATGCCCAAGTTGGGGAAGATGGCTGACAGGGGAAGTGGGTAGTGGTGGTCTAGTGTTGGGTAATCGAGATTGAGTTGGGTGAAGGTGTCCTCCATGAGGGACAATCACAGAGGTAGTTGTTGTTATATATTGAGGAGCCATGCAGATTGAAGAATTTGTCTGCACCTGTGGTAGAGGATGGGGAGAGTGGAGAGGAGAGGGATGATGGCTTTAATGAGTTGGGTACATGTGAAGGGAAATGATCAAATAACTATATATCTTGAGAACAACTGAGTCAGATTTATTGCTGCTGGAGGAGGAAGTTACAAATGTGGAAAAAGGGAAAACTAGAATGAACCCTGAAATGTTGGATTGAAAATAAAATATTAATGTCAATTTATAGTTTTCCAACTGAGAGGTAGATGATAGATATTTATGGATATAGATATATGGATAGATAATATAATTATATGTAATATAATTCATATATATCCTAGTTTTGTCCTTAGAGAGTCTAGGAGCAGAGATACCCCAAGAGAAATAAGCATATCTTTCACTCAGATCTTGCTTTATAAATACCATTCTCCACTGAAAGAAACCAGGGCACCTTGGAGAAACTTCTGATTCCTCAGCTGGGGAAGAGAAGAAAGAGATGAGCCAGGAAGAGTTTGTTGCAACAGAAAATAAGGAAATATTCCAAAAATGATGAAACCAAATGTCAAAAGGATACATGAACCAGTGTGAGACTCCCACTTGTCAAATCTGGAACATTTAAACATTGAAATAAATAGTAATAGTAACAGATTATAACCCCCCCCCCAAAAAATCCACATGTCCATGCAGATATGAATGAATGAATGAGTGAAAGAATGATGAGGAGAAGTGGCAGATTTTCTCAAGAGTGGAATGCCAACTAATAAATACAGAAAGAACTATAGAAGAAGAAAATCATTTGGCTACCATCACAGTAATAAGTAACCCAGACAACATTTGGTTGCGTTAGATGATGCACAGGAGGTTTACATAGATTCATGAACTTCTGCACAAAATACTAAACAATTAGAAAGGTAAAAGAGAGAACCTTTACAATGGGGAAACCTGGAGGAAACTACCTTAATCAAGTGCATGAATTGAATTTGCTTATAAGTTGATGGGGGGCAATGAGAATAATACTGTATCATTTTTTCTGATGTTCCTGCCAAAAATATTTAGCTTAAATCTAGACATGAAGAAAAATCAGACAGACCTAAGTTGAGAAACATACTACGAAATGACTGGCCTATAATTCTTTTAAAATGTCAAGTCATGCAAGCCAAGTAAAAACGAAGGAATGGAACAAATGGGAACGGGGCTGAACTGACATGCCAACTAAATAGAACTGGATCCTTTTCTATAGAGGATATTATTGGAAAATGGTGAGAATTTAATAAGTCTATGGATTAAGTAGTAGTAATGTATCTATGTTAAATTCCTAATTTGATGGCTATATTTTAGTTATGTAGAACAATGTCTTTGTGAGAAATTCATATGTGGGAGGTGATAGGGCATCAAGGTGGCATCTTAAAATGATTTAGGAAAAAGAAAAAAATGCTCTTGGTACTGTTTTTTGTGTGTGTGTGTGAGTTTCAAATTGTTTTTTTTTAAAGATTTTATTTATTTATTTGAGTGAGAGAGAGAGAGAGAAAGTGCATGCGAAAGAGAAAGCACAAGCAAGGGGAGGGGCAGAGGGAGAGAGAGAAGCAGACCTCCCTGCTGAGCAGGAGCTCGACTGATGGGGGGGAGGGCTCGAACCCAGGACCCTAGGATCACGACCTGAGCCAAAGGCAGACACTTAACCGACTGAGCCACCCAGGTGCCCCAGTTTTAAATTATTTTTAAATAAAAATGTAAACACACAGAAGTACAGATAAAATTGGGGAAATCCGAACAAGAGCTAGAAATTCTATCAATGTTATAACCTGGCTGTGATTTTGTACTATAGTTTTGCAAAATGTTTCCATTGAGGAAAGTTGGTTAAAAGTATAAGGAAATCTGTCTTTTTTTTTTTTTTACAACTCCACGTGAATCTATAATTATCTCAAGATTTTTAATTATTAAAAACTGTTAGGTTAAGGGAAGTAGTTTTTACTGAGCATAGTCTCTCAATCTTTTTAACAGCTATGACATTGGTGTTGTACTCATTATACAGATTAAGAAAATAAAGTTAGGGATTTAAATAAAAACTTTAAAAAAACGAAAGAAATTTTAAGTAATGTTTAAGATTCAACTGTTCGTAAATAGAAGGAATAGGACTGAAGTAGAATTTTGTCTGGTTTTACAGCTAAAACAAAATCTTGCTTAAAAAAAAAACATAGAAGAAAGATTCCAAATATACTCAATCACCATTATTGATGGAAACTAATAAATGCACATTTTTTATTGAATGGATTTGAAATTTAAAAAAAAAAAGAAAATAATGCCATGAAATTATCTCATCTGGCCATGGGGGAACACGATTTTGATTACTAAGATCCCATAATACTCGAAGTTCAATATAAACCTACAAATAACATTTTCACAGTTCAACTACAAGGAGAGTCCTAACACTCTAAATGGGGTCCAAAGTACAGGAGAAATGCTGTCTTTGGTATACTCATGGCAGAAATTGCAATTTATA
Organism: Mirounga leonina; assembly: GCF_011800145.1. Taxonomy (NCBI): domain Eukaryota; kingdom Metazoa; phylum Chordata; class Mammalia; order Carnivora; family Phocidae; genus Mirounga; species Mirounga leonina. The sequence goes on along the minus strand of NW_023270320.1, from coordinate 23,611,000 downwards.
AACCAAACAATTAACAGTGAATATGAAAGAATAAGTATCTGAGTATAAGAATGGACACAAGATGTAGGGGTGAGTATATGGATTATCTAAGTAGAAGACTCTATCCTCTGAAATTAGCACATGTTTAGGATGTAGAGGATATGTTTTCTGAATGAAGGTAGATTCTTCTATAAGAAAATGCAGCATCACAAGGCAAATTATGTTACCGCTGGTTGTCTTTTCTGTGAAAATAAGGCTTTGTTCTAATACTAGAACTCCAGATGCCCCTCATAGAAACATCACTTATTGACAGATGTATAGGATATGTTGTAAATGAAGAAAGGCTATAAAGTGGGGAAATACCCATGTACATATGTAGAAGTATATTGGAAGGTCAATTACTATTTCATAGTAATAAACAGTATTAAAAATAGAAATTGGAAAGATTTAAATTGGTCACAGAGAACATATTTCTGACTTTCTCTGATCCCAACAATGGGGGAAAAATTTAAAAAAGACTGTAACATCTGAATCCATCCAGGAAAGTTCAAGAATACAATTGTCTTTCTTCTCTCAATCTGACGTAGAGCTTAGAATATTATTCACTGAAAATATGCTTCAAAGATGAAGAATCCTAATCATGATAGCAAATACTGAGTAGGCTTCTCTAAGTTTTCTAAAGTTACTAGCTGGCAAAACCGACCTAGCTAAAAATTTAAAGAACAGTTTGTATATATTTACACTGATATTTAAAAGATATATATCTTTATGGGGGTGCCTGGGTGGCTCAGTTGGTTAAGCGTCTGCCTTTGCCTCAGGTCATGATCTGGGATCGAGCCCCGCATCAGGCTCCCTGCTCTTCAGGAAGCCTGCTTCTCCCTCTCCCTCTGCCGCTCCCCCTCCTTGTCAAATAATAAATAAATAAAATCTTAAAAAATATATATATCTTTATGTATTTTGTAGGCTGCAACTCACGGATTCAAAAAAATTATCTTCTGGACAGTATATTTCAAATTTCTATATTTGTCTACCAGGTATATGGAGAGAACTGCGCTAAATCCTCATATTGACCTCTAGACTTCCTATAAGAATGATTAACTGAGAGATTTAAACCAATGCCCCTTTTCTATTCTTTTAAAACACCAAGAGTGCTTGAAAAAGCTATACTTAGTGTCTACTAAAATTACTATCTAGTGCATTTAAATAATGTACATTTAAATGAATAATATATAATTTAGGTCAGATTTTTTTTTAAGTTAAGTGTGAGTAAGTACATTTCCCCTAATCTTCAATTATTATTCATGCTGGTTTTCTCTCATTCTTGAGTAAAATTAGTTTATCCTTAGTTTTTACTGGGGCATACTGATTTTATGGTACTTTTCACTGGCTCCTCATGTGGGAGTTAAAATACCTTATTTAAGTATCAAAAATTTTATAGCCTTTTTCTCTATCTCCTGTAGACTTCTATTTCCCCTTATTATCCTACTATTAAGAGAGACATAATTAATTTCCTCTTGAAAGCTATCAGTGCAAAGTTATAACTTACCTTTCAAGTTTCAAGCTTTCCCTCTGCTTGCCCACTTCCTTATGTTCCAGTAGAAATTACATAGCTGAGCAATATAATGGTCTGGAAACAATGATGATAGTCTTTTTAAATTTTCATATAAATGTTATTCGCACACACCCTTTAAATTTTCCTCTAGGTGCCTTTCCCAGATATTTCACAAGCTGTTTTTACATTTTCCCCCTTACTCAAGTCTAAAGTTTCTTAATAAACTGGAGTACATGAAGAAACTATGTAAATATCTTTAATTTTTTTCCAAGAAAAGGGGGAAAGTGAAATACTAGGGAAAAAGAAAAAACCTTAGAGATGCTGCTCAGCTAGTTAACAGGCATTATTAAGCATATATTCAGAAAATATTTTTCAGACTTCAAACGTTGACCATACTTTCTCTCCTCACACATTTCTCATCAGGGTGAGTTCTGAAATGCTAAGATTAAGCAGTCTGGTGACCGAATAATGTCCCATTTCAACCCTGCCCTTGGAGAGCAATAGGTCATCAGGCAACAGTGAAAGAATTTAAAAGAATGTCTGGGATCATACATTTAAAAAAATTTTTTCCTTTGTTTTTATGCCTCTTTCCTTATGGAGAATTTAGAAAAGTCAGATTGGGGGTATGAGTACTGTGAAGGGAGGTTAGTTCTGCTTTAGACCTTCAGGAAAAGGACACGTGCAATTCTTGAGGCCTTCACAGCTGACCAGCTGAATGAACATTTGGCAAACAGGATTTAGGCAGAAACCCAGCCAGGAACAAAGAGTTGTATTTGTTGGGGCATATCCTTTATCCTATTCTTTGGGAACATATGAGTAATCAACAGGTAAGTGGATATGACTGTAAGTCCAGTGAAGGCAAAAGCATAGCATCTGGTGAAGCTAGCAGAATGGGACTCCCACATCTAGAAAATGGTGGATAGTGTTCCATATAGAGTGTCATTAGGTGTTTCGAGAACAGCAAGTGTCTTGATTAATAAAAATCCTTAGTAAGGGAAATGCTGAAATGTGATCTTATTGCCTTAGATTTTAGGTTGAGATGCCAAGAAGATGAGGTAAAAGTTATTCTGAGAGATTGTATCGTCCACAAAGAAATGAATAGATAACTGTCAGAGGAAGCTGATTCTGGGCTTATGAACGGAAAGAAACAAAAATAACCCTTCCTTATATAAGATAAGCCTTCTTTTTCTATTGATAAATAGTGTGTCAGGAATTTAAATTATCTATTGCCTAAGATGCTTAAGAAACTTTATGAAGAAAACAAAACACTTGTGAATATGAGAAGCAAAAATATTAATTTCTATTTCAATTCTTGCTACTATTCATTTTACACACTCATAATTTGTTAAAACATATACTCTTATTTTGACTTCTGCAATTTACAGAATACTTATGTTTCCTAATGTGCATAATTCTATAGTGCATTTTAATATAGATACTAAATTATATTATTCATGTCGCTGGATCCTCAACAGTATTGTTACAGTAAAACTGGTTGCCCTTCAGAGATGAGGAATGAGCCAGTATGTAGCACTATAAGTTTAGGCAGCATTGTGTATTTGTAATGGTAACAAAATTGTTTTTGTGTTTCTGTGCTTTTTTTTTTTTTTTTTTTGTATGACTGATGATTTCTATTTCCTTATGGGTAAGTTTCTTTGTTTTGTTTTGTTTTTAACTCTAATGACTACTTAATCATCAGATTGTGGCTGGTATCTTTATGTATGTGTATGTGTGTGTGTGTGTGTGTTTGAGATCAAGCTTTTATCAGCTATATTGTCATATATCCTGTCATTTACATGTGTCATTACCCTATTATAATTTATAAGAATTGGTTCCATTTTTATATACTTAAATGTTCATTGGTTGTGTTTCCTTTGATGATACTTTGATTTCCTTAATAATACTATACTTATTTCCCCACTCACACCAGCCTTTATTAAAACAGAATTGTAGGCAGCTCCATGTGACATAAGAAAGTTATCTATAGAGCAAAATAAACTGAAGTAACATGTTTTCCCAGCATGGTTGCAAATAATCCTGATATACCTAGGATTAATTTTCCATTCTCTAGGGTGTATTTTGTCTGCCGAAAATGAGTTAAAGTAAGTTTTTTAACCAAAAATTTATAAATAAATACCCTAACAACTTATATATTTCTGTTTGTATTTATACTTGGTAATTCTTTTACTACTCCTTCCATTATAATATATCTTTCAAAATTTACATGAAAATATGTTTTAATAATTCCTTTTAGACCAGGATAATTTCAACTGCATAAACATTTATTTATTTTATTTAAGATTTTATTTTGGGGCGCCTGGGTGGCTCAGTCGTTAAGCGTCTGCCTTCGGCTCAGGTCGTGATCCCAGGGTCCTGGGATTGAGCCCCACATCGGGCTCCCTGCACCGCCGGGAAGCCTGCTTCTCCCTCTTCTACTCCCTCTGCTTGTGTTCCCTCTCTCGCTGTGTCTCTCTCTGTCAAATAAATAAATAAAATCTTAAAAAAAAAGATTTTATTTATTTATTTGACAGAGAGATAGAGAGAGAGAACACGTAGGCAGGGAGGCAGGCATAGGGAGAGGGAGAAGCAGGCTCCCTACTGAGCAAGGAGCCCGATGCAGGGCTCAATCCCAGGACCCTGGGATCATGATCTAAGCTGAAGGCAGACGCTTAACCGACTGAGCCACACAGGCATCCCTCAAGGGAGCTCAGGTATCTAATTTCATAACAAATCCCCCAGGTGACTCTTATATACAATAAAATATGGAAACCAAGGTTCTAGAGATTTTCCCTTTCCAATCTCAGTAACACCAAATATAATATGAGTTGTATTATCCAAATTAGAGAATATTTTTAAAAGTAATTAATATTTAAAGATGAGATATAAATTGTTCTTCTACACCAATAATGGAAGTTGTTAAATATCCTGCCCAGAGATTTGAAATAAAGAAACTTAGTTCCTTTACGTTTAATAATATACAAGTGAACATTTATTAGATCTGTGTTATGTGAATTTCCTTACTTTACTACTTAAAGCAAAATTATTGAAAGATAGCATACAAACACAGAAGTACCCAAAGCCTGGGAGTAAGCTTGATAAATTTTCACAAAGTGAGCACACCCATGTAATCAGCACACATATCAAAAAAGAAAACATATTTGGAACACTTTCTCCCACTACCAGTCCCTACCACCTCCTTTTCTGACTACTATGGACATAATACCACAGATCACTTCAGGCTAAGTTTGAACTTTATATACATAGAATCATACATTATATGCTCTTCTTTTTCTGGTTTATTTTCCTCATTATTATCTTTGTAGATCCATCCATGTTATTGCCTCTTGCTATTCTTACTGCTATATAATATTTCATTATTCCACACTTTACCATTGATAGAAGTATCTGTGTTAAGAATATGAGTTTCTCAGCCAAGAATGTGTATGCTTAACTTTAGTCAGTGATGTGCTGATATTTAACTATTAGGTCTCTAGGGGAAAAAAACTAAACAAAGGAAGCAAACTCTGATTTGTGGCATGTGTCAGTTTCTGTGGTGTAACTATTCCCACCTTTGTCAATTTCGATCAGCCAGTGGCAGGTCTCACAGGCAGCTGAGTCAGTTCCAGCTGTCTTACAGATGCCGCCAAACCTTTTCAAAGACGTTTACAGCTCCACCAGCAGAGCATGAGAATTCTAATTACTCCACACACTTGACAGGGGCTTTTAACTGGTAGTGGTGGTGGTGCTTTATGTTTGTTTAGCAATTCTGGTGGGGTATATAGTGATACTTATTACGGTTTTAATTTGGATTTCTCTAACAATGAATGATTTATAGCATCTTTTAAGCTATGTATGGGTCATTTGGATATCCATTTCCATGAAGTGCCATCCATTTATTGGAAATATACTATCTAATTTTTCTATTGAGTCGTCTGCCTTTTTCTTACTTTTTTATATGAGTTTTTAAAATGTCAGTTAACTAAAATGAGAGTTGCTCTCTTATTCATCATGACTCTGTCTGCTAGGGAATCTCAAGGTATTGGGCACAGACTTTGTGTTGCAAACTGACAGGGCCCACAGAGTCTTCAACAGCAACTTCCCTGATCCTTAAAAGCATAAATCAGAGCATAACATTCTTCACTAAAAAACCTGGTTATGGCAAGACTTTAATATTGCTCAGATGACAGATTTGTGTTCCATAGTCAAATGAGATGCTGAGTGTGCTGTAGTTAGGTTAAAAGGGATTAATGCAAAATAAGATATGGGTTTACAATAGAGTTGACAGGAATCTCAGATAGAATATAGTTGGTGATTGTTATGCAAATTTCTGTTAGGTGGATGGAGCAAAACTAAGGGCAAGGGAGCCAGACTTGCCCCTTGGTACTGGAGTGTTCCCTGGGAGCGAGTCATCAGGTAAGGGTGGTTTTATTCTAATTTTACTTGTGTGAGAAAGTGGTCAAGACATGCTATTCAGCTCTTGAGCAGGCAATCATATTTATAAGCTGTGTCCCCACAGAGACCCAGTCTCTGCAGAGTCACACTAAAAGGAAACACAGATCTGACTCCAGAAGCTTTGAGGCATTATTGCTTTCTACCTTCTTAACAAGTCTAGCCCAGGCATTTTGCTCGGTACATGACATAGGAAGTTTAACATGACCTGTTTTCTAGATAAAATTTCCTCTTTCTATATTATACACTCAAGAAAACCACACATACATACAATAAAATAAAAATGTTCCTATTCCTTTATGCCATTCTATTTCACTTGCTCCTACTGCTTTCTTAACCCTCACTCAACACACTGTCATGCACCACATCCACCACATCTCTTCCAAACTACCTATCATACTATACCATTGCCTTGCCCTGTGCAACCATTGGAAAATATAGTCTCACAGACTATGGGGATTTCGGGCCTGCTATTTGGATTTGGGGCCGTGGTGAAGAGGCCAATAAATGACCTTTCAAACAAGAATCCCTGGAATTCAGGAGAGAGAAGCTGTGAATGCTGGTATATTAATAATTTGTTTTTTCTATTACATTGCTATTGTGAGAATAACATTGTGCAGATAACTCTAGGAATTAGAGGATGGAGCTATAAGGATGGAGAAATAGAGTGTTCTGGGTATATGTGGGAAGAGTGTGCTATCATAAAATTTTGCAAGACACAATGGAATAGCCTAGTTGATTTGTTCATTGGTTATATAGCACCAGAAGTTTTATTCAAGAGTTTACTAGAAATGTTTAGTGTTCATCTGATAAGGAGAAGCAAAAAGATGATACATGAAATTTAGTTTGAAATTACTGAAAGGAGCATTCCCAAACTAGAAGATAAACTGAAAGTTGGAGTTAGATATAATATGGTCAAAAAGCCATCACTCTACAGTATTTCTGAAGGCATGGCATGAAGAAGGTAATCTTTCAAAGGGTGTCCACATTCACAAAAAGAACCACATGATCCTGGATAGGAATTGATTCATCATAAAATATAAGAATAAGGATGATCACAGAGAGAAAAAGAGATAGAGAAACACCAACAGAGACTGAGCTGGAGAAAAGAACTAAGCATGAAAAAAACTGCATCTAGATTTCTAGTTCTGTCCTTGATATGATTTGATGACCACTTAAAAAAAAAAGCAATTTGAACAAATGCAATTTTATAGAACATAATTTGTTGAAAGCAATTTAGTTAAAAGCAAGTTGGTCAACAGGTCATTTTGGCTGAAATGATGATGGGGTTTAAATGAAAATTCCTAGACACTGTTTTTTCTGGTATTAGTCATCTTTGGTAGACCGTGAGGCACTTTAAAGACAATCATACATCATTATGTATTCTTTTCCAATATATGGATATTTTTCTACTTTTGCCTTTTAATACCCAATAGCATGTTCAGTCATGTTCTTTTCATGTTTAACCAATCATTTCTATTATTCTCTACTTTTTTGTTTTTACACATAATTGATATAAAAATTATTCTTGCATACTCTGTTAAGATAAGAAGATGTTGGAAAAAAATAAATATCTAACATTTAATAAGTTGCCTAAATAAATTATCTTAGGTTACAAAATAATGATATGATCCCCTTTCTGCTGACAAATAAGACACACAGATTAATATATAAATATATATATATATATTTTTCCTAAACATACTTTATCTTTTATTTTTATTTTTAATTTTTTTTAAAGATTTTTATTTACTTATTTGACAGAGAGAGACACAGCGAGAGAGGGAACACAAGCAGGGGGAGAGGGAGAGGGAGAAGCAGACTCTCCGCTGAGCAGGGAGCCAGATGTGGGGCTTGATCCCAGGACCCTGGGATCATGACCTGAGCCGAAGGCAGACACTTAACGACTGAACCACCCAGGCGCCCCAAACATACTTTATCTTTTAGAAAGGCTAAGTCAGATAACAAAAAGGTTAATGGATAGTTCAGAATGGTAAAATTCTAGGCTTTTTTCCTGCTCTCTTTTAATCACTCATATTTTTTATTTTTAAAATAAAACCCATTTCTAACATGAAAAGTAGAAAAGGAAGCAAATAATGAATCATAAATAAAAAAGAACTAAAGTTTCAAAGGATGGAATTTTTCTACTTTAAAAATATCAATTCAAAAACAATTATGCTTATTCTGCTTATTTGGCTATATTTTCATCTTTGTGCAAGGAAAAAATGGAACAGGGTTTTCTTTCTTTCTCTTTCTCTCTCTTTCTTTCTATTCTTTCTTTCACCACTTTTGTTTGACATTTAGGTTATTCTAACATTTCTCTATCAAAAATGAAAGAGTAGAAATAATTGTCTAAGAATGAATTAAAAATACAGGTAAAATAGGTAATTAAGCAAGCAATATAGGAATAATTTCTTGATAACTGGTACTGAAAAATTAGAGAAAGATATCGCAAAATTCTAACATGGCAAAAATTCAAGTTTTCCAAAACATGCAACAAAAACAGCCTAAATAAATTATGGTAAATTACAAAATAATGTTATGATCTCATTTATACTGGCAGGTAGGACATAAATATTTATATAATATATAGTACACACACTTTGTGTTTTTCAAAAATGGTCTGTACAAATACTAAAAAGGTAATGATGGTTGCACGATATGCAACAAAAGAATTAATACCTGAAAAACCAGCTCCCACATATATTCATTTTTAACAGAGTTCTTGTACACATTAATTTTTTAATAAATTTTTTATTTGGATAGCTGGGTTTCAGCTAACCTGCATTCAGCCAAATTTAAGCAATTTTTTTCTACCATTAGCATCTTGAATTGTAGCATGTATTAGGCAACTCTTGGCTACTAGAAATCATAACTTATCCAGAGAATGAATCTTGCAGAATCTGATACAGTTGATTGACTTGGGAAAATATAGAGTACTTGGACATGAGAATTTTCTAGAATGACATACTGAGGAACACATAACTGAATTTAAAGGAATCTTCTGGATGTATACTATGGATTAAGGGAGGAAGTAATCAGTTTCTGGGACCATGAGTCTGATTCTGCTAATATAAGATTGTGTAAGTGGGGAGGTCTTGGTAGGATTTATTTTCCCTTTGGGAAAATAGGATGTACAAGTATCTTCTCTGATACTTGTTCACTGTTGTAAAAGGAGGCATGTATAGGGATAGTCACTGCAGGGTGATATAAAATATATACATAGATGTAAATATTATAAATTTTCATCAATAAGTAAATGGTTAGATAATATCTGAAGCTATATATTTATGTTTAAATATTTTATATATTTATTTGTCAGAGAGAGAGCACAAGCAAGGGGGAGTGGCAGGCAGAGGGAGAAGCAGGTTCCTGCTGAGCAAGGAGCCCAATGCGGAACTGGATTCCAGGACCCTGGGATCATGACCTGAGCCAAAGGCAGACACTTAACCACCAGATGTCCCTATCCAAAGCTATACAAAAAACTACTCTGTGGCAGTTGAATGGTAAAGATCTGAAAATATAAACATGGCAACATCTTTAAGACCTATTATGATGAGAAAATAATTTTACAGAAATATTTATGATTCCATTTCTATTAAAACAACAAAAACCATGTATTCTATACATTCTAACTTTTTGTCCATATATGTATTTATGTATGAAAAATGTTCTAAAGTTTGCAAAGTATGCTGTTTTCATTCTCTCTTGAGTGGGAAATGAGATTGGGTGGCAACAGGGGAGGATCTGCACTTTAACCAAATATACATCAATGTTGTTTGCACTTATTATATATAAATATATTCCTGTATTACTAGCAGAGGGAACAAGTGTACGAAACTTCAGTAACTCAAATAAACATGGAACTAAATTAAAAGGACATTTAATATTTCGAATCTTTCAAATACCTAACATGGAATTAAGTCTTCAAAGTATTACCTCCTCTGAAAGCTATTACCCCACCTCCACCCCCCCATCACAAGGATAACAGAGAGGGAAAGTGAGAAGATAACAGTTATTGAAGATCCACACCATGTACAGGGGTTTCTTAGGCTTAAAGGGATTCACTTCCTATAAGAGGTAGAGCTGGGAATTATATCCCTAGAACTTTCTGCATCTGGGTTGGCTACACATTATAATAGTATTTTCATGTTTTAGACATGAACTGAAAAATATGAGAATTTTCATTGAGTAAGAAAGAGAACTCTCATGAGTATTTTCTTTGTATGCCTTTTCCTTAGAAAGTGTTGAGTGATGACCATAGCTAATGAATTAGGACATAATGGTTAGCTAGTTGGAATTTTCCTTCAAAGATGAATACATTTAAGTACTTCAGGTTGATGAATTCTTGTCTACATATTCAATACGGATTAGGCAATTATCCAATAAATCAGGGTGAAAAACCTATTACAGAATAAAGACAGGGGTGGGGGTTATTTCTGTTTCTAAGATTGATGGCTTAAATTAGTTAAACTTACTATCTTCTTAATTTTCCTGGGACAGGGATGACCAAACAAATACTTTTCTTAATGGCTCAGTGTCTTGCATATATGAGGCCCTCAATAAATATTTGTTGCAGAAAAATGAACTTAATGGAGGGATGCTTTCAAAACATTTTGTATTCATGTACAATGTTATCATTTATCTACCTTATAATGTTTGTTTAATGTTCTATTATATTTCATTTGCTCTTTATAAGGGAAAAATGTTTTTCATTAGTTATTCAACATTAATTTTTGAACCAGAAGATAACAGAGAGTAACAAACCTGTGGAAGAAGCTCTTGGATAGTTTGATTCAAACTTGAGCAATGAAAAGGATGACTCAAAAGAGATCACTCAGACGTCTTCTACACAAGCACCTTCAGCGATATCCCAGTTTGAGGATACCTGGGTGGCTTGTGCACTGGTCTCATTCTTCTCTATATCAGTGTTTTACAGCTTATCACATGCATCTCAGATCTAAATTGGATGTACATTTCGCCCAGACTTTGCCAGGGTGCACAACAACACCATCCTTATCTTTTTTTTTTTTTAATTTTTTATTCTTATGTTAATCCCCATACATTACATCATTAGTTTTAGATGAAGTGTTCCATGATTCATTGTTTGTGCACAACACCCAGTGCTCCATGCAGAATGTGCCCTCCTCAATACCCACCACCAGGCTAACCCATCCTCCCACCCCCCTCCCCTCTAGAACCCTGTTTGTTTTTCAGAGTCCATCGTCTCTCATGGTTCGTCTACCCCTCCGATTTCCCCCTCTTCATTCTTCCCCTCCCGCTACCTTCTTCTTCTTCTTTTTTTTTTTTCTTAACATATATTGCATTATTTGTTTCAGAGGTACAGATCTGAGATTCAACAGTCTTGCACAATTCACAGCGCTTACCAGAGCCCCTCCCCAGTGTCTATCACCCAGTCACCCCATCCCTCCCACCCCACCCCCCACTCCAGCAACCCTCAGTTTGTTTCCTGCAACACCATCCTTATCTTAAAGTAAAGAGAAAACCCAGAGAAATCTACAAATCATGGAGATTAATAAGGTAATTTAACAAGGTGCTGGATAAAAGATTCAAGGTACTAAGTCACTTTTATTTTATGCACTAGCAAATAGTGCTTAGAAATTGCCAAATAAAAGATACTATGTACAATGACAGCAAAAATGTAGCCTAGGAATAAATCTAGAAGCAATATATAAATCTGTTATGAAAACTAGTCTATTAACTGAAAAATATGCAAGATGACATAAATAAATGGAGAGTTAGACCATGTATATTGATTGGGGGAACTCAGTATCATAAATTTGGCAGTTTTCCCCCCAAATGATCCAGAGATTCCTGCTATTTCCAAAAAAATTTCCAAAATAGTTTTTCATGGTCTAGATAAGCAGATTTAAAATCATATGTGCAGAGCAAATCTCCATAAATGGCCAGTTACTCTGAAGAAAAAAATTAGACCAGGAAGATTTACCCTACTACATGGAATTCTTAGTCAATAGCAATAGTAACCAATACAGTCAATATAAGAGGCAAAAAAACAGATACATGAATGCAATGAATAAAGAATCCAGAAACAGAACCATGTGCATATGGAAATATGGAAATATGATAGAAATGAAATTATAGATCAGTGGATTGGTTTTGGAACGGTTAATTAAAAATAATTTCAAGACTGGTCAAAAAATTAAGTGACAAAAAAACATTTTTAAAAATTGAAGATTAAATAGGAAAATGTATCTATTCTGTAGTGGTGGCAACATACTGTCAAATGAAAATAATTATAAAAATAAGGAAAAATGGCTATACTGTACCACATTAAAATTAAGAACTTCTGTTCTTCATGAAAGACCATAAAGAGAGTGAGAAAACAAGCAAACTAAGACACAATATCAGCCACACTTAACGCTTACAACTGATAAAAGTTAGTGTCCAGAACACGTAAAAGTGAATTTATAAATAAATTATTAGACTTCTGGGGAAGATGGTGGAGTAGGAGGATCCTAAGCTCACTTCATCCCATGGATACACCTACACAGCACCCACATCAGTGTAAATAACCCAGAAAATGACCCAAAAACTGGCAGAACGGACTTGCCACAGCTAAACATGGAGAAGAAGCTACATTGAAAAAGAGAAGAACCCTTGAAACTGTCCACAGGAGAGAGGGACACTGCAAGCACTGAGAAGGGAGAGGAGCAGACCAGATCCCCAGGCATGGGGGACCTTCACTGGAAGGTGAATCCCCATAACATTTGGCTTGGAAAACAGAGGGGCTTAACTTTGTGAGTCTTATAATGGGGGGAGAGGGGGCTTAACACCTGGAGCTTTAAAAATCAGCAAGCACAGCTCTGGGAGATCCTGAGGGCAACAGGAAACTGAGCCCCCGCCCCTCCCCAAAGAGATAGCACAACAAACAGCCCTGCTGAAATACAGTATAAAAGTAGTAATTTGAAAAATTATTAGAATGTACAGGAGGGAGATTTGTTTACTAATTTCACAGCATGTGTTGGAAGGGCAGACATCTTTAGGAGACATCTCCAAAAACAAAAGGGCTGGCAGGTACCATTTCCCTCCCCCACCCCCACCCCCCAGCCTAGATACACTAACACCTGTAGGAACCAACTCCACACAAACACTCTCCACATAGCTTGCTAACAGTGCCCCCTGCCCCAGCTTTCTCTTGTGGACATGCCCCTCCAACCCACCCTCAGCAGTTCTCAAAAGCAAGAGGTGCCCCTACAAAGCAGATTAGCACAAAACTTACTAACACCCTGCAGCCCACCCCCACCTCTGTGTTCTCCTACAGACCTAACCCATCCAACAAGCATTATCCAGGAGTCCATCCAACACAGAGCCACAAGTATGGCATAGTGCAAGCAGCCTTGATAGGGGGCAGGAGCACTCCAAAGTCACTCCAGCCCTGGGGAGAGGGGAATATAAGCACATACACAAGTCCCACTTGGGCCCCAGGAGTGGGCTGGGGACAGACAGCTGGTCGAGGTTGTAGGCCCTGCCTGCCGGTAAAATCTTCTCGGAGGACAGCACAGAGAAATTTCCCTGAAATTTGGTGTGGCTGCACCTCTGGCAAGCATGATCTGACCCAACTCAAGGCCAAGGAAGCTCCAAATTTGTCCATTAACAACAAAGGGACCAAACCCCGCCCAAGTAGGTAAAGAAAGCCATTGCAGACAACTGAACTGAAGCCTAAATACGCTAACACCTGAAGGTTTGTTCATGCAAATGAACATGAAAGAAAACTGGGGTAGCAATACTTACATTGGACAAAATAGACTTTAAAACAAAGACTGTAAGAAGAGCCAAGTAAGAACCCAATATAATTATGAAGGGAACAATTCAACGAAAAAATTTTACAATTTAAAGATTTATGTACCTAACATGGGAATACCCAAATATATAAAATATACTTTAAAACAAAGATTGTAAAAAGAGCCAAGGAAGGACACAATATAAATATGAAGGGAACAATCCAAGAAAAAAATATTACAACTGTAAATATTTATGGACCTAACATGAGAATACCCAAATATACAAACCATCTACAACAAATATAAAGGAAATATTGATAGTAACATAAAAATAGTAGTAGACTTTAATATCCCACTTACATCAATAGATAGATCACCCAAACAGAAAATCAACAACAAAAAGAGTGGCTTTGAATAACCCAATGGACCAGAGGGATCACACTGATATATTAGAACATTCTAATCTAAAACACCAGAATACATATTTTTTTTAAGGGCACATGGAACATCTTCCAGAATAGATCACATATTAGGCCACAAAACAAGTCTCAGCAAATTAAAAGAGACTGAAGTCATATCATGCATCTTTTCCAACCTCAACACTATGAAACTAGATGTCAACCACAAGAAAAAATCTGAAAAGAACACAAATATATAGAGGTTAAATAACATGCCACAATGAATGGGTCAACAAAGAAATCAAAGAGGAAATTAAGCAAAAATACATGGAGACAAATGAAAATGAAAACACGGTGGTCCAAAAATCTTTGGGATGTAGCAAATCCATTCTAAGAGAGAAGTTTATAGCAATACAGGCCCACCTCAAGAAACAAGAAAAATGTCAAATAAACAACCTACACCTACACTTAAAGGAGCTAGAAAGAGAAGAACAATTGTGCGAGACTGTTGAATCTCAGACCTGTACCTCTGAAACAAATAATGCAATATATGTTAAGAAAAAAAAAAAGAAGAAGATAGCGGGAGGGGAAGAATGAAGGGGGGGAAATTGGAGGCGTAGATGAACCATGAGAGACGATGGACTCTGAGAAACAAACTGAGGGTTCTAGAGGGGAGGGGGGTGGGAGGATGGGTTAGCCTGGTGATGGGTATTAAAGAGGGCACGTTCTGCATGAAGCACTGGTGTTATGCACAAATAATGAATCATGGAACACTACATCTAAAACTAATGATGTAATGTATGAGGATTAAAACAATAAAAAAATTAAAAAAAAAAAAGAACACAAAACCAGTAGAAAGAAGGATAAAATAAAGTTTTGAGCAGAAATGAAATAGAAACTAAAAAAACAAAACAAAACAAAAACAATAGAACAGATTAATGAAGGCAGGAGCTGGCTTTTTGAAAAGATTAATAAAATTGATAAACCATTAGCCAGAATCATCAACACCAAAAAACAAAACAAAACAAAACAAAAAACATTAAAAAAATAGAGGACTCAAAATCAGAAATGAAAGAGGGGAAATGACCAACACTGCAGAAATACAAAGGATTATAAGAGAATATTATGAAAAATTATATGCCAACAAATTGGACAAACTATAAGAAATGGATAAATTCCTTCAATAATATAACCTCCCAAAACCGAAGCAGGAAGAAAAAGAAAATTTGAACAGACTGATCGCCAGCAATGAAATTGGATCACCAGCAATGAAATTGAATCAATAATCAAAAGAAGTCCCAACAAACAAAAGTCCAGGACCAAATGGCTTCACAGGTGAATTCTACCAAACATTTAAAGAAAGTTAACCCCTATTCTTCCCAAACTATTCCAAAAAATAGAAGAGGAAGGAAAGCTTCCAAATTCATTCTATGAGACCAGCATTATCCTGATACCAAAACCAGATGAAGACACTTCAAAAAAAAAAAGGAAGAAGAACTACAAGTCAGTATCTCTGATGAACATAGATGCAAAAATCCCCAGCAAGAGGTTAGGCAACAAATTCCAATAGTACATTAAAAAAGAACATTCACCACGATCAAGTGGGATTTATTCCTGGGTTGCAATGTGGTTCAATATTCACAAACCAATGTTTACATCATACCAAAAAGAGAATGGATGAACACCGTATGATTATTTCAATAGATGTAAGAAAAGCATTTAACAAAGTACAACACCCATTCATGATAAAAACAATCAACAAGGCAGGATTAGAGGAAATATACCTTAACATAATAAAAGCCTAACATGAAAAAAACCACAGAGAACATCATTCTCAATGGTGAAAAACTGAGAGCTTTCCCCCTAAGATCAGGAACAAGACACGGATGTCCACTCTCAGCACTTCTTTTCAACGTGTACTGGAAGTCCTAACCACAGCAATCAGACAACAAAAAGAAATAAAAGGCATCCAAACTGGCAAGGAAGAACTCAAATTTTCACTATTTGCAGATGACGTGATACTCTATATATGGAAAACCCTGAATACTCTACTAAAAATTACTAGAACTGATATATGAATTCAGTAAAGTCAAAGGATGCAAAATCAATGTACAGGAATCTGTTGCATTTCTATACACTAATAATGAAGCAACAGAAAGAGAAATTAAGAAAATAATCCCATTTCTTGACTGGATTTGTTTTTTGGGTGTTGAGTTTATTTATCCTAAGGATACAAACAGTGATTTGAAGGGGCACCTGCACCCCAATGTTTATAGCAGCAATGTCCACAAAAGCCAACTATGGAAAGAGCCCAGATGTCCATCGATGGATGAATGGATAAAGAAGAAGTGGTATATATATATATATATATATATATATATATATATATATATACACACACACATACATACATATACACACATACATGCATACATATGTAGCATACAATGGAATACTACTCAGCTATCAAAAAGAATGAAATCTTGCCATTTGCAATGATGTGGATGGAATTAGAGGGTATTATGCTAAACAAAATAAGTCAGTCAGAGAAAAAGAAATACCATATGTTTTCACTCATTTGTGGAATTTAAGAAACAAAACAGATGAACATAGGGGAAGGGAAGGAAAAATAAAATAAGATGAAAAGAGGGAGGCAAACCATAGCAGACTTTTAACTATAGGAAACAAACTGAGGGTTGCTGGAGGGGAAGTGGGTGGGGGAAGGGATAATTGGGTGATGGGTATTAAGGAAGGCACTGGATGTAATGAGCACTGGGTGTTATATGCAACTGATGAATCACTAAATTCTACCTCTGAAACTAACAATTAATATTAATAATAATAATAATAATAATAATAATAAACCAATTCCATTTACAATTACACCAAAATAATAAAATATGTATGAATAAACTTAGCCAAAATGTGAAAACCTGTACTCTGACACTATGAAACATTGATGAAACAAACTGAAGATTGACACAAACAAATGGAAAAGGCTCATGGCACAAACAAATGGAAAAGGCTCTCCAATACTTGGAGAACAAGTATTGTTAAAATATCCATACTACCCAAAGCAACCTACAGATTTAATGCAATGCCTATCAAAAAGCAGTAGCATTTTTCACAGAATGAGAACAAATTATCCTACAATTTGTATGGAACCAGAAAAGACCCTGAATAGCCAAAGCAATCTTGAAAAAGAAAAACAAAACTGGAGGTAACCGAATCCCAGATTTCAAAATATACTACAAAGCTCTAGTAATCAAAACAGTATGGTACTGGACACATAGATCTATAGAACAAAGAGTCCAGAAATACACCTGTGATTATATGTCAATTAATTGACAAATAAAGCAAAATATACAGTGGGAAAAAGATAGTCTCTTTTACCAATGGTGTTGGGAAAGTGGGACAGCTACATTCAAAAGAATAAAACTGGACCACTTTCTTACACCATACACAAAATAAACTCAAAAGGGATTAGAGACCTAAATATAAGACCTGAAACAATAAAAGTCCTTGAAGAGAACATAGGTAGAAGTTCTCTGATATCACCTATAACAACATTTTTCTAGATAGGTCCCCTGAGGCAAAGGAAGCAAAAGTAAAAGTAAACTATTGGGACTACATCAAAATAAAATTCTTCTGCATAGAGAAGGAAACAATCAACAAAACTAAAAGGCAACCAATGAAATGGGAGATGTTTGCAAATGACATGTCCAATAAAGGTTAGTGTCCGAAATCTATAAAGAACTTTTAAAACTCAACACCCAAAAAAGAAATAATCAAGTCAAAAAGTGGGCAGAAGACATGAACAGACATTTCTCTAAAGAAGACACACAGATGTCCACTAGACACATATAAGTATGTTCATCATCACTTACCTCCAGGGAAACGCAAAGCAAAACTACAATAGATATCACTTCACACCTGTCACAATGGCTAAAATCAACACAAAAAACAGTAAGGGAAGAGAAAAAGGAATCTTCTTGCATTGTTGGTGGGATGCAAACTGGTGGAAAACAGTATGGAGTTCCCTCCAAAATTTAAAATTAGAGCTACCCTATGACCAGCAATCACACTACTGGGTATTTGTCCGAAGAATACGAAAACACTAATCAAAGGATGCACCCCATGCTTAAGCAGCATTATTTCCTATAGCTAAGGTATGGAAGCAGCCCGTGTGTCCATTGATTAATGGAAATTAATTGATTAATGAATGGATAAAGAAGAAGTGGGAGATACATATATTAATGGAATTTTATTCAGCCATAAAAAAAGAACGAAATCTTGCCATTTCCAACAACATGGATGGAGGTAGAGAATATAATGCTAAGTGAAATGAGTCAGAGAAAGACAAATATATATGATTTCACTCATATGAGAATTAAGAAACAAAAGAAACAAGCAAAGGGAGCTTAAAAAGAGAGACAAACAAAACAACAAAACTCTTAACTATAGAGAACCAACTGATGGGTACTGGAGGAGAGGTGGATGAGGGGATGGGTTAAATAGGTGATGGGATTAAGGAGTGAAGTCGTTGAAATGAGCACTGGGTGATGTATGGAAGTGTTGAACCACTGTATTGTAGGCCTGAAATATATATTATACTGTATGTTAACTAAATGGAATTAAAATAAAACTTTAAAAAAATTTGAAAATTATAGAAATAAAGGTATTATCACAATTAGTTGCCATTTGACAATCTACTGGGAGAAAATTTTAAATCTAAGATCATAATTGTTCAGAAGATTAGGATTCTCATTAATCAGTGGTTCTCCGGGATACAGTTTGGCTTTACCTAGTAAAAGGTAGCCATGCATATTACCTAAAAATACTTCAATCCTACTCTTTAGAATATATTCTAAAGAATCTCTTGTCTATATGCATCAGGAAATGCACAATAATGTTCATAGCTATGTTTGCACAAAAGCAAAAACCTGGAAGCCACTCAGTGTCTTCTAAATACAAATGAGAGTCACATATTTAAACAATCATGTATGTTAAAATGTTAATATTGAGCAACACAAGAAAATCACATGCACACAAATCTGCATATATATGTGGTATTATAAAAGTGAAATCAAGCCAAACTAAACGTGTCATTTAGGAATACCAATATTTTTACGTTACTATTAATAAATTCAACATAATGGAAAAGCAAAGTTATTGCTAATGGACAATGATGGCTAAATGAGTATTTGTTTTATCATTCTTTAAATATATATTGTATACACACTTGGCATGTATTTTAAATAGTAATATGAAATAATGTGATGAAAAATGAATAAGTTACAACATGAATTTCTTTTTTGACAAGTGACAAAGAAAGGGTTGAGAGATTTTTCTCCTCTCTGCATCTAAAAGTATCCTCTCAGATGTTAAATACAGACTCATGCAGTTTTTGTTAAATTACTTGAACGTTGTTTTCAACAAGGTTTCATACTTTCTTGTTGTTAAAAAATAACTCACAAATATTTATCTTTGCTGTGTCATTTCAAAGTCCGTAAACGAGTTTATTCCAAAAAAACAGTGAGTTACTGCCAGATTTATACTTGGTTTTCCTTTTTTTAAAAAAAAAAAAAATACGTTCTTAAAAAAAAACATACTGTAACGCAACATCAAGTCATTAGAGACAGGTGTGAGGTGGGTGGTATGTGAAAGGCTGGACTCCCCTGGGCATGAGCAGATCTAGCGCATTCTAGGCTGAGATACCGTTTTTCATAGAGGAAGTATGTGAAATGTGTTGCCCCTCGCTCCCTGACACGGTAAGGAAGACCAGCGAGGGGGGCTTGGGTGGTGGGGAGCAGAATGGAAAACATAGACTGCCAGCCAGATGGACACTGTTAGAACAAACTGAGCCATGACTCAGGGCACAACCTGGATGGGCCATTTGACTGCCTTGTGTTTCAATTAATCCAGCCCATGGAGGGAGGGAAAAGCACAATCTAATTGAAAAACAGACATTGTACCTCAACTGAGATTTCTGACGGTCAATCTTTGATACCATTGAGAATTCATTGTTGGGTGAAAGCTACACCCCAAAGCCTGGGTCACCAAACATCAGCAATTTTATTTTTAAATCCTCATTTTTTCACCGTGACACCTCTGGCTGGGAAAAACTGACTCGGCGAGTCACACATTGAGCTCCAAGTGAAATATGCTGATCATGTCTTGACTGTTTTATAAAGAAGTTCACAGCAGAAGAAGCTAATATCCCTGATTTAGAGGAAGTATGATAGGGAAAACACTTGTGTCGTGGATTTACTAATTTTGACAGTTCTTTTAAAAGCAGGCAGAAGGCATTATTGATGAGACAACTCCCAAGAGCTGTTTATTATTTAAAGAAAGCACATAAGCATCAGAAAGATGCTGGGCTAAGACTTGGGAGAACCAAAGACTTATGAGAATACAAAAGAAAAATAGGTAAAAATTCTCTTCTGCTTCATTTGAGCAGCTCAGAATGAAATGCCTTCTCATCAATAATGGGACAGAGCAGTATGATGCAGACAGAAAACGCGACGAAATGCTCATTACTTGTAACTATGCAATTTAAATACTCAAGTGCATCAGTGGAAAGGAGATTTAAATAGCAAGCTTCATTGTTATTTGCTCCTAAGAGAAAAGGATCCCTACAGATTACTACATTTCATTAAAGTCAACTTGGGGATGAATGGTAATTTTGCAGTTCGAGAAGAAGAGGGGCATGTGGGAAAACTGAAGCGTGAACAAAACAACAGTTGGGCTTTCTTCCATTGTTTATTGGTGCTTTGGGAATTCTCTGCAGCTTTGTCTTTCATGGTTGCTTAATAAATAAAAATACAGTACATAGCCTCCATGTTTGGGGTGGAATTCACAGAATGGTGCTAATTCACCTAAGGGACCCTGCCTGGCTTCGTCCAGGGAGCCCATCTTCTTAAGCATCTGGAACCACACTGGCAATTTTCCCAAAGGCCAAGGGCTTTCGTTATTTTGTCAATCATTCACACAGACTGGCTTAAATTATGCAGCCATCTGTATTCTTATGCACCTAGACTGAGTAAAATGAATGTACAGTCTTGAAAGCATTCATCCTTGATATCCCCTTCACGTTGATTTTTATTCTTTTCAAGCAACTGTGGAGTCTGGGATACGTGGAACACTGTTCATTCAGAAAGCTCATCCATCCTCATTTGCTTCGTGGCCCACCACTCTGCCCTCTTGGTATGGCCCATCCAATACTGCTGGGAAAGCAGGCTCTGGAATTGGGCTGTCGGGGTTAAAATCTTCCCGATGCTGTGTGTTCATGCTCAACATTGGGCAAATGACTCAGTTTCTCTGTGCTTTAGTTCCTGACTTCTGAAAATTTCCAAAGGGAATAGTATATTCTTATAAAATGAACTTAGCATATTGATTGGCATGCAGTAAGTACTCAATAAGTGTTGGATGTAATTATCAACATCACATGTCATTACTGTTATTCTGTCCCATCCTAGAGGGAATCGCTTTCTTCTGGCAACCCTGACTTCCTCCACTGTGACGGGGGTCAACTATTAGTGACTGAGGAAATAGACCTAGGTCACTGCACTTCCCAGGGATGGGGGCTACTCCACAGGGGAGCTGCAAAATATGGAAACTCTATAGACGGAATTCACAATACTGCAACCTTGGTCAGGTCATACAAATGCCAGGTGATATTTAACTGAAACCAGAGTGGGAGGAAAGCAAAGGGTTGGGGGAGTTGCGGGAAGGAAGGGGAGATTAAAGACAGATGACTCAAAAGTGTGCATTACCTCAAAGGGCAACTTCAGGCAACTCCACTAATGTTTTAAGAACCCTGGGATTTTGGTAACAAGAGTTAGGTTAGGTGGCAGCCTATCACACAGTAAAAGGACTTCTGATTTTGATTGCCGGGTCAGCATCACAGGAAGAAAACCAGTCAAGTACTTAAGATTATTTTAGGTCTTGAGGAAAACTAACTCAAATAAACATATATTGCAGATACAATTTATAAAAATTCTAAGGATGGCAGTTTATCTGTGGATATCAGCTAATGAAATTCCCAAGGCAAGACAACTGGATTTTTTTTTTTTTTTAGATTTTATTTATTTATTTGAGAGAGAGAAGAGAACACAGAGGGAGAGTGAGAGGGAGAAGCAGACTCCCTGCTGAGCGTGGAGCCCGATGTGGGGCTTGATCCGAGAGTCCTGGGATCATGATCTGAGCCAAAGGCAGACACTTAACTGACTGAGCCACCCAGGTGCCCATAGACATCTGGATTTTTTTTTTATGATATTTTAAGGAAGATGGCTTATTTGACTGGGGAAA
Organism: Mirounga leonina; assembly: GCF_011800145.1. Taxonomy (NCBI): domain Eukaryota; kingdom Metazoa; phylum Chordata; class Mammalia; order Carnivora; family Phocidae; genus Mirounga; species Mirounga leonina. The sequence goes on along the minus strand of NW_023270320.1, from coordinate 23,588,549 downwards.
TTAAATTTGTTAATAGATGGTGCCAGTCTAGACATATAGGTTATTCTCCATATAATTTTTTAAAAGGAATTTGAGTTGGATCTTGCATACTAATAGGAAATTTAAATTAAAAAAAAAATAAATGTTTGTCAATTGTGTACAAGAGTTTTCTATTCGATCTTGTTTGCTAGCATTGTTATTGCCTTCTTACCAGGGTATATATTTTTATGTGTGTCACAGTTCCAAGACAGGAAAGAAACTACGAGAGAAGCTGGCCTTGCCTTCCACTTTGGGGGAGTTAAAAGTTATTCACATAATATAATATGAAAATCGTCTTCAATATTTCACCTGCCCATCTGCCCCCCATGCAGCCAGATGAAAAATTATTTGCTAGAATTAGGTCTTGCCCTTCTACATTTAGTAGATCTTAAAAAATGCAGTTGCCTAGGTGGGCAATGGAAGTTGGCCAAATGATTCAGGAATAAATACTACAGTTAAGTATTGATTTAAGAGAGCACTTTACTTTTGACAGGCAAATTGGAGGAGCACTGCGAACGAAGGCCAAACCCAGAGGGGGCAAAGGTAAAGAGCAATGGTGTTTTAAGCATGGGCCCTGAATTAAGTAAGACCTATATGCAATTTCTGATTTGGATACTTTCTAGCTGGGTACACTTAGTGGCCTTGGGCAAGTCAACCAAACAAGCGAGGGCTCCTCTCTTTTCCCCATCAAAAAATGGGGATTTTAGGGGCGCCTGGGTGGCTCAGTTGGTTAAGCGACTGCCTTCGGCTCAGGTCACGATCCCGGAGTCCCGGGATCGAGTCCCGCATCGGGCTCCCTGCTCCTTGAGAGCCTGCTTCTCCCTCTGACCCTCCCCCCGTCATGTGCTCTCTCTCTCTCTCTCAAATAAATAAATAAAATCTTAAAAAAAATGGGGATTTTAGGCTGTGCTGTGAGCCTTCTAAAATAAATAGTTAGCAATTATTATTATTAAATAATACCACGGCTGACTTTACATGAGTATAAGCTGTGTGGTAGGCTGACCTTATAGCTACTCTATGACTATAAAAACATGGGTGTGGGTCTAAAGAAATCAATGGTGTGAAGATAGAAGAGAGGATATATAAATTTAAATTTCACAGCAGTAATTGAATACTATCTACCATCACCAGGAGCATGAGGAGGCCCCAGCCAGCTCTGCAGGCTTCTAGACTGTGTCATGCTGCTTTGTGGCCTCCATGGGCTACCTCTTGGCCCTGGTTAACAAGCCTTCAGCTCTCTCAGCTCTGCTGTGGCTCCGCAGGGTGAAGAGGCCACATATGCTCACGTTAGTATCCGACTGAGTTTATTCTTCTCCCAGAAGTTGTTCTGACTTGACAAGTTAGTGTTCAACAATTTTAAATCAGTTGGATTTTTTTTTCTTTTTATGTTTTTGTTTCTGGGAAGACCATGAAAAAGCACATTTTCAGGCTTTTGAATATTTATGTAGAAAGCAAAGAAAAAATTAAAGAAGGAGATTAAAGGTCTGCTTTAGTTTTCCTCTAATCCTCTTTTTGCCTTTTGCCGGTCTTCTTTCTACCATTTTCCTCTCTCTTCGGTGGAAAAGTCGCTTATCATCAATTTACTTCTGGATATCTTGAACACTTTTAATGAACAAACACATTCCCCGTGTCAAATACTTGGATAACTGCATGTCCTCTTTATATTTCACATTAACCATAGCTTTGGATTTAATTCTACTGGAAAATTCTATCCCACTGAATTAAGTATCACACTTCCATATCAACACTGCACTGAAAGCTCTGATATTGAATTGGTGTAATTTTAACCTTCTAAGAGAACTGGCTGGTGTGGAGTTTCTATCCAGCGAGTACATGCTTTGACTTTATGAAACCTTCTTTGAAAAGTGTCTGATTACTTTCAGGGGTTAGTTAGTTCTGTCCTTTTGTCCTGACAAAGCTCACTTTTCCTCCCTGGCTGCCAAATTTTTTTTTGCCATTGTGGGATTTTCCAAACTATTGCTTGGAAGTCAAATTAAAGGTCCTAGGCAATTTCAGCTTTAAAATGCCACGTAACAGATAGAATGGAGGCTGAGACAGAATCCTACCAGTAAGCAAGTAAGGTCAGTTCCACATGGCCATGGGTGAATATGGATAAAACCAAAACATTTGGGCTTTTCACTTTGCTATTACTTTCTAAGATAGACTTTAAAAAAAAAAAAAGGCAGAAACTAACTTCCTATTGCTAGAAGAAAAATTATTCTAGAATTTTTTTTAATGGACCCGGATTCTCAGAGTCTTCAGGAAATACAATGGATGTTTAATTAATTTGTGAATCTAAAACTGAAACAACATTATTTCCTTTTTCATGTGCCAAGTGGAAATAATTCTTCTAAAGGGTCAGTCTAACCTTCCTTTACACTTCTCGCTTCTCCGATGTCTCATCTCAGCATGTGTTTTTTACAATCCTCCTCCCACCCAAAGGCTGAGTTAGTGATAACAAGAACAAGATGGGGAAAATGTGATTAGATTGTGTCCAGTTTAATTACTCTTCTGCTGCTCAGTCCCCACTCCCCACAGTCCTACGGAGCTACTCACGGAGAGAATTGCTGGAGCTCGACCCCTAGCTTCTGAAAAGCCACTGAAGGTCTAAGTGGCCAGAAAAGAGAAGAACTGTTAAGTCAGAGATCCTCCCTGATAAATGGAAGGAGAGGTAGAAAAAGAGGAGGAAGGCTTTAGAAAACCCAGTAACACGCAAAGAGGAGAGAGTCCTCTTCAAACAACTTCCAGACTCAGAGAATGAAACCTGCTTATCACTGAAGCTGTTCAATAAGGATTCTCCTGATCCTTCTTCCTACCTTCAATCCCTACAACCCCACATCTGTAAGTGTAGAAATAGCAGCTATTGAGAAAGGAGGGGAGAAGAGAAGAAGCCGGTATTTCTCTTTAGCTGCATGACAGAAGAATTATCTTTGAATGAAGATCAAAGTGTTGATTATTTCATGGAACCAAATAAACTATTAAAAAATTAGTGTGTCTTAAAAGTTACCATTGGATTCTATTACCTAAGAATGCTCAGGAAATAATGGAACTGCTTTTAATTTTTTCCCTTAATCCAAGAGTAGGGTAAAATAGACTCCAGTAAACTTAATGAAAATAAGAATTCAAATTCAAGTTTGCTGTGTGATAAGCCTCCCACGCATCAGGTTTGGTCACAGTATTTGTGATAGAGGAACCTAATGGAATTTGGCCCCCACTGGAATCCTAGAAATCTAGACTCTCCATAAAATACTAGAAAAGGATAGAAAATCCAAACTATTTGGAATAGCCTCCTTTCAGGGATAAATACTTATCATCTGTAACACTTTGGTCAGCAATCAACAGCTGACGAGTGAGGCTTGAAAGACAGCTGAAAAGAGTGTAACATTATGGCTTGACATTTTCACTGGTTTCTGGTGTACCTCAAAGGGTGTCAAGTTTCATCTTTTGTCAGGAACACTTGTAAATCCTGACGGAGATACAAAAGGACTTTGTGGCATCTTGCCGCTTGACTCTTGATATGATACAATTTCTCAATGTTGTATTTCCCTGAATGGTCAAGATCACTTGATACCCAAGGTCATAGGTCATATTACAATTCCTGGGCTTGGCTTTTAAATAGCATCCCTCTTCTTGCTGAGCTTGTGTTTAACAATCTTAAAACGGGAAGCAGCTCATGTGTGAATATGTTCATATCTTAAAGCATCATGAGTCTTCCAGTCTGTGATTCCAGTTCTTTTCTAAGAAAAGTCTAACGCCATAAAAATTCAGAGAACGAGTTGGCAGTCACCACTCAGAGGGATTAAGGAGGGTCAAGGATTATTTCATGCAAGTCACTGGAGGTATGGGTGCCACGGATCCAAACAGTAAGATGATGGGGGGAAAGTAAACAGTAGATCCCCCCCTTTCCCTGGGGGATGTGTTCCAAGACCCCCAGGGGATGTCTAAAACCATGGGTAGTAGTACTGAACCCTAGCATCCTGTTTTTTTCCACACATACATACCTATGATAAAGTGTAACTTATAAATGAGGCACAGTAAGAGATCAATAACAGTAACGAATAATAAAATAGAAAACTATAACAATATGTTGTAATAAAAGTTATGTGAATATAGTCTTTCTCTCTCAAAATACTGCACTGTATTATACTGTACTCTCCCTTCTTCTGACGATGTGAAATGACAAAATGCCCATGAAGTGAGGAGAGGAGGTGAGGTGAGTGACGCAGGCCTTGCGATGTAAAGTCAGGCTACTATTCACCTTCTGAAGATTGGTCAGAAGGAGGGTCTTCTGCTTTTCAGACGGCGGTTGACCTTGGGTAATTGAAACTGCTTAAAGGGAAACAGCAAATAAGCAGGAACTACTGTTGTGGAGTTCAAGTTCAATTTTAAGTGAAATTAACACTAGTTTTGGATTGTAATGTTAATTAGATAGTTGGAGATAGTTGAAGAGTGGAACAGACAACAGTGTTTGAAATGAAGATTTAGAAGTGGTCGGCATAAGGTTAATTCAAGTTGAAACTCTGAGGACGATGCTCACCTTGAGGCTAACCTCAAGATGCCATTTCCAAACCCGGAGCTAAAGTAAAAGAGAAAGATGGAGAGCCTCCAAGTTAAGAGAAAGAAAATGTTCCTATTTTGATGACCTAAAATGTTAGGAGTCAAAAATAAAAAATACCTTGTGAAAATTTATAATACCAGAAGAACTTGCTCATGTTAGTAAAAATACTGGGTTTTATATTATTTTTTATTTTTATTTGTTTTTTAAAGATTTTATTTATTTATTTTAGAGAGAGAGAGCAGGAGCAAAGGGAGGAGCAGAGGGAGAGGGACAAGCAGACTCCGTGCTGAGTGCAGAGGGAGAGAGAAAATCTTAAGGAGGCTCCATGTCTAGCGCAGAGCCCAACTCGGGACTGGATCCCACGACCCTGAGATCATGACCTGAGCCATAATCAAAAGTCAGACACTTAACTGACTGAGCCACCCAGGCACCCCTTTATATTACTTTTTTAAAAAGTCAAAGCTGGGTAAAAGTATTTGAAAATAGTGATAGAATGGTTTCATATTTGTGGAACATATGATTCAGTTATATTGTTTATAAACTATTAACATATTTAAACATATTTATTTTAGAGAATATAAAATACCTTTGCAAAATATTCTAAAATTAAAACCAGAAAATATTCTATTAACTTTATTCCTGACATTAAAGTATTTGCCATCGAAGGCTCACCTTCTTCTAAAAGTAGATTTTACCCAGAAGAGTCAAAATAATTTTAATGATCTCACTGCAAAAGTCAAAGTGCTGTGTTCATGAGGATCTTTCATAATAGCCTCACCTTTTGCAATTAAGCTTATATTTAACTTTGAATATTTGTAAAGTAATTAATAAAAAATCTAAAAGCCTGCCTTCCCATCACCTTTTCCTCTCTCATTTTTTCCCCTTCATTCTGAACTTCCCTCCATCTCTTCCTTCAGAATATATATGTGTATATCCATGTTCAATGTTTTGTACTCGGGGCTTTGGCTGATCACAATAAGAGTCCAGAGGTAATATAAAACATGTACAAAAATAATTATAACACAAGTTAGAATATTGTCTGGTTCATTAGATATGAATTATTGAATGGTGGTTATAAATGTTGAATGAGCAAATTCTCTATTCATTTCTGATTGATTCTGTTTAGGTGGTAATGTAAGACAAATGAGGATGGAATGATGGTTAATTTCAAAAATCACAATGCTATAATTTAAAAAAATAAATAGATGTATTATGAAGCAAAGAAGCCTGTTGTGCACTTTTGAATTTCATATTGATTTAGCTTTCTGCAGAATATTTGCAGCAATATAATTCATTTTGAATGTTCGGATAATGTTATTGTCAGGCTATACCGATTTAATTTGTAGCAATCTCTTAGAACCGAGAAGTACATAAAATCCAAGCTGTTGACTATTAGTTTCAGTAAGTGCATTGAGGTAATTTTTAACAAGTGCTCTTTAGGTAATTCAGATTTTCAGACTTGATCATGAGCCTTTCTGGAGCATTTCTATGCCACCTAAATTGTAAATGTAAACAGGAAAATTTGTAGGTCAACATGTCAATGAGATCTAATTTGGCATGTAAAGAAAAAAAAATTGTTGAGACTTTAAAAGTGAAAACATTTCTTACTATGCACTAGTTAGAGCTGAAAAGAATTTCCTAAAGATCATGAATTCACTTCGCAGTGCACACACATCTTAATTACATAATTACCTGAAACAACCACTCTAATCCATCTCGCTCATTTTACACTGTATAAAAGAAATAAACTAATTATGGCTTTACACTGAAGAAAAATACAAACTTGTATCATATTTACAAAGTTCATCGTATACTCTGCTGCTCAGACATGAAGTGAAGAGAAAACAAAAGTGGGCATTATGCTGCATGTGTTCTTAAAATGTTAAAGATACCACTGACCCAATCCTCACTGAAGGGTGGAGGGCATGATGACCTGGAAGCCACATTCCCCGAGAATAATTTGAAATGGGCTAATTTGGACAGGTTGAAGATTTATGTGCAATGAAAGAAGAATGAAGAAATGGTTAGTACAAGGCACAGACCAGCCTGATGACAAGTGACACATTAATGCATAACATTCAGGCATACAGTACAATATCCAAACAAGGAGTATGGCCGAGAGGTAATATTTAAACAACTCCTTATGTAGGTTCACTCTCAAGGAGGGCAACTTTGCCACTACAGAAGCCTTCAATTGAAGTATAATAACCTGATATATGGTCCTTCAAACTTATGTTTAGAAAGGAATAGACAAAACAAGAGCATTGGAACCATAGGAAACTACCAGAGTGTGGAGTACTTAGAGCCCTGAAACCATGGATACTGTCCTAATTGCATGGAACTCAGGTGGCCCAAGAGGTTCAATCCAGTCTGAAGCCCACCAGGTGTGGTCTTGGATCAATTCCATGCTGGATCAGTGGTTGACATACAACTCAAATGATTTATATTAATTCTGCGGGGACTCCTCATGGTGCCTCTCCTATTTAGGGTCCCCTACAGGGGGTGCCAACCTAGAAAAGACACAAACCAGCAACTATCAAGGCAGGCAGGGCTCAGTTTGTGCCCAAAGTGAGAGCTGAGTGTTCTTCATAAGCAGAAACTTGCTTGGAAGTGGGATTGTCGTTTTGTGCCAGAACTGTAGGCAAAGCTCCGGAGTCCTGGGCATGGTAATGGCATTTTACAAACCTGGCAAATTTATAGTCAAAATGCTGGAATTGGGCGCCTGGGTGGCTCAGTTGGTTAAGCAACTGCCTTTGGCTCAGGTCATGATCCTGGAGTCCTGGGATCAAGTCCCGCGTTGGGCTCCCTGCTCAACGGGGGTCTGCTTCTCCCTCCGGCCCTCCCCACTCTCATGCTCTCTCTCTCAAATAAATAATAAATAAATAAATAAAATCTTAAAAAAAATGTTGGAATTACTTCAATCACTTGATTAAATATTACAGGGTAGTGTGTGTCAAATTTTATTTCCAGTTAGCAATATCATATTTGTAAACCACTACTGATTACAGATTTTGATTATAAAATCTGAAGTGGGTTATCCTTTTGGGCATAAATGTAGGATGTTTGGTTTAATCAATTTTATATTTTATCTAAAGTAAAGCTGATTTTCTGGGTCATGCACCATTAATTTTCATATTTTTTACACATTTGTTACAAAGCCAAGAAAGGTCCAATACGTACTACACCATCTTTAAATGATTGATTTTAGATAGATGAAACTCTTCCTCTAATTATAAAATTCCCCGGTTTTCAATGTGTGTACCACTTTTGAAATAAGATGGGGATAAAATGGCAACTATTCCTTTTGAAATTTATTTTCTCGATTTATATATTGACAGTATTTGTCCCAGTTACATGGCAGGAATCAATTAATATTACACTCAAAAAAACTATGAAAAGTTTTATCATGAAATCTTACTGATCATTATTATTTTAATTTCACTTATATTTTAATAGGAATAAAACCATATTGACTGACAAATAAGAATTTGTTGTACACATCAGTTGGGAGATCATTTTCCATGTGTCGCTCTTGTTTTCCTGTGCCTTGTGAGCAGGGGCAGAGACTGCTCTTCTGTGTTATGTTTTTCAAGGTTTTTTTTTTTTTTTTTTTTTTTTAATAGCCAACAGCCTTGGGACATAGAGATAGTAGATAGTGTCTCTCTCTAGAGCAAAAGGCAGGATTTCCTAACAAAATAATAATGATAAGACATGATACCGTATGTAATATAGTGTATTTCCTCTAGAACGACTGGTTTGCTATCCATTATAAAAGATTTGAGTTCCCAAAGCTCAGGGATCTTCTCTAATACATCCCACTGCTGGTAAAGTTATCACCTGACCTTCTTTGAGTTGCCCTTTGGGAGTCAGGTTTATAGAACTGGAGCAAGAAAATGTTGGTATTTTGGCTACTGCTATTTCTTGAATGATAAAGTCCTTTGTCTCTGATCTAGGAGTCTCATGACTTTTGACAGAATCTGTGAAACTGTGATGTGCTAAATTGCACACTTCCAGTTTTGATAAAACCTCAGACCCTTCATTGTTCTGAACAACATCATGAGAAGAAACAAAGAACAGTGGGACTACTTTAAGAGGGGAAAAACAGGACAAGGTTTTCCCTCTGTGCACACTTTCCGAATTTCTGCCCCCGGCACTAACATGTGTATTCACATTAAATTATATTAATATGCGTGTGTGCGCGTGTGTTTGTTTTTATAAGAGAACAGGTTCGTAACAGTTGTTGCAAGGATTCAGGAGCTTAGATTTTAGAAACAGCTGGTTGATTTCCCCGCACTAGTGCTTTGGCTGAGGAAATAAGATAATATAGCAGGTAGAAAAATATAGATCATTTTTAAACTTTAGGTCTATAGAGTATTGAGGTATAGTCAAATAAGATTTGACAGACTTCTGAACTGATCTATAAAATGAAGCGTGTGCAGGCTTTGCCTTTATGTCTTGTACGCTAATGAACCAGGTCAGACTTTCTTGCGGATTCTGTCTAGAGTGGGCCTGGTGAGTGGAATATATATGGTGTGACTTCTGACAAAGGCGGATTAGCTCCAAACACATGGTGGGCTTTCAGGGGCTCTGGGAAAAAGTCTTCCTGAAATAACTCTTCCATTTGCTCCCAGATGCCTGGAATTCTTTATCACCAAAGGGAAATCCTTTCATCCAATGTTTGTAGTGAAGGATTAAGATGCACATACACTAGAGAAAGGTGACTCTTCGCTTAAATTGACACTGTGGCATATATGAATCATAGATTTCCTGAAAGCAGCCCCTCAGTCTTCAACGGGTAGCAGGATACAACTTTATGCAGAAGAAAGAAAAGATGTCATAATGATTTTGTTACTTAAGCTAATTCTCACTAACCTGATCCAGGGCTGGCAAGTAGACTATCTTGCGTGCAAACTCTACTTAACTTGTCAGTGGTTTCCTCTAGGGCTCTTGGTGAAGAATGCTGGGGCAGAGTGAAATAGCTCTGTTGTCAGTTAGCCATGACTGCCAAAAGTAGCAAGGGGGAGTGGATACACACATGCTGGATATTTGCTATCTCTGACCTCTATTCTCAGTTGCAAATGGCTTTCTAAAAGTAAGTGTGTCCTTTTAGAATATCACATCTATGGCCAGGAACTGATGTCCAAAGTTGATGGAACTCCTCCATTTCTTCCCTCTCCAGTCCCCCTTCCACAGCACATACGCGTTATTCTCGCTTCTGAGTCAAGTACCCAGGTTCCGGCTGAATCAGAAGGTCCTAACATCAGATGACTGGTAAGTTCTGGCACTAAATAAGCCAGCAAGAATCGACGAGTGACTGGTTAAACTGCCTAACTTCACTATTTTTAGAAATATTTTTCCACAAGTGATAGAAACTCAACTTCAACCAGTTTAAGCCAAAAGAGAAAATTAATGGCTTGTGTTACCAATTTACAAGAAAGGCAAGGGTGTGGCCTCAGAGTTTGCTAGAGCTGTGATTTGAATACCCTGACAGATGCCCAGGTTTCTTACTGCTAAGAGTTTTTGTTTATCTGCTTAATTTTGATAGACAATTTTTCTCTGTGAGCCTGGCAGTAAAGACACCAGCAGCCTCTGAGTTAACTTATCTTTTTGGTTTTAGCGTCAAGCAGAAAAGGGCTCTCATTTCTTAGACCCAATCAGAGAAAAAATAAATGATGACAAAGGACCAGAGACTTTGGGCAGAATCATGGTATACTACTATTGGCCTTACTGGGCTCAAGGGTATCGTTGGATATACGTGTGGCCAGGAAGGTATGTCTGTAAGAATATGTCAGTTCCAGGGGCGCCTTGGTGGCTCAGTCCGTGAAGTGTCTGCCTTCGGCTCGGGTCATGATCCCAGGGTCCTGGGATGGAGCCCCGTGTCTGGGTCCCTGCTCAGAGAGGAGCCTGCTTCTCCCTCTCCCTCTGCTGCTTCCCCTGCTTGTGCTCTCTCTCTCTGTCAAATAAATAAAATCTTAAAAAAAAAAAAAAAGAATATGTCAGTTCCCTCTTGAACCATAGAATTAGAAGTAATCTTTCCCCCAAAATGGAAGAGTTCCGCTCTTCCTGTTGATTCAGTTGCTGGGCGGTCAAAACCACTAAAATGTCTTATTAATTCCTAGATTCCATAGGGAATTTTGATCAGGGATGAAAATCTTACCTGAAAAAGATGTATTTATTCCCATAAAACAAAAAGAAGTATGCTAATTTTCTTTAACAAAAATTTGAGTAGCTTTCTGTCATCTACAAGGAAATGTATGATTCCTTAGCATGGCCTAAAGAGTTCTTCCCAGTCTTGATTTCTACCTGTCTTTTTAGTCTTATTTCCTGGCATTCTCTATCACTTCAACTACTGTCCATCCCATAAGTCTATCCTCTCACTACCTAATTATCCTTCAGATAAGCTCTGGTCTTTCCTGGGTTTATGCTTTTACCCCTCTGTCTAACACGATGTGTGTTCTCAACTCAGAGCACTCCTTAGTCCTTAAGATCCAGCATAAATTCAGCCATCAGAAAGGAAGAATACCCAACTTTGCATCAACATGGATGGAACTGGAGGTGATTGATGAAATAAGTCAAGTAGAGAAAGTCAATTATCATACGGTTTCACTTATTTGTGGAACATAAGGAGTAGCATGGAGGACATTAGAGAAGAAAGGGAAAAATGAAGGAGGGGAAATTGGAGGGGGAGATGAATCACGAGAGACTATGGACCCCGGGAAACAAACTGAGGCTTTTTTGGGGGGGATGGGTGAGCCTGGTGGTGGGTATTAAATAGGGCACGTACTGCCTGGAGCACTGGGTGTTATGCACAAACAATGAATCATGGAACACTACA
>NW_023270320.1:23500698-23577128 GCF_011800145.1 Mirounga leonina | reverse complement strand
GCACAAACAATGAATCATGGAACACTACATCAAAAACTAATGATGTAATGTGTGGTGACTAACATAATATTAAAAAAAAAAAAAAAAAAGATCCAGCACAAATGTTTTCTCTTCTAGGAAACCTTGAACATTTTATTTCTTCACTCACCCTACCCAAGGTCTTATTCATTCTACTTTTCATCCTTCAGGAGCACTTTACTTTTTACTTTTATATTATAACACATCACCTTGTATTTTAATAGCTTTATTGGTACATCATCTATATGCTGTAACATTTATCTATTTAAACCTACAGTTCAATTGTTTTGGGCATATTCACAAAGTTGTACAACGATGTCATTTAGTTTCAGAACATTTTCATTCCTCCAAAACCTTTGTAATCATTAGTACGATTCCCCACCCTCCCTCCCCACCTCTACCCACTCTTCTCTCACAGCTTTAGGCAACTACTCATCTACTTTCTTTATAGATTTTCCCATGCTGGATGCTTCGTATAAATAGATAAATACATGTGGTCTTTTGTGACTAGCTTCTTTCACTTAGAATATTTTAGAGCTTTATCCATGGTAGAGTATATGTCAGTAATTCATTATCTTGCTGAATAATATTCCATTGTGTGGATATCACACCTTATTTATCCATTTATGAGTAAATGGACATTTGGGTTGTTTTCACTTTTTGGCTATTATGAGTAAAGTTGCTATAAATACTGGTCTATAAGTTTTTGTGTGGATACCTGCTTTCATTTCTCTTGGGTAAAGACCTAGGAGTGGAATTGCTGGATAATGTGATAATTCTATGTTTACCATTTTGAGGAACTGCCAAAATCTTTTCTGATCTGGCTGCACCATTTTAGATTCTTGCCAGCAATGTATGAGGGTGACAGTTTCTACACAGTTTGTATCTTAACTATTACTTACATATGTCTTTTCCAATAGACTGAAGAATGAGTTCTGTTATGAGCTGGTTTTCATTAATCTTTGTATCATCAGGATTTTCCTAAAATATGTAAAAACTGGAGGAGGGAAGAAAAATTGAGTTTGGATAAAACTTGATAAATAAAAATTAATCTAAGCTTTCCATGAACTAATTTTTCCTGACATTCTTAACAGGGTGGGTTTTAATGTATTATTTAGCTTGATTTCCACACATATATATTACTGGCACTTAATATCTAAAAATAATAATTTTGTCAGTATTTTCTCAGGATTGTGACCAAGGTGCCATGAAAAAGTGATGTTGCAATATTATTTCTGGACTTCATTTTTTTAAATATAAATCATATTCAAGTAACTATGTCCTTAGCTGCAATTCCATTAGGGGAGGGGCAAATTTGTGCTCAGCAATGACTGTGAAAAAGAAACACAGGAGAATTTAGAGAATATAAATAGTTTAAGCCCAAAATCATTTAAAGTAAAAATAAAACTATAAAATCAATGAGATTTTTCTCAATTAAAGACAATTAAATAATATTCTGTTACACAATATACAATGAATCTCACCATGGCCTTGTCTGTTTTATATGAAATTTTCAGACTTTACATAGATGGTGTGAATTTACAATACGTAAATACAATTCCATACCTCAATCTTCATCTTGCAAGAAGGCTTGTGTGACTTAGAAACTCTTCTGTCCAGAACTGAGACACCAATCAATCAATCACCAGTAGTTAATCGATCACCTCCCAGGACACTACTGCTTGCAAGCATCTTTGAGTAAATAATTAAAACTTTCCTCAGTGCAGTGAAAAAGAGGCTCAGAAATTGTTCTGGCAATTTGGGATTTTAAAAACGTCTCAAAATGCTGGGGCGCCTGGGTGGCTCTGTCGTTAAGCGTCTGCCTTCGGCTCAGGTCATGATCCGGGGTCCTGGGATCAAGCCCCGCACTGGGCTCCCTGCTCAGCAGGAAGCCTGTTTCTCCCTTGCCCACTCCCCCTGCTTGTGTTCCCTCTCTCACTGTGTCTCTCTCTGTCAAATAAATAAATAAAATCTTTTTTAAAAGTCTCAAAATGCTTTCACATTATGATTACTGAATATTTATTAGGAGCCTCCAGGAGGTTTTTCCTGCATATATACCAACATGTCTCCACGTTGTTTCACGATGAACTCTTCTAATGGGTTCATAATTTGCATCATTGATTTTAACAAACGGACATTTAACTTCTACAGGTTCACTATTTTCCCCAACCTTTAACCATGTAAGAACGTTTTCAGTGGTAAATCTTCAATGCGATCATATGTATTTCCAGCATAGGTATGACAGATTTTCAGAATCAATTTTTCTTGCCAGTCTGACTTGAAAGATATTGCATTATAAAAAAAGAGACTCAATTATCATTAAAGAGAAAAAAAAAATCTAGTTTAGCAAACCCACATTTTCTCACATATGTCTACCTTTCATGGTAAAACAAATCCTGATTCTAAAATTGTATTATATTTTAATCTAATTTTCATATTTTGAGTACAGACAATAAAATGAATCACATTATCTTTATCACTCGGGTTTAACCTGAAACAAAAATTTTCCCAAATGGCAAGATCAAGGAAAGGTGTATAAGTTAAAAAACATAATTTTATATGCTATGTTTCTATTAACATAATACAGAGTGAATTCAGATGATTTTGTTCTACTCTAAATATAGTGAGAATGGCCTACTGTGAGCCTACAACTGAATTTTTCTAGTTTGCAATGACTCTGGAAAGATCTGTCATACAGCAGATTTGACACTTAAAAATAGGGTGAGAAGATAAATATTCTTAAAACATGAGTTGATCAAAATCCTTTCAGTCATTCCCTTTAATTATGTATTTGAATCATATAATTCATGACATTTTTATAGAAAAAAAGATAAACCATAAAAAGTACTTGAAGAGACATCCAACTCCTATTTTGATTTTATGGCTAAAAAAATAATAGTTTTTTTTATGGTTTTCTTTTCATGAGAATTCAAAATCAAATTGTGCAACAGCATTTAACAGAACTAGCACATATACTGAAATAAAAAACTTCTGTTGTTTTGTATTATGTTGGCTGGTTGTCCATAGAACCCATGAGGGAACTGAGTTATGAATTTTTTCTGCTACAACCTACTTCGATTAATTTATAATTGCTATGTTTCATGAGTTTGCAATGAAGATCGAGTCAATGTGTCTCAATCTGCAAATTCATAAAAAAGGGGACCTTGATTCTTATTCAGTTACTTAGGAATTCAACTTTAAGCCAATTGTCACATTGAGAAGCCTAGAATTGTTGATTTTCCTTCACTCTAATACTTTCCATTTGTCATTGTTTATTGCATATTCTTTTTGCATATTCTCCACACTTACATGACTATTATATGCAGAATTTCAGGAAGATTAATATACTGAGGTCTGAAAATTCAAGTGTGTAATAAACATTGTCTGGTAAACTATGTAAGTATATCCATGTCATATTGGTCTTAAACTTGGTTAGCAATTGGTCACCCTTTTATTTTTAGGCAATCCTTTTCTTTCCAATGGGTAAATGAACATTTCATTTATTTAATTCATTCACCGATCAGATGTTCATCTGAGCCTGCTATGTGCCAGGCTTATTCTGGGCACTGGAAATATCGTAGCGAAGCAGGGAGGCAAGCTCTCAGCTCTCCTGGAGCTTACAGGTTCATGGGGGAGATGGCCAGCCAATTAACAAAAGAACAGTAACTAAAGAGCAAAGTGCTATAAAAGCTAAACAAGGTAATGTGGAAAAGGGAGTTTGGGGTGCTTTATGAGATGGCATAGTTAAGAATGGCCATTGTTAGTAGATGACATTTGAGTTGAACTCAATAATAAGAAACAAGAAACCATGCAAAAGAAACCATGCAAAAATCTTCGAAAATTTCCTTTGGGACAGAGGAAACAGCAAGGCAAGGATTCTGTGCCTGTGACTTAACACCATTTACATTTACTTAGCTAGAGGTTCTTTACATAAACATTTTACCCATGCTAATGGGGCATAATAGTGTTTGTCCTTATTAATTTTACTCAGAGGATCGTGCAGTTTGGAGGAAAGATCAATTGATGATGCTTCTCTGTATTTGTCTGCAAGGATAACATACTGTTATTTTACTGTGCAAGTAGAAGTTAGGGTTGAACTCTCCTGTGTTTTTGAAACTAGATTTTCTCCTGGGATTACGAGTGCTGAGAGCATCAGATAGAGAGCAGCAGGGGGGAAATGGCTTTTGGGATGAGAAGAAGGACCAGAAGTGCCAGCCTCTGGTCCTAAAACAACAGCAACAACAAAGCTCTGTCATATTTCAGTTTTTGTTCTGTAGGGAAAATCAATGAGTTTATTTTCCAATATGTCAGTGTTATCATGCTGAATTGTTATTTTCATTTCTGTCCTTAAGGGCACACAGATGCGTGAATCCCTAAAAAACAGACATTTCTGATTATTGTTCCAAGGGTTCTCAAATTGGCTTTTGGGCTTGGTAAAAGTACAATAAAAGTGTGCTTATTATAAAGCTGCCACACACACACACACACACACACACAAAATGTAATAATATTATATATAACATAATATAATGTATGTACTTTATAGACACACATAGATATGTATATACACATATGTTTATATCAGAATTACTGAAATCAACTAAAACCACCAAATGAAACAAAAAAAAATTAGTGATACTCCCTCCAAAAAGTCAAAGTAAGGTGTCAGGCATCTGATTAGCCCTACCGAGATGCTTGCATATCCACACTCAAGCACAAGCACTCACATACAACACCTAAAGAGAGAAGGTGGTGAATCAAAGAGCTTGGCTGAGGTCACACGGAGTCTTAGTGGTTGATCTGAGAATAGAGCTTGACTTTGGGCAGTCAGTTCAGTTCAGAGCTCCCTCCCAGGGAAAATGACAGGCCAGCTTTGAAGGTACCTGCCCAGACAGTGGCCTTATTCTTTCTCCACTCTCCTAATTTGATTATTTTTTCTTGCTACAGTAGTTAAGTAGGATATTTTGGCAGACGCTTAGAAAGAGGGGTGCCAGGTAAAAATGAATGAGTCGGTGGGCGATCCTGCTGCAGGACTGAGGAGAAATTAAGTATTGGCAATGTTTAAAGGCAGAGAAGGCCATGGCTTAATGAGTACCCAGTGTTGCTGATAACTCTGACCTTCTTTTTTCTCTGTTGGAAAAAAATTATAGGGCTGAATTTCTCTTTAGCCATTTTCTAAGGGAAAAAGAAAAGGATAACATTTGAAACATTGCATTTTTTGCTTTATTTTACTTTTAAAATTCCCCTTATTGTTACAGCCCATTATATCATGGCTGTAAAAATTGTTCTATAATGTTAGGCTTTTCTGTAAATTTTCTTATCTTGAAGAATAGTAACTAATAATGACATTTCTTTTTCCAGTTGCTATCACTCTACCACAACCAATTTTTCCGAATCATAAGACACTCTTTTAAATGTATAATACTTTTGATTAGTGTTAGTCTTCAACTAGATATCTTATTCCATGGCTGGAGCTATAGGGACTGTATCCAAATAGTTTCTAAAACATTTTTTGCTATTCCCATAAGGCTAGCCAACACCATTTTTCCCTCAAATCTTCCTTATAGTGAGATTCTTTTGTCAGCCTCATGAATTTCAATGTGGCTAGTAACTGGCAAATTTTAAGAGGTACAAAAATATATGTATGCTTTGTATGAAGGGCCTGAGAGGACTATATATGCATTTTCAAATTTGCTATCCCTGTACAGTATTTCTTTGTCATAGAGTTTCTCACTCTCAGTGATCATTTCTTAATCTGGGGCAGTGTAAACTCAGCCATAAATTGTAAACTCTTTAATAAAGAGGTTGTGGATTATTCATTTTTCAATGGCCAATGCACAGCCAGAGATTGATCCAAGTGCAGATTCTCAGTACATGTTCGTGGATTCATAACCATACATGTTCGATCTCTCTTCTTATGGAACAACTTTAATGAAGCCAAGTAAGTCTATCTCTATAACTAAAGTATCTCATCAAATCAATGATTTGATATATAATTCTGTGTGCTTATTCCTCTTTTTGTAGCTGAATTGATGCAAATGATAAACACTAATGTCACAGAACTGACATTAACTATTTTCTCAGGGTTTCAGTTATACAGTTTCCAATACGTGCAACTTTTTTTTACAACATCCTTCATAGATGTTATAATAATTGGTAAAAGACCACAAATATAGTTCCTGTTATCCCGAATATCTTCCAGAACTCATCTTGTGAGTGATTTCTTAAACTCTGATCCCCTCTGGTTTTTCCTACCAGGCATAACTTTCCCAGTTTCACCCAGACTATTTTCACAAAGAAAATACTCAGAATCAATTGGCAAGTGATGACAAGTCATTAGCTTCTTGCTGGGCTAATTAGAAGTCATTAACTTTAAGGGTCAGGACACAGAATACTCTTGCCTTAGGTTTCTGAACCTAATTTGAAGTGATACGTGAAAAAGAACATTTAAATATACTTACCAGAATATATTTAAAAAGTAGTAAGAGTTTCAATTCTGAAAATCCTCCATGGTGTTACAAACTAAAAAGATAAACATATAGAACTATAAACTCACTTTTGAAAAACATGACCTCCCATGGAGTTGGACTCTGGCCAAAAAGCCTATTGACTCAAGTCCTATAATCCAAGGTAGTTTTCCCAGGGACAACCAGGTACTCAAGTTCCAGTTCTCTTGCCCTAGAAATGTCTTGGAACATGTTGATATTATCCCACATTACCTGTGGAACTCACATGCATGCATGCCCATACCTGGCTGCCTGCACAAATACACACATACACCTAATTACTTGATTGCATGAGAATAAAAGGCCGAACAGACCCAAAGATAGAAGGCCAAGCTATAGAAAGTAGTTGCCTTATTCTAAGTACTTGAGTCTGTACTTAACATTCGATAACTTAGATACTCATTCCTAATGTACTAAAGCTGACTTCGTTAGGCATTCACTGGGAATTTAAATTATTCTATTTAACAGTTCTGTAATAGTACTAATGTTTGTATGCTAATTAATTTATTCATTCAAAGAGATAGTTTGTATGAAAATAGAATAAAGAGATTTGAAACTGAAATGATTTCAGATACTGAAACTATGTTAGGAAAATTTCAGTTTTGGTTCAGAACTTAAACTTGGCCACACTTAGAATTTTGAATCTCACTTTTAATCGATGTGTCTATCTTTCTCAAAAAATGTATGTATTGAACCCATGCTATGTTCTCATTGATTGAAAATAACATTATAGGTTATTGATCAAAGCAATAGGCTGGGGAATTGGACAACGCTGTCTTTGAAGAGTCTCTCAACCCTTTACAGCTGTGTTACACTGAGAAATTTAGGTAACTTTTCTTTCTTTTTTTTTTTTTTTTTTAAGATTTTTATTTATTTATTATTTGAGAGAGAGAGAGACATTTAAAGAAATGAGTGGGAGGAGGGTCAGAGGGAGAAGCAGACTCCCTGTGGACCAGGGAGTCCGACGTGGGACTTGATCCCAGGACTCTGGGATCATGACCTGAGCCAAAGGCAGACGCTTAACTGACTGAGCCACTCAGGCGCCCTAGTTAACATTTTTCTAAGGACCAATTTCCTCTTGTGTAAAATGGAAATAATAAAAGTAAATGATGATGAATATTAAATAGTACACAAAAACACCTGAAACAGTATTTTGCACATAATAAATATCCATAAATATCAGTATCAACAGATGTCTAATGATTAATTTTAGAGCTAACCTCTTCTATCTTTATATGGATATTTTTGTACTGGCCATATTTAAGAATTTGAAAACAGACTTAATTTACCCTATGTATTAATACATAGGCAGGAAGCTAAAAAGTATAGGTATTTCTTGTGACTATAATCCATATAGAAAGGTAAAAAGGTTGCATTCTAATCTAACCTTCTGGTAACGGCTTCTGTTATTTTCCCCATCCCCATTTACTCCACCACATTTTTTGTGACCACTGATAATTTGCACACAGAGATTCCTCTTACTTATTATGCACCTTATTCCTTTAAATCCTATAGTTTTAAAAATACTACCTGCTAATATCCATATCTGGATTATATTGGATCCTGCTTCTAGTAACTATTTCATTTTCTTAATCATTTGCTTTCTCACTCATAATTATTTGGTTTTGCATATTAAACTTTTTGGATGATATGTTATAAGGAGTCTGGCTAATATTGTATTCTTTAAATGGTATTAAATTTTCTTTCTTGGACAGTTAGTGACTATCATATCCTTTTGATACTGGTAGGCTTAGCTTTATTCTTTGTTAAAGCTCATCTCCTTAGCCCTAACTCACAGCATATGCACCTTACTCTGGGTTGTAGTTCTTCTTCCTAAGATAGCGTCTTTCTCAGGTCTCAGTTGAATGGCCAAGGATCTCAGCAAGGTCTCTCCACTGCGACTGGAACTACAATCCCAGAATGTGAATATCGCCATTCAGCTCCTAGTCCCACAACAATTACTCCCTGGTAGGCCTGATACAGACTTGCCACTGATTCACAACCTAGTTCTCTGTAAGAACGTAGGCAGAACCTTCATTCAGACATCTAACATTCCTCTCTATTCAACCGCCCCCTCTCCGGAGTCCTTATGACAAATTCCAGTCTTTCCTGTATCTCCGAATTACAATTTGTGCTTCTTCAGCTTAGCAAAACCACTGTGCTCTGCTCATCCTCCTTGCACTATGGTTTAGAAAGTGTCTACTTGCAGAAAGCTTGGATAAATACTGGGTTAACCTAATGCATTTCTCGTTATTCAAGGATGAGTCCTACACTGTTGTCCGATGTTTGAAAAGAGTTCCCGTGTATTTTTTTCTGCCTTTTAAAGTTTTTAGTGGAAGGGCAAATATAGTATTAGTTATTCAGTCATAACTAGAACTGGAAATTTGGAAATTCCCTTGTTTTGATAATAAGGTTAGACTAGCCTGAATAGAGTTGGGGTGTACTTTCTCCCTTTCTATTTTCTGAAATATCTTCTTTTTTATTCATATTCAAAAACATTTTTAAGTTGCTTTTGAACCTCTTCCAAAGAGCAGTTGGGCAGATTTGTGTTGATCTAGTTCCGGTTTCTCTATTTGGTTCCACGTACCCATGTGTCTGTTCCTCTGTCCATACTACCATGACCCTTGTCTTGACTACTATAGCTGTATAGTAAGGCCCAGTATGGAGTACAGTGGTTCTACCCACTTTATTCTTTCTTTCCAAGATCAGTGTAGTTATTCTAGGTTCCGTGTCGTTCGATATCAAATCAGCATATGCTTCTCTATGTCTACAAAAATCCCTGCTGGAACTCTGATAAATATTGTATTAATCTCTCTCTCTATCTCTCTGTCAAATAAATAAATAAAATCTTCTAAAAAATATTGTATTAATCTATAGATCAATTTAAGGAGAATACCCATTTTTTAAAATCTGTTGAGTCTTCCAGCCCATGAACACAATATGTCACTCCTTTAATTTAGGTCTTTAGTTTCTTTCATCAACATTTTGTAATTTTCGATATGAATGCTGTATATATTTTGTTAGATTTATAGCTAAGCATTTCATTTTCTTTGCAGTAATTATAAATTAAATAAATCAAAATAAAAACTTTAAAATGTTTAAGTAACCTACTGGAAGGCTAGAAATGAGAAGCAGGAGTGAGAAATATAGGAAATAAACAAAAGCAAATAATAGAACAGTGGTATAAGCCTTAGTGCGTCAATTATTATCTTAAATGTAAATAGTCTAAATACATCAATTAAAAACAGAGACTGGCAGAGTAGATTAAAAACCCATGATCCAACTATACCCTGTTTGAGAAACTCACTTAATTTTATTATTTTTAAAACTAATTCCAGTACAGTTAATATACAGTGTTATATTAGTTTCAGGTGTACAATGCAGTGATTCAACAATTCTATTTATTACTCAGTGCTCATCAGGATACGTATACTCTTAATCCCCCTAATCTATGTCACCAGCCACCCACCCACCTCCCTGAGACAGTTTTTTATAATATTTTTTTGTTTTTTGGGGGCTTTTTTAGTTTTTAAAATGTAAAGCCTGTTTATTATTTGAAGATTAACATAAATCTTTCTGTAAAATAGTCTGGACCCAACAATTAAATAATTAATTAAATAATATTTAAGTAGATTTTGATTATTCTATTAAATAATTATCTTTCATGACTATCAGCATCTTTCAGGCTTCTATTTCTTCATAAGTCATTTTTCTTACTTTATCTTATGAGAAAATTATGAATTTCATTTAAGGCTAAGAATTTATTGGCACAGGAAGACATTTCTAAAAGCTAAAACCTTTTACACAACACTGTAAACCAAGTATAACAATGGCAAAGAATATGGATAGGCATTTCACAGATAAATAATTGACTGTGCTAGCTAGACATTCTTCTAGGCAGTGAAAAAACAACAGAAAAAAATAAAGCAAAACAAAAACAAACTCACTCGTAAGTTCATCGCTTTCGTGGAGCTTACATTTTTGTGAAGGATTCTGAAAATAAACAAGAAAAATAAATTAAAAATGTATAGCACATTAGGGTTGAAATATAAATGACAGAAGGAGCCAGGCAAACCAACATTAGAAATAGAGAAATGCATAAATCCTAACATAGCGATGTTTGGTTCAGATCTGAAGGACAAGCAGAAGCCCAGGGTGCCTGCAAAGTACTAGATGAGCTGGAGAATGGAAGATGAGATTGAAGAAGTAGCTAATGGCCAGATCAGACAGGACATGTTACCCTGGTAAAGGATGTGAATTTTAAATGACCTATCCTGGAAAGGTGTTATAAGGTATTAAACGGTCAGGGACAATCTGATTTGTTTTTAGAGGTGTGGAGTGTGCCTTGAAGGAGACCAAGGCAATCTTGAAAAGTGGGAGACCAACAGGAAGTTGAGGCATTAATACAAGTGAGAGAGAATGATAACTCGAAATAGATATGTAGCAGTAAAAAAGGAGAGAAATTCAGATTCTGGAAGTATTTCAGACTTGCTGATGGATTGGAAGTAGATGGAGAGAGAAAGTAATCAATCATGCTTCTAGGATTTGGGTTTGAGCTATCCAGGCAGGAGAGCAGTGCAATTTACTGAGATAGTGAAAAATAAGGATGGTAGACGTGGGGCTTTGTTAAAGTTGAATTTAGACCAAAAGAGATGGCATTCAATAAGAGATCTATAAATTTGGAAATCAAAGGAGAGGTTATAGCTAGAGAATCATTAACCGAGAGATACCTGGGCATTGAAGTGATAGTTGGGGTGAGATACTTAGGCTTAGTTATGCCTAAGAACAGAAGATAAGGAGAAAAGAAAGGAGAGCCCAGGACCGAATTCTCAGTGGAAGTAGGTTAAGTCTGAAAAGCTAAGAGAAGAAATGATTTTAAGAAGAAAGATATTACATTTTGTATCAAATGCTGGTGAGCAGGTGAAATAGGAGCAGGGATACGACCATTGCCAAGTGGCAACATGGAGATCATGAATAACGCTGGCATGAGCCATTTCCCCGGGACAGAGAGGACAGACCCCAATCACGTGGAGACTGAGAGGAGAGACAACAGAAAGCAGGCAT
The DNA here is from genome assembly GCF_011800145.1 of Mirounga leonina. NCBI lineage: Eukaryota > Metazoa > Chordata > Mammalia > Carnivora > Phocidae > Mirounga > Mirounga leonina. The sequence continues at coordinate 23,565,540 of NW_023270320.1, read as the reverse complement.
TGGCAAGAATTTTGGTATATTTTGTTCTGAAAGAAAGCAGAGAAATGAAGCAGGATTTGGAGTAGGATCCTCTAATTTTTAAGATGGGAGATCTATAAACAACCCAATGGTAAATGACTCACTGAATAGAATAGAACAGTAACCAAGAAGGAGAAACATGGGTCTATCATTTAAGTTTGATGGCTTCAGAAAGAGTGACCCTACCAATCTGAAAGTATATGAAGTAAGGCAGTAAAAGCGATGAGGTGAGTTGACCTAATTTTTTCCTTACAAGTGCAAAGTCTTTTCTAAGTCCTATTCTACTGAGACTTCTCAGTGTCTCAGAGACTGTCATCCGGCTCCTTAATTTTCACTAACAAATCTGAAATCAAGGATTTAGTCTTAGAAAATACCCACAGACACAGAAGTCAAAGGCGGAATCACGCAGAGTAAGACTGGGTTAACGGGGAGGAGGGTCATGCGATTCTGTCTAGGGCAGCATGCAGATGGCAGGAGAAAGGCTGTTGACTTTGATCTAGGAAAAATCACAGGTTTCAGTGAATTTAGGAAAGACGGAAACAAAATTGCAGAGAAAAGTGGATGGTGAGTGGGAGGAAATCGTCTGTTCAAAGAAATGTAGGCACCATATGTAGGAGAGAAATGAGATGGTGCAAGGGAAGGGAAGCAATCAATCATTATCATCAAACAAGAATCTACTAAAGTAAACATGATAACTTTATGCTATACTTAGAATCCTTGCTTCTCACTGAAAATGTTTATAAAGTCACCTGCAACACCAAGTGAAAATTAAAAAAAAAAAAAAGCAGTGTCCTAGAGTTAAGTTAAAAAATTCTAAATCTTTTCTTCTGCATGAGTAATGATGATTTAGAGAGCAAGCAGACAATAAAATTCCAAAACAGAATAACTTGAGGTAATAAAAATAGAATTGAGCTGTGGTCGCAGGTTTGGAGTTCTAATACAAGTGAATTAGAACCCTGTGGGCTTCAGTTTTCCTATCTGTAAGGTGAACGGATTAGATTATACCACTTTGGGGTCTAATTCAAACACCATGCATGATTCTATAATAATTTTTGAAGGTAGTTCCAAAATTCAGTGAAAAATAGGTAGGAATCACCAGAAACAAGCATGGAGATCCCGCAGTGACCCTCACCAGTTAGAAGAGATCCCGCAAACCCACAGATATTGTTTTCTTGCCTATAGGTGTGTGACGTGTAGATGAGTCAGAACAGCATATCTTAATTCTTAATTTATATTGACTACACACGATCTGTGAATGGAATCATATATGCTATTTCTTGTATAGTTCCTGTGGTTGTCTTATGATTAGTAGCATGCGTGGACTAGCATAAATGGATTTAGTTTTTTGAGAGCTTGGAGACATTATCTGATTATTTAATACTTCTTTGATTGATGTTGAAACAAGATAATGGTAACCTGGTATTTGTCACTATTGAAATCTTGCTTCAAGTGCTCAGTGTAATCCTTGTAATCTTAACAAAGAGTTACAATAAAGATCAAGCTAACACCTGACAACTGTTTAACATTTCATTTGTTTTTAGAATACAAAGCAAACATTCGGATTGAATTATTGCCTTAATCCACGTGGATTACTTTAGTCGTGAGCAAACTAGATGAAAGTCTGCCAATACTCAATACGTAGCTCTACAAAGATTTTGCCCATCTAATATTTAATAATATAACTTTCAAACTGCAGACAATCTTTCATGTGTGAGTTTTGAAAAAGCAACTGCTAGCTGTTCAGGCTTCAGTCATTCTGTAAAGGTGACTAGGAAGCTTTTGTCCCGGAGTCTCTCGTTGACCGCAAAGTGAAATTCCCAAGGAGTTATTCTGATTCCCAGACAGGTTTTTAGCAAATATCACAGAGCTAGCTGCACTTAGCCCCAGGTAGACCAATTAACTGTCATGACCCAGAGGGGAGCATGGAAAGGGAAATATTAGAAGCAAACCCCTTGATTTTCACATCCTAATCACAGAGGTCTGATCTCTAGAAAGACGTCTATAAAAGCGGCTTTGTTATTTCTCCAGATCCTTTTAGGCAAATAACTCAGCTCTGATTTCTGCATCAACATTTCTTTAGCCCCTGTGAAACGTGCTGTCCTTTAGCCAGCAAGGAGGGCTGCATTGTTTTCCACAAAATAAACTTTTATTTGTAAAACACAATGTTTAGAATTGGGGTGTTTGTAGGACATCCAGATCATAGCCTTCTGACCCTGTCCCCCATAGTGGAGATGTTCCATAAATGTGTTCTAGCACCATCTGAAACAAAAAGTAACATTTTATTTTACTCTGGGACACCAGGTCCTGGAGTGACTCTAATGTGCTGTTAGAATTAAAAGCAAGAAATTAGAGCTCTCTTTCCTCTTTCAACCTGTCCTGTGGCTTGGCCTCATAGTACAGTGAAGGAGGCCTTGAAACAGAATTCACATAACTTAGGGAATGAAGGTATCACAGTATTGAACACTTCTGTAAAAATGGCATATGGCAAAAATGCATATGGGTTAGTTAGAAGTGTCTATAAGTGGACAAAGTATTGTAGGAGTCAAATGTTTCCAGAGAGAAGGGCCTAATTTGGTGGCTTTGCCATTATTTTCTGGATTTATCATAAATGAGTAAGCATACATTAACTATCATATGTTTAGTTATAGTTGATGACATAATTTATTTGTTGTGCAAATTGACATTAATTTTAGATCAAGAAGATTCTCTACAATTATTCTAATCTGGTTGAAATTCTTCAGAGATAATTTTCAAGGCTGTATTATTCATTTTCTTTTGTTTGCTGGGACATTGCTGGATTTAGTTTTCTGTCCACAAGTGGGTTTATATTAATCAAATAAAAGAGTTTTAAATCTTGTTTTGTATAACTCAGGATTAATTAATGATTAAATTTATGGCAAGAGAAATAGTACACTGATCACGCATATATTGGCATTTTTAATCAATCAAAACATATACCTTACCTTATGTTCATTCACTACATAACAGAAATTACTCACACATTTATGAAGTACAGGGCTTTCAAAATTTACCATCCCCCAATAAATCGAGCCAGCGCTGAGCATATGTTTTCCTTTTAATTATAACTTAATAGTAATTCTGGGCGTTATTTTTACAGATAACTTGGCAAGACAACTTGGCACAGAAATTGACATACTTTGTTTATTGGCAAGTTTTATGTAGCTTCTTTCCTGTATTGTTGTGTTTCTTTAAACAAATCTGTCAATATTCACAGAATTAGATAAATTAGAGCTGGAAAAACCTTCCTGAATGATCGAGACTTTCCTCTGACTGCCGCCAAAGTACTGTCGACAGCTTTTCTTATTGTTTGGCCTGGTTTTACCACAATATTCAGAGCAAAGTACGTGACATCACCTTCCTCTTCCAATACTCACGTCTGTCCAGGATTCCCTAGTTCGGAGATGACTATTTTTAACCTTTGTTTTGTTTCTTATCGTGGATTTTTCCAAATTGAATCTTGTTAAAATCACTTCTAATGACTTCGCATGCCTTTTGGTTTCTAGGTTCACACACTCTGCCAAAGAAATCTGCACATGGGAGTCCTGCTCGGGAGCTCATGCACGAGGCTTACTGAAAGATCCACAGAATCGTGTTTTAGTGCAAGCTATCCATGTGCCAGAATTCCTCTCTAGAGCAAAGTGAAACAGAGATGCATAAACAGAGAAAGCATTTCACCCATAAGGTGAATCAAAGATGTGGGATTTCCTTTGCTCTTTCCTTCCTCACATGCCCTCCTCCCAAACCTACACTGATGTCAAACTGAAATCTTGAGAAACTCAGGACTCCGTTCTTAGGCTTGCAAGGCTTTGCACATTCTTTCCTCCCTTCCCAAGATGGTCTTCCCATCCCACTTAATATTGTATTCACTTTATTCATTTATTTATTTTTAAAGATTTATTTTAGAGAGAGCTCATGCGCACAGTGGGGGGAGGGGCAGAGGGAGAGAATCCTCAAGCCAACTCCCCGCTGAGCCGAAGCCAGACCGGGGCTGGATCTCATGACCCATGAAATCATGACCTGAGCCAAAACCAAGAGTCCAAGGCTCAACCGACTGAGCCACCCACAGGCCCCATTTTATTAATTTTAAACAGCTTTATTGAGGTATAATTGGCACACAGTTTATTGTCTGCAATTCGAGGAGTTTCTACTTTCCAACTTTATTGATATGTAATTGACAGATAACATTGTGAAAGTTTAAGGTGTACAATGTAACAATTTAACATAGGTATAAATTGCAAAATGTTTACCACAATAAGGTTAGTTAACACGTCATCACATAATTACAATTTTTTTTCCTTGTGAGGAATTTTAAGATCTACTCTTTTAGCAACTCTCAAATATATAATACAGCGTTCCCCCTTTATCCACAGTGTTGCTTTCTGCGGTTTCAGTTACCCCCTGGTTAACTGTGGTTCAGAAGCAGCTAATCTTCCTGATGTATCATGAGACGGTCAGTAGTCGCCTAACAATTCATCACAATCCCTTCTCATTCACCTCACCTCACCTCATCCAGTAGGCATTTTATCATCTGACATCATCACAAGAAAAAAAGAGTGAGTACAGTACAATAAGATATTTTTTTAAAGACTATTTATTCATGAGAGACAGAGAGGCAGAGGCAGAGAGAGAAGCAGCTTCCCTCTGAGCAGGGAGCCTGAAGTGGGAATTGATCTCAGGACCCCAGGATCATGACCTGAACCAAAGGCAGACGTTTAACCGACTGAACCACCCAGGAGCCCTACAATAAGATATTTTGAGAGAGACCACATTCGCATAATGTTTATTAGATTATATTGTTGTAATTATTCCATTTTATTATTAGTGATTGCTGTTATTCTCTTACTATGCCCCATTGATAAGTTAAACTTTATCATAGGTATGTATATATAAGAAAAAACATAGTATATATAAGGTTCAGTACTATCCATGGTTTCAGGCATCCAGTGGGCGTCCTGGAGTGTATCTCCCACAGATAAGGGAATGTACAATATTGTTAACTATAGTCACCATGCTGTACATTACATCCCTAGAATTTATTTACCTAATAATTAGAAGTTCGTAGCCTTCGGGGCACCTGGGTGGTGCAGTCAGTTAAGGTCTGACTCTTGGTTTTGGCTCAGGTTGTGATCTCAGGGTCATGAGATGGAACCCTGTGTCAGGCTCCACACTCAGCTCTCTCTCCCTCCTCCTCTTACCCTTCCCCCCACCAACTCAAATAAATAAATAAATCTTTAAAAAGAAGTTTGTACCCTTTGACCACCTTCACCCATCCTTCCAGCACTACCCACCCCCCACCAATCTGTTTACAGTTTCTATGAGTTTAGTTTTTTTAGATCCTGCATATAAGTTAGATCATACAGTATTTGTCTTTCTCTGTCTGACTTATTCCATTAGCATAATGCCCCCGCCCCAGGCCCCGTTTCATCTATGTCTATGCAGTGAGGTATCAGCTCACATATCTGAGATGATGGAGAAATGAGAAAGGATAAGAAAAGTAGACAGCCATGATTATCTTTCAGTTCACTCTTCTGGATGAAAACCCAGGGAGAATGGGGGTGGGGTGGGGACATTAGATCCTGGGACAGGAAAACTAAAATCAAAGGAGGCTAATACTCCTTTTTCCAACTGGAACTTTGAGAGAGGGCTGCTCCCGGGGGGTCTCATATTCACCAGGGAGACTTCAGGAGAGCTGCCACCATCATAAGAGAAAGCGTGGGATTCCGGGGCTCATCAACCACGGCACGGCCATAGTTGGATGGCTGAGGCTGGGGGCTCTCAGACGTGGCATGGTGCATACAGTCAGGCAGAAAGTGGCCTGAGTTACCACGTCCAAGCTTCTGTGTGTCATGGAAAGCATCCAGAAGCAGAAGGTCCTTGAGGTAAGGGCCAACAAGCCTGCCACAGAACCGCCATGGGGAGAGATTCAAGGCTGGGAGGAGGGTGCTGTGAGGTGCCACACTGTGGAGGAAGCTTAGACCCACAGGCATCAAGAGCACCAGTGAGCAAGGAATGGCTACAGTCCTTCACAGACGAATTAGAACAAACAACAATTTCACCCAGTATTTTGGAGCAAAGACAAGCAAAGATACAAATAAAACCTCATTAACTTAAGTCTCTCTTCCCCTTTGCTAATATACATCTTTCCTCTTCATTCATGTAGATGCCATCTTGTGTAGGAGTTGTGTGTCTGCATGTTTTTATTTTATTTATTTATTTATTTTTTTTGTCTGCATGTTTTTATAGTTCATGTGTGTGTGCACACATTTGTGTTAAGCCAATGCATGGAAGAGGGTGGCATGAGCTGCAGTCCAAGAGACGGAGCCTTCATCTGAAACAGGGAAAGTTAATAGACTATTACTGCTTCATACTAGAAGGATGACATACACTGTTAATGGACAAATGGAAGTATTGCTTTTTTTTTTCTCCTTCCCAGTTGGAGGGTGTGGAAAAAGATTAGACCTATTAGAGAAAGTGTTTAAAAACCCAACATTTTATTTCCAAACATGCATAACGGTGCCACCCTGCTACCCTTAGATTAAATACACAATTTTATGGGGGTGGAGAAGAAGAGTAAAATTATATTAAAATTTTTAAATGTGCCCTTTTCTAAAAATGGAATCCATTATTACTGGCACTTGCATTCCATTTCCTATCATAGTATTCCTGTTCTCTCTACACAAGCAGTCATTCTAGTCTGAGAAAGGGAAGATGAAGGGCATTTCTTGGGGACGTAGTTTTGATTTATGCTAGCTCGGCTTTCGTGGATCCAGTTTACCTTGCCAACCTTGGTCCTCCTGAAGGAGCTTTCAACTTTGAAGGAGACAAGTTGAATAAGACAAGGTCCCCATGCTCAAGAATTTTATACCTTATTAAGGGGAAGAAGACAGACACAGATAAATCTATAAAATCAGGAAGTAAGGCCGTGTATGACAGCCCCCATGTGAACAGAGCAAATGAAGTCTATGCCTCAGGCAAGGGAGACTGAGTCTTACTGAATTCATTTTCACTTCTGTTACATCCCAAGCACTATACCTGCATATTGTGGGGGGAAATAAGTGATAAAGGGAGATTTCTAAGGCCAGCTGATTTAAGAGACCCTTTAAAGAATTAGTAAAAAATGGACTCTGACTGCACAGCAATAGCTAGGTAGAGAAATCAGATTTCCCCAGTTTTTCTATAGTTCATCCTACTGCTCCAGAATGAATGGCTTTTCTTTTAACTTTCATTTTGATTTTATTCTCTATTTCTCCCATTCCTGCTACCCTACACAAACAGCCCCTTGGTCATATCTGACCCATGGGGCCCCTGGGTCACCTCTGAAAAAGACTGGCTTTTAAGGCAACATCAAAGTCCTTGGTTTCCCCCAACAGAGAGGGTGCAAGCTGACATGGGACTAGGTGACCCCGGGATCCCCATATTTATAACGCTTTTTTTTTTAACATTTTATTTATTTATTTGACAGAGAGACAGTGAGAGAGGGAACACAAGTAGTGGGAGAGGGCGAAGCAGGCTTCCCGCCGAGCAGGGAGCCCAATGCGGGGCTCGATCCCCGGATCCTGGGATCATGACCTGAGCCGAAGGCAGACGCTTAACGACTGAGCCACCCAGGTGCCCCTATAACACTTTTATTTTTGGAATATTACATGGCTATTTCCCAAGTAAGCTCAGGTCTTTCTCAGGAGCAATACATGACATTTCTCTTTCTGGGAGAATGTAAGCTAATCCCCTCGGGGATGCTGTGAGGACAACAGCCACAGTGTTACCAGTAATCTACTTTAAAAGTCTAATTCTTAGAAGATGCATTTTGCAATTTTTAAGGCATATTATTTTCATAGTTGAAGCACTCAGGGTAAAGAGACATACAGGGTATTTTTGTGAGATTATACACTGTATTTTGTCAGAACATTTTTTCCCCTATGATTTCATAACCTCTCCCTCATAGAAAGGAAGAAAAAAATGTTTCTCTCTTTCTTCTTGCTCTTATAATTAGACTAGGAAGTCTTGGGGAAAGAGCTTAAAGACACTTCAACTGGGGTGCCTGGGTGGCTCAGTCGGTTAAGCATCTGCCTTCGGCTCAGGTCATGATCCGGGGTCCTGGGATCGAGCCCCTAGTCGGGCTCCTTGCTCAGCAGGGAGCCTGCTTCTCCCTTTCCTCCCTGCTCATGCTCTCTTTCACTATCTCTGTCACTGTCTCTGTCTTTGTCTCTCTCAAATAAAATCTCAAAAAAAAAAAAAAAAAAGACTCTCCAACAAGTCACTGATCAACAATTAGATTTCCTCCCTCCTGCATTTAAAGGGGGTAGACTTTGTCATTGAACTGATAACTTGGCTCAATGCCCAATGGAAATTTCAGGAACAGAAGACAGTGTGTTCTTATTGGCTACTTTAGGGAGATAGGCATTCACATTAGGCCAGAAGGTTATTAGATCTCCACGAGGCTCCATCCAGCTACATGCCATGAATATTATTCTGTCAACACAAACGTCATTAGAATCTGCTAAAACTGAATTACTCTCAGCAGCTTTACCGCCGTCTTACAACATCTGACAACTACCAAGAGACGCATCTTGGCACCAGTGAGACTTCTTCACTGGGCCGATTTGTATCTAAAAAGTGTGGGAAATGAAGTGGAGTAATAGTATCACTATTTCAATGTCTCACGTTTACAAAATAAGTATTGAGTTTTTTCTCTTGAATGCCGGGATTGATTTTCCTATACCACCCACACCCTCTCCCGCTACCTTTAAAGCCCTGGCGACTATAAATAAGTTACAGGAAAATTACTTCTCTACTGTTTCACAATACCTCCCTTATCTGACCGCCATAGCTGTCCCACATCCAAATGCTCCTATTTGAGATGTCTATGGCTGCAAATATTATTGCTTATGTTCTTCAGTGGCTGAAGAATATTATCATATTATTTTGTGAATTTAATTCATTGCTTCTCTTTGACTTCAGTATGTTTTTAATGTTTGGTGATCTCCCCAACATACCAAGATAGATACTCTTCAGTCTCTTCCAGATCGTTTCTCTGTTGTCTCCTGTTAATCTTTATCCAAAAGAAAAATTAAATTTCTGATGATAGGGGATGAATTTGAGCTTCACAATTTGCTCTTGGGATTTTGGTATGTCTGATGTGAACGCACAAATAATGCTGATCCTCTTTGGTATTAGTAAGACATCCTCAAGGTCATTATTCAGACTCCGAAAATATTAAACCATAAAGGTTTCTACAAGTTTTTCTCCATATTGTTCTGCTCGTTTTCTTCAAAATTAGATGTCGTCAAAATGCACACAGAGAGTGAAATATTGCATAGAACAAAACACAATGGTACCCATTTGAAAACTCATAGGATTAAAGGCATTGTATGCAGTTAGATTCTGTATGCCTTTATTTCCTTTTAAAATTACTTTAGCTCAGTTTTCCCCTTATTGAACATTATTTATTCTGAGAGTTCTTGTTATCTAAAGTGTACATTCTGAGATTAAATAAAACAGAAGGCAGTGAAAATATCACATAGAAGACACTGTATTACTATCTTATAATATGTTGTTTAAGATCTAGATGGATATATACAAATAGGAATTTCATTAAGTATTCCTGTCTAATAAATATAATCAATTCCGTGTTTGTTTGTTTGTTTAAGGTGACTCTTAGATATCTAACATACTTTGATGATATTCTCAGGTAAATTAAAATCATTTCTTAACATCATTTTATCTTATTATTGAGTCTTAGAATGAGGTAAAAAGTAACTCATATATCCCACAAGAATCAGGGCAGACTGTTAGTGAAGTTTATTTAAATGGCAGACTCATATGGAGCACCACAAAGTTTCTGCTTCATAAAATTTCCCCCAAAATTATTTGTCTGAGAAATACATCATCTCCTAAGTAAATGCTAAATATGGGGGAGAGAGTCAAAGTCATCACACAAAGGTAACCCTGAATGCCATAGTAAAAAATAGCACAACTCTGATAATGGGCAAGATGGATTTTGTAATTATTTTCCACAACTCTCCAAAGACTGCGAAAAAGCCTATGGTGTCGTGGGGAGGGGGCAAAGAACCCCTGGCAATGATTTTGAGGATTTGATCAAGCTAGACACTCAGTTATGATAATTTTAGCCAAATTTCTCACTTTTTCCACAGTAGTACTATTCTTTAGTTACGTTCTTTTCCCATCTGAGTTGTCAGAGTAATTGTTTCAATTCAAGGCTTTCTTTCTCCAGTTCAACTGTGGACTCTTCCCAATACTCACTCTAACTTCTGGGTATCACAGTGTCACGTTATGATGCTTTAAAATAACTTCTTCCTTTCTGTTCACAATACTTATGTCAAACAGCATAAAAATATAATCAAGTGTTTTTCAAAGTATTTAATTCCTGGTTGTACCAGAGAAGGCCCTGTTAATATTGAAGACAGACTTTGGATTAGTCCTGAAAGTGAGGAATGAATGAATGAAAGTGAGGAAATTGGCACCGGGGTTGGAGTGTTGGAGAACAAAATTTTTCTACATTTGGAGGAAGACGTCTTGGTTTAAAAGTAACACAAGAGGTTGTAGAAATGTAGAATAAGGTTGGGAAAAACAAATTCAATTAGATTTCATACTAAACGTAACTGGAATCTACTGGAAGATCTATACTAAAACAACAGAAATGGGAGGGGTGCCTGGGTGGCTCAGTTAGTTAAGCGTCTGCCTTCAGCTCAGGTCATGATCCCAGGTCATGATCCCAGGGTCCTGGGATCGAGCCCCACTTCAGGGTCCCTGCTCCACGGTCTGCTTCTCCCTCTCTCTCTGTCGCTCCTTCTGCCACTCCCCCTGCTTGTGCTCTCTCACTCTCGCTCTCTTTCAAATAAATAAATAAATAAATAAATAAATAAATAAATAAATAAATAATCTTAAAAAAAACAATAGAAAGGGGAATATAAAGAGATGGTTTTTATAAGACAAAAAATATGTAGCACTTACAAGCCTATCAAAATAGAAATACTCATATCACAGTGACTTTAGAATATACTACGCTGTTTATTCTTAGAGATGTATTCTAAGGTTAAAAAAGGCACAGGAATCTTAAAATTACCTGAGTTGTTTAGTTTTAATGTTAATTGCTGTTTTGTTTAAGAACCAAGAGTTGCAATGAAATAGAAAAGAGATATAACTATAAAATTTTAAAAAGTTAAAGCATGTAATATTAAACTAAGTTGAAAATACTCAATAGAGTTATGACTTTAAAAGGTAAAATTTTGGGCCACCTGGGTGGCTCAGTTGTTAAGCATCTACCTTTGGCTCAGGTCATGATCCCAGGGTGCTGGGATCAAGCCCTGCATCGGGGCTCCCTGCTTAGCAGGAAGCCTGCTTCTCCCTTTCCCACTCCCCTTGCTTGTGTTCCCTCTCTCGCTGTGTCTCTCTCTGTCAAATAAATAAATAAAATCTTTAAAAAGAAAAAGGTAAAATTTCTAGCTCTCTCTATTGGAAAAATCTAAAAGCAATAATGCTTCTTGTAGAAATCAGCACTCCTCACACTGAGATTTCATAATCTTTTTTTTTTTTTTTAAAGATTTTATTTATTTATTTACTTGAGAGAGAGAGAGAGAGAAACAGCATGAGAGGGGAGAGAGTCAGAGGGAGAAGCAGGCTCCCCGCCGAGCCGGGAGCCCGATGTGGGACTCGATCCCGGGACTCCGGGATCATGACCTGAGCCGAAGGCAGTCGCTCAACCAACTGAGCCACCCAGGCGCCCCGAGATTTCATAATCTAATTGTCATTCACACAAAGGACTCAGGGACCCTCAGGAAATGGCTGATTCTACATGAGAAGCAAGCAGCTGGGGCAAGAGCAACAGAGACTGTTACAGCACCAGTGTCTTAGAAATTTTAAGAAAGGAAATATTTAAGGACTATGCAGATATGTCAAAAGGACATAGTAACCAGCCTCAAGTGTCTCCCCCCAGTCCAAATTGACACAGTTAAGTGTCCATAACAAAAACTATAATGCATTCAAATCCACTATGTAAATATAGAGTCGACAGTAATATTAAGCAAAGGAAATATAAATCAAAAACACTCATTTGTCATCACTGGAGATGAATATTATCCTTACATTGAAAATTGGTAATTAAAAGATGAGAACAAAATATTTATCCTGTTTTTATTAAGAACTGTAATTTCAAGGTTAAAAAAAGTCACCCTAGTTGATAGAGAAAATCTTTTATTTATTTACAGAAGCATAATAATTGATGTAAAAGCAATAGTAGAATTAGGAAATCACCATTTTGTTAATTTTAATGAAACATCTAAGGGAAGAAATTTTAATGGATATGAACACTTTCTGGTGAAATGTTGGGAAACGGAACAGTCCCATAATGCTGGGTATCTCTTCACAGATCACTTGTTAATTGCAAAGGAGGAAACATACATTTCTGGTGGAACATTTTGACTGTAACAAAATTAATCCTGTAGCACCACGTACCAGTGAACCACTCAGACATTCTGTAAATGAAATGCAACAAGAAATACCAATTTTCTCCATGAACTATTCTTTCCAAAAGTGTTTTACTTGTATCTAATCACGATGCTTGTTTTAACTTTTGGTTTACAAAAAATACAGGGGATAGAGAAACACACAAATTACAGCATGAAAACACAATCAGACAAATGCAGAATGTAAGACATTCTAAACAGCATCTCGTCTGATGCCTTTAAAAAGTTAATAGCTTGAAGAGAAAAAAAAAGGAGGGAAAAAAAGGAGAAAGCTATACTTGACTTAAAAAGACTTAAGAGACATAAATATATCGAACACTTTGTGATTGAATCCTGGTTTAGAAAAAAAATAGTTATAACAGACATTTTGGGGAAATTTGCATATAGACTGGGTATGTGATACTATTAAGGAATTGCTGTTCATTTTGTTAGGTGTGATCATGCCAGTGCGATCATAGGGGAGTGAGCCAGATAGGGATTCTGAAAGTGGCCGTCCGGAAAAGCACATCTTGGAATAAAGTTGCTCTAGGCCCTCCCCACACTCCTTGCAATTTCATCCTGTTTCAAAATGAAAGTTCTTTAAATATCTTTCTGCCTATTTGTAGACCTCTTTTCTAGGCATTTATTTTATGGAATAAGAACTTACGGAAAACCTCGGGATGTCTCAGATGCCCATTTTCCTAGCGGGTGCTACATACAATCAGGAAGCCAAAGGCCACAAGCAAGAAGCAAACTCCCGGGCCCATCTTACGAGTGGTTGGTTTGTTCCTGCGAAGACGGAACCAGACCAGTCAGAGCCACCATGAACCCAGCCCTGACCTTTTCACTGACTTTTCTCCTCATTGTAATGCCAAAAATCACACCGGGGGGAAGACTTAATGTGCAAATAAAATGCACAATGTATGAAGAAGCGTGTTCTGTCGACTGCACCTGCCCGCCCCTACATGCTTAGACGTCACTCCTTTCCTGCCTCAGCCCCTTCAAAACCTTTCCCAGGCCACTGTTCGGGGAGCAGCCTGGTATCCCCCTGACTGAGGCTGTCAACACCCGCATGCCTGCACATGAGCTTGCAATAAATGCTATCTGCACCATCCTTGACCCCCTATCTGTTTCTACACAGGGGAATTAAAGGACTGGGAGGTTGGTAGGAGGAGAGCAGTTCTTTTCATACTGGAGAATTTAGAGGAAAGTGTCATGATATCTATAAAATATTTTAAATGATAGAGCCAAACAGACATAAATAATGATCTAAGTATTGATTTATAGAGTATAGAGCTAGACTGGCATAAAATGCAAACTATTAACCACAGTTTAATGTGGATGGTGAGTTGATGTCTTTTTTGTAGCATTCTATTTTTCTATATGTTTTAAAGTTTTTATGTTTTTGTGTTTGTGTCTGTTTTGAGAATGTCTGTAGTCTTAAAAGCCCGGAAAGTACAATAAAAGGTATTCTAACTCCATGCCCTCAGGGCCTTGGCATCAGAGATTCAAATACTTTGCTTCCATAACTGAAGTTCAAAGAAATAAGAAATTATCTGGGGCAAATCAGTAGTTCTAAAGGGAACTCCATTATTGCATAGCCTGGAATGGATATCTGTAAAATACATAGTATATAATTGCTTCCACATGTATCATTAGGAGTTGAGAACATCCTGGAAGATTCTGGAATCCAGAAATTCTCTGGGTGTAGTTTCAAAGCGGGATGGCCCAAATCAATCTATGAGCCTCTCCCTGAGCCTTTTTGGGGCCAGGGTCGCCTCGTAGAAGTCCTCCAGGCCCACACATGTCTGGGATCCCACCTTCCAGCCCAGATATTCCTAAGCCAAAGTAAAAACACTAACTGTCTTGGTATATGCTTTTGCTTCCAGGAGAACAGGGGAGGGCCACTAAAGTTCTCATTGCCAGGCCATTCAGTGTCCCCACATCAAAACCCCTTGGGATGACAGGTCAGTTTAATAAATTCATCAGCTCAGCAACACTTGGCTAGTCTGTAAATGCCCTGTCACTGAGAAAATACATGACAAAAAATGTCTTGTCCATAAACTTCCACCTTGAGTCCAAGCCCTATACATCAATTGTGCTTTCAACAGCCTCTTTTCAATCATTCCAGTCTTATGACGGATTCCCACTTCTTAGTTTGTTGAGTATGAATTTCAATGAGAGTCAATTATTTTATAGGGAAAAATGTTTTTCACTAGGCAGGAAATTCTTTTTATCTTACCAAAGTTGGACATAATAGTGTAGACATTTCCATTCTCTAAAACAGAAAACATCTAGTGCATGGCCATTACCCTAACCACTAAATCAAAATGCTCTTCTAAGGTACAACGTGTTAGTACTTAGAAAACTCATTAAGTCAGAAAGTATTCACTGAGCTCCTACAGCCTGAAAAGTACAGGGTTGGTCAGTTAAGGAAATTGTCAATATTAGCCTAACTCCATTTCCTTAGGGACTTACAAATATTTAGGGGGGAGAATGTAATCAGTGTGATAGGATTTTCTTGAATTTAACGATAAACGACTAATTTTGTTCATATAGATTTTATGCTTCTTTTCTTCAAAACCTAAATTCTAAAAGTTAAAACAATGACTGTCATTTCTGATCATGGTATGTATACACTTTCTATTATCTTTTTTTTTAAATGTTATGAATGAAATCTTACCAATTATCATATTTACTAAAAGAAACTATGAATAAACCGTCAGAGTTTCTGGCATGCGAAAGCTTGCATTAAAAAGTAAAATCTGATACTTCTAGGCCAAAGAGGTTGAATTGAGGTTACAGACTCAGAAAAATGGATTGCTTAGTCATTACATGTTGCCTTTCAAATTACATAACTATCAATGTTTTTGCTAGATCATATTTATCGAAGCTTCTAAGTGATCTCTATTCAATATCCAGTGTAATAATTTCTAAATAAAAACATTTGTGCCACTCCCCTGTTAAAATGCTTTCATGGATTTGTACTGATAGTGGGATGAGAACAAATCTCTTTAATGTAGTCCGTGGATTTAGCACAGCAGCTGTATCCCCGACCACGCCTCGCTCTCGCTACCCAGCGTCTCTCTGACAAAGATTTGCCACAAGGTCTCTGCCCATGATGTTTTATCTGCTTGGAAGACATGCTCTCCTTCCTTCACCTCGTTAATTCCTGCTTATTCATTTGCTCTCAGCTGGGTTATCTTTTCCTCCAAGAACCTTTCTCTGACCACCCTAACTGGATCAGTCCCCTCTAATACATACTCTCAGAGGACCTTTATCTTGTTGTCATACCAAATTTTCATGCTTGGAGTTTTGCTTTTCCGTTGTGTGACTGTTAATATGTCTCCCCTGCCAGAGGGTAAGCTCAGTGGGTAGAGAGCCTATGGCCGATGGTTCACCGTTGTACCCAGCCCCCAGCAGAGCGTGGCACGCAGAAGATATCCATAAATCCTTGTTGAATGGATAAATAAATAACCCTTCTCATCTCCCTAAACACACTGTGCTTATATGCTCTCCATACTTACTCATGCCCTGCCGGTGTGCACCATTTTCTTCTTTTAGGCCTGCAATCAACTGCGCAGGAGAAGCAATTTGGAGCTGTGGTGTTGGTAGTGGTGGTGTTTGCCATGATGTTCAAAAAAAACCAAACAAACAAACTCAGTTCTGGCTTGGCAGGAGGTGACATCATGTGACACCCATGGGTTTGGAAGGTGAGACACCTCCGGCACTCCAAGGAATCTCATGATGTCGGGAACAAACTTCCCTTCCCGAGTCTGCTTCTCTTATGGTTTCTATCAATTCCCATTTTAATATATTTTGATACCACTTTATATCAGTCGGGTTAAATTTCAAAATCCAAATCTGACCCAATCTGTAACCTTGTTGCAAGAGACTGAATGTGTGGATGTCCCCCAGAATTTCATGTATTGAAACCCTAACCCCAACACGAGGACGATATTTATTTTTTTTTAAAAAGATTTTATTTATTTATTCATGAGAGATAGAGAGAGAGGCAGAGGCAGAGGGAGAAGCAGGCTCCCCGCGGAGCAGGGAGCCGGATATGGGGCTCGATCCCAGGACCCTGGGATCACGACCTGAGCTGAAGGCAGACGCTTAACCGACTGAGCCACCCAGGCGTCCCACGAGGATGATATTAAGAGGTGGGGCCTTTGGGAGGTGAATAGATCATGAGGAGAGAGTTCTCACACACGGGATTAGAATCATCACAAAAAAGCCATAGAGAGTTATTTTGTCCTTCCGTCATGTGAGGGTACAGTGAGAACATGGCTGTTTATAAACCAGCAGGTGGCCTATCACCAAAGATCAAATCTGACAGAGCCTTCACTTTGGACTTTCCAGCCTCCAGAACCATGAGAAGTAAGTGCTCATTATTTAGAAGCCAGCCAGCTTGTGGTATTTTTGATATAGTAGCCCAAATGAACGAAGCTCCTTGAATAATACATACATAACCTCTCAAATATTAAAGTTATTATATTAAAGCTCAGCGGCTTTGGGGTGGGCAGCTGGAAATCCTCTTTAAAATCTTGCTTAGAATGTTTCAAATATTACATATTTTGGCTAATATTGTAGTGTCGGTGATAAAATTCTTTGAGAAACCCTCCATTTCTAAACACAAATCAAATACCTTCAATTCTATTAGTGAAGAGACTATAAAAATCTCTTGATTATAGTAGGAATTTGCTCTTTCAATTTTTTTTGAAGATATTATTTATTTGAGGGAGAGAGAAAGAGAGCACAAGCAGGGGGGGAGGGGCAGAGGGAGAGGGAGAAGCAGGCTCCCTGCTGACATGAGGCTCAATCCCAGGACCCTGGGATCATGACCCGAGCCGAGCCAAAGGCAGCCTCTTACCTGTCTGAGCCACCCAGGTGCCCCTGTTCTGTCAATTTTTAATTGAGAGTCATTATAGTGAAAATAATTTTGAAATACAGAACTTTGTTTTGATGTTATTTTGGCAACTGTTTATGTAGTGTCTGTATCCCAGATTTTTTTTTTTTAAAGATTTTATTTATTTATTTGAGAGAGAGAGAATGAGAGAGAGAGAACACATGAGAGGGGATAGGGTCAGAGGACGAAGCAGACTCCCCGCCGAGCAAGGAGCCCGATGCGGGACTCGATCCAGGGACTCCAGGATCATGACCTGAGCCGAAGACAGTCGCTTAACCAACTGAGCCACCCAGGCGCCCCCCAGATTTGTTTTTAATAAATAATCTGAAATTGATTTACCGTGGGGTTGCTCACTTTGTTCCCGGTACCTCACAGATTCAAGTTAAAAAAAAAAAAAATAAAGTTTTTCTGAGGGATGATGTGATACACATGAATCAGTAATGCTTCTCGGGAAAGTTTTCAATGGAAATGCCATTGTGTGGGGAATTTGGGGCATAAGGTGCCTGTATAGGGTGTCTACTTTTTGAAGGAATAGTTGTATTTGGGGAAAATTTTTCAGTCAGTGGAAAGGATATTCCATAAGGCCCTGCAGAGACAGGAGTTGATAGGAAGTCCTGTGAGACTCTGTCATAGATAGAAGAACTTGTACTATCCACAACGTAACTCCTAAGTCCCGCACTGAGATTGCTTCCCTGGAGTCACGGAGCGGCTGTTCCCAGCAATTATGGCTGAGGGAGGGCACTCCTGCTTCAGGTAGAAGTACTAACGCCAACTATATGGAACAGCTTCTCCTGTCTGTTGTTGAAAGACTTTTTGCCTGCCCCCCCACCTTCCACTGTAATAAGATGAGAAATTTCAGGTCCAGTTCATGAATGCAATTAATGACAGGGGTAATTATTCTGTTGCATTCCGAATTTCTCAAGTACCTAGTGAGAACTTAATGAAAAGCAGAATTATTCTTGATGACAGATACAATTGAGATCATCTTGAGAGTATCTAATAAGATAATATCTAATAGGATACATCTGTAGAACCTCTATAGAACAATATCTAATAGGATACTCCCAAGATGATCTTAATTGTACAGGGAGAAGGAGAAGAGGAGAAGGGGACCAATGATAAAATTAAAATTTAATTTTGAAATCTACATGAGCTTTTTTATAAGATGAAAGGGAAACTTCAGTGCTCATCAGATGAATTTCTCAAAGAAGAATTCAATGAAAATATGTAAGGTGAATTTTCTGGACTAATTGGGTAAAATCAAATATATGCCACAGCGCATTTCTCAAGAGTCCTAAAAGGTATTCTGCTACTTCGAAGCAAATATTCAGGGCTCTGCATGAATTTACAGTGTGAATAATTTCTGTACTGTGGAAGAATGTTTGATTTTTATACCAGTAGATTCATAAATTAATTTTTTATACTTTTAAAATGTTTATAGAATTTAGTTATAATTTGATTACTTTAATCATTAGAAGATCAACTGAAACACAAAAATTATACCTATGATTCTTAATAACAGCAGCAACTATGTTTTCCTACTGTGCATTGACATTTAACTCTATTTCATTCATGTTATTGGACCGTTAATGTCCCTGTTTTCTCCTACTGTGTCCTTAATTATTGGGATCCTCTTTTAGGCCACATAAGTATAAATAAGAGAAAATTCTCTTTAAAATCAAAATGACCACTCTTGAAGATCTCAATTTGTCTGATATATTCATCACACAACTATGGACAATAGCAGGATTTAAACATTGTAATGCTTGTTTTCATATCAGCGTTCTCCATGTTAATTGGCCTGGAAAACTTTTTTGATCTAATAGATCCTGGGTTTTTTTGTTTTTGTTTTTTGTTTTTTTTTTAGATTTTATTTATTTATTTGACAGAGAGAAATAACACAAGCAGGGGGAGTGGCAGGCAGAGGGAGAAGCAGGCTCCCCGCTGAGCAAGGAGCTGGATGCGGGGCTCGATCCCAGGATCCTGGGATCATGACCTGAGCCAAAGGCAGTCACTTAACCATCTGAGCCACCCAGGTGCCTCAGATTCTGGTTTTATAGTGATGAATTGATCAAAAGCATGTTTTAAAAAGTCACCTGACATATTTTTTTCCTTATTCATGTATTTTCTCATTATGATTGATAAATATTCCAGGAAGTAAAAAGCATTATTTTACCTATACATACAAGACATCATCATCATATTTCTAAGTCACTATTCACCACCTGCCATGTATCAGGTGCTATATTAAGTGCTTTGCATAGAATGTTCTATTAATTCTGACAAGAACCAAGTATATTAGGTATTAATAGGTCCATATTACACATTAAAAAATGAAGTCTCAGAGAGGTATTTTAAATACCTGCATCTCCACAAAACTGGAAGTAGTAATAGAACCAGAGGTATACCTATGTTAGCCTGACTTCAAAAAACTGTCAAAAATTCAAAAGTTAGGGAATTTATAGGAAAATATGTACTTTATGGAATAAATTTTAAGAACTTAAGTACATTTTATTTTTAAAAAAGTAACAGACCTTTAATCTTACACAGCTAAATTACTGATTACATATTTGCTGAGCTAACTTAAAGGTTCAGAAAATTGTATCAAGAGTTTTGTTTTTTGACTTCAAAGCCTTCTTAGGGACACCTGGGTGGCTCAGTTCCTTTGGCTCAGGTCATGATCCCAGGGTCCTGGGATCGAGTCCTGCATTGGGCTCCTTGCTCAGTGGGGAGCCTGCTTCTCCCTCTCCCTCTACCTGCCACTCCCCCTGCTTGTGCTCTCTCCCTGACAAATAATTTTTTTTTAAAGCCTCCTTAAAGTCTTTCTACTACAAAAAATAAAATAAAATGATACAAATAGCTGGCAAAGAGGATATCTAAATGATTATCCTCATTTACTTAAATAAGGTAATTCTCATAAAGTACTCAATAGCTAACATAATTATTTGATTAAAACAAAGAGTGGTCACAAGTTTTAGTTGAGTAGTTAGAAAATCTGGGTTTATGGATGTATGAGTTAGGAAAATCTGATTACCATAAAAACACTGATCCAAAATGTCAGTTGTTTGAGAAACTAAAGTTTTGATTCTTGCACTCACTGTAATCCAATGGTGACCAGGAGGGTGAAGATGCAGGGTGGAGACTTGGTTCCACAGAGTTACTCAGGGACCTAGGTTCCTTCTATGCAGTGAATCTGAAATCTTCAGACTCCTGCACTGGAAGGTTCTACCTCTGTCCAGTTGAAAAGGAAAGAGGGACCATAAGAAGACCTCATAAGATCTTTAGGGATCAGACGTGGAAGCAACATAAATCACTTCCACACATATTACACAACGAGAATTCAGTCATATAGCCCCATACTAACTGTAAGCAAGGCTGGGAAACAGTCTCCTTGTGCCCAAGAGGAAAACAAAAGAAGGTCTGGTGAACATATAGCTTTGTCTCTGCCCCAGCAAGCAATAGGCATCATCATCAAAATCACAAGTGGGGACCAGAGTTTTTATGGTGACACTGAAACCCCAGTGAATAGGGATAATGTAAGAGGTCAGCAAAAATCCCTCAGTTTGAGAAGAGACTCAGTCTTGGTTCCAAAATTACGAGCTACCAAAGATGATTCATTTATTTCAGCATTAGAAATATGTCTTACTATCTTGCCTCTTTGGCAATGCCAGGGTGAACGAAGCCCAAGTGTTTTAATTATAATAGTGATTCTGTAACAAATTTAAATAAAACTGGAGTGTTTCATAAATTTCCAGATTATGACATCATTTTAAGGCACTATGAATTCACACCTTATTAAATGTGAAGATTATGAAATTAGACTCATTTTTAGGAGTAAAGAACTGGTTTTCCTAAAACTGTAAATTGTGTCATTCTTGAAGGGAAGAAAAAGACTAATGATACTATCTCATGCCCAAATATAGTAGAAGCAGCAGTTGAAAAATTGTCTTCCTCCAACTTTGCCAATGTACACGAGTCCTGAGATGTATTACCGCATCCTATTTACTGTCCTTGGCTTGGCTTCAACTGGAGACTGCCAATTCCTTTTGAAACAGCCAGAAATTTGTGGCAATCTTATTACAAATGGTCTATTTTTTCCCTCATGGAAATATTTTACTTCCTCTATTTTTCCATACTATGACTTTGAGAAGAACTTGGTTCCAAGATGGTGGCTGTTTGTCAGTTCTACCATTACACTTAACCACTAAGCTCTCAGAAAGTAATTTCTAGAAAGGAATTTGTAATTTTAGTACTGTGGACATTTTAAATTCCAATTCCAAATTTTATTCATCCATGCATTTACTCATTCACTCCAGAGTGTTTTTGGCTTATCTTCTAGATGACAGGCACTGTGCTTAGTGTTAGGAATCCAACTTCAACAAATCCTGACTCCCGACTCGCATTCTTGTGGGGGAGACACACAAATAATCAGATAAATAAAATAAAATCCAGACTGTGAAAAGTGTTATAAAGAACAAAAGTGGGGTTTCTGGGTCTCTATATAATAATAACTGACTCTTTGAAATAGAGAAAAAATTAAAGAGCCTACTTGAAGATGGTTTAGGGTGGGGACCTCGTTATGGAAGGGAAGTTTAAACTAAGACTTAATGGTTGAGAAAAATCCACTCACATGAAAGGACAGGAAAAGAGTAAATTTGAAGGCTCTGAGATGGTTCTATGACTAGTGCATTGAGTCCAGGGGCTGGAGAAATAAAGGGTTGGAAAGGAAAGCAAGGGCCAAGGCATGCAGAGCCCTTTCAGTCAAGGAAAGCCAAAGATTTTAAGTGGGAAGTGTCTTGCAGTGTTTTGCTCCTGTAACAGGATTTACATTTTCAGATCATTTTTGTGGCTTCACGGGAGAGTCGGTTGAAAGGGTAAAAGTGGAAATTGAGAGACGATTAATGAATAATCCAGGCAAGACATCACTGTGGCTTGGATCATGGTAATGAGAGCAGAGATTGAGAAAGGTAAGGATCTATATGGAAGCCCCAAGACAGGCTGGTGGGTGGACGTGAGGGGTAAAAGAAGGGAAGGGTCAAATGTGAATCTTAGGTTCTTGGCTGGTAACTAAGTGTATGATGGTACTGTTTACTGAAATGTGGATCACTGTGCCAGGAATATGTCCGGGAGGGTCAAACGACATATTTGGAACAACCAAGCTATGTGTACGAGTCATTCAGTGTAGATTTCAAATGATAGCTGAGTGTAAGCCTGGATCTAGGAGGAAAGTTTGGGTTAAAGTAGCATTTATCAAATCATAGATGGTATCTACATTCATAGGAATGGTTGAGATCAACTGGGAAAGAGTGCATATGAGTAAGAAAAAAGTGCTTAGAACCTAGTTGGTAAAAGGTAAGTAGGGGAAGAGGCGTATGCACAGAGTCTATACTCACATGGTAGTACCTGAAGAAATGCATTAAGATCAGTGACATTTTCTCTTTACCAGGAACTCTCGAAATTGTGGATGCTTGAAAAAAATAGAAGGGAGGTACTATCATGCGACCTCACCAGATACTTGGGTCAGGTTCTTTAGTGCAAAAGTCATATATAAGATGCTGTTTTAATGTTCATAACAGACTTCTTACTGAATGTATCTCATAATGTTCGTGTGTACGGAGATGTCCACAAAACCATGGCCATTTTTATTTATTTTGTCTGGATGTAAAGCAGACTGCATGTCACATTACACATATCGCTAAAATTCCTGCAGCCTAATGTATACAGATTTGTGAATTTTGAATGATTTGAAGCTCATGAATATCTTGAGGTTGGTTTGTTTTGTCTTGTTCAAACTCTGGATTTCATGTTTTTTTGCAGTTTAGTACATTTTTTGAGAGGAAAGAAATGTTTAGATTTCCAGCTAGACATAAAATTGTCAGAACAGAAGTTAAACTATAGAGAAACAAAGGTAACACGTCTTGGAAAATATTAGGAAAACCTTTAAATGATCTATGCAAATGCAGTCAAGGTGTTTTATTTTTAATCAAAACTCTAGAGAAAGAAAGGTTAACTTTTGGGAAAATTAATGAATGTTGGGGGACTAGGGGAAAAATAATTGCTAGGTGCTCTATTTTTCAGAAAGCTTCTAACAAATTTTTTTTGATCAGTAACACCATAGTAATAACATATAGAGATAAAAATGTATAGACATTTTTAAAATTATTTTTATCTCTTACGCCATTTCCATAATGACATGATTCTCCACATCTGTCAGGCTAATGGGTGGGAAAATCAACATGCCCTTAAACGCCAAAGACTGTTTTCAGACCCTTGAGTTGTCCTATTAATCCAATCCATTTGCATGCTTCTTACATGCCACTTAGAAGGCCAGTTTGCTTACGTCCCTTTCTTAAAACCTATTTACTAGAGTCCTCATCTTTTAGCGTGGCATTCAAGGCCTACAATCTTGCCATATCTAATCTTAAATCTATTTCTCCCACTACCCCTTGCATTGGGAATGTAATCCCTATGTTATGACTAATTTGTCCATGGCTATTTATGTACTTCATGTAATTCTTATCTGAAAATGCTTTCTGTGTATTTCTAGCTCTACATTGTGATTACCTCATTGTGTCTTCTACTCGGTGACATGTTTCCTTCTTTCTACAAGAGGAAGGTGGGATTGGGTTTTATGTTTTATTTATTTATTTATTTTTTGTCTCCCTTGCATTGCCTGGACAAAGGACTGTAGTTAATCCGTAAATATTTCTTGGTTAATTAGATAATTCATATACAAAATGCCTTTGATGAGAAGGATGAATAAACATGATCAGAGACATTAATGTAATTAGATTAATTCTGCCTTCAAAATTCACATCTTTGATATTGTCCCACACTTTCCCCCACAAAGAAAAACAGTGCTGTCAGTAGTCACTTTCCAGATTCCTTTTTTTTTTCCCCTCAAATACTTCTACAAGTAAAGATTTCTTGGTCAGTCCCTGTGTTTTACAAATAGAATGATTTCCTAATGTGTGTGATATACATAAAGAGAAGCTCATTCAAGGATTTAGTGAGTTGGCAATCATAGATAGATGGGAGACTTTCAGGAGATGTCCTTTCTTCCTCCCTTCAGGTTTTCCTAATACATTTGCTTATGACTGAGTTCCTAGTCCCTAGGTATTAAGGCGGCCCATCTCACCAAGAGATGGACTGTGGAGCGGATGCTGTGGAGACCACCCAGATCCCCCTTTAGGATGGAGAGAGCTGATTACCCTAGTGGCTGGGGCTATTGGGTGCTGACACCTCACAGCTGAGTCCTGATGTGAAAATCTCTCTTGGCAGAAGGAAATCGCTTGGTCCAATGCTATGTCTCCAGCCCAGGGAAAGTCGGCATCCAATGCTGGTCAGTGGACGGATACAGAGGACTATCCCCCCTGCCTCAGGAAATAGCAGCTCTGCAGGGGAGCTCACTCTAGGGCTCCCTGAAGAATCGCTCGAGGTCTGTGTTGCCCCTCCGTCGTGGTTCAGCCTTACCCTGGGCTCGTTCCTGCTTCGTTCACTGCTTCACATGTATAATCCCCAAGACCAATTCCCAATAAATCTTGAGCACACAAATCTCCAATTTACACTCCCTTTCCAGGGAACCAAGCTAAGACAGCATATATTCATAACAGACATTAAAAACAGCCTGTCCTCACTCTTGCTCCTGTGTGGAGAGAGATTTGTATGTGGGATATTCGGAGCCCTTCAGAGCTCCGTTTCTTTCTGTGTTCTACTATCTCCCTCAAATTTACTGGAATTAATCTCAGTATTTTAGGGATGCCTTCAATGTTTCTTTAAAAAGTTATTTATGTTTCTTGTACCTTTGAAGAAGTACCTTGGCTTAGGAGAATCAGCATGGCACTAAGACTCAGAAAACTTAGATTTTGCGTCCAAGTCTCGTATTTCTCAGTCTTTGAGCTTTTCCGTGGCTCAGTGTCTACACTTATAGTTGGTTTAATGGCATCTACCCTCCAGATATCTGATGATGTTCCAAATGAGATTAGATGCATAAAAATTAAATTAAGTTAGAAATAAGTTTCCATTTATAAACATAATCATATTTTTAAAAGAAAAATACTATTAAAAATAATCAGTGACTTTTTCACACTCATACCCACTTTAGCCCTCCTCTGATTTTTTGCAATCTGAATTTTTAAAATTGACTTAAAAGTACATACCTTCAGGGTCTCAGAAGACTTTAGACACCATCTGTTCTAATTCTCCTTTTCCTGCATGAGGACAGGGTAGTATCATACCGCTGAGGAATTTGTCCATCATATGATTAGTTAGAAAAAGATCCACAGCTAGAACCTAGGGCTCCCCATTTTCTTAATGCTTGATAGGTATTTTTTTTCATTTGTAAGGATGATAGAAATTTGGTCAAATTATTTTTGACTTGTAATCCCTATCGACTGGTATTTGTTGTTTTGTAAAAAGTTATCCCATCCCTTCCATTTTGAATAATTCAGCTTTGTTTTCTCTTTCATTTCCATTTTTCCCTTTTGATTTAAATGTAGCCCATCAATGGAGCCTACATGGGATTGTCCCAAAAAGAGCATGCAAGCCCCTTTAATATAAAATGGAGGTAGTACTAAATATAGACTTAATTCAGTAAACTGACATCTCAGCAAATGCTCTTTATACCTCTGTAGACAAGTTTGTGCCTGTGTGTGTGTGTGTGTGTGTTTTAAAAAATGGCATTTTCACATTGCCACCAAAGCACTCTCTATAAGAAAATAATTCACATTTGCCAGGTAGGGGTAGGAGCTATGGGACTGGTTACAGCTGACTTCTGCCTTTGATTTCTCCATTCCCGTTATTCTGTTTGACATTTCTTTTTTTTTTTTTTTAAAGATTTTATTTATTTATTCATGACAGACAGAGAGAGAGAGAGAGAGGCAGAGGGAGAAGCAGGCTCCCAAGGAGCAGGGAGCTCGATGTGGGACTCGATCCCAGGACCCTGAGATCATGACCTGAGCCGAAGGCAGACGCTTAACCATCTGAGCCACCCAGGCGCCCCTGTTTGACATTTCTGAAGCCAGTTTTACATTTTAGTAGAGCCATAAATAATGGTGATAAGCTGGAAAGCCTGCAATATACAAGAATGGAGAAAAGAGATAAATAACATATATACGTTCTGTTACATGAAAGGGCAAGGGGGCATTAAATGTTAGGTAAACCCAATTCCAAGCAGAAAACACTGAGTGACCAGGAAAAAAAAAAAAAAAAAAATATATATATATATGTATGTCAACTTCAAGCCCTTCAATTCAGTAGGGTAGGGGAGGCTCTTCCAGTCCTGAGGCTTCTTTCCGGGTGTTCCAGAAGGGCCCTCCAGTAACTGTCCTTCAGGCAAAGTTAGGTGAGAAGGTACCCGTCCCCTACATGACGACTCCTTTGGCAGCTCTTGCCCAAGCCTGCCCCAAAGGTGAGGCCACTGAACCGAACAACAGGGAGAAGCACCTGCGTCATTGCCTACGCCCTACCAGACCAGAGCCTTCTTGCCCCCCTGGCCCACAGTTGCTTGAGACCTTGTGGAAAAGAACCAAAAAACTTCCTTCACCTTACACTCTTTATTTTTTCTTGAGTATTCTTTCTTCTGCTTATTTTTGAGGAGTGGATATTTAAATGTTAGGTTTTCCTTTTCCATGACCGTGCAGAATATACATAGTTCATTTACGATTTATAAACTCAGCCAATGTGGGCACTTTCAGGCACTGCCTGGGGTTTGTTTCCAAATCCGGCTAAGAAAATGACTCTATGGCTTCCGGCTGGGCTTGGAAGGCAGCAGGATCTTTCCTCT
The DNA here is from genome assembly GCF_011800145.1 of Mirounga leonina. Classification (NCBI taxonomy): domain Eukaryota; kingdom Metazoa; phylum Chordata; class Mammalia; order Carnivora; family Phocidae; genus Mirounga; species Mirounga leonina. Next base: position 23,538,347 of record NW_023270320.1, on the reverse strand, counting down.
GTCCCCAGTGGGAGTAAAGATTTTAAGACTTCGAAGCTCGATGCCAAGAAGTGAGTGATTTCCGTGCGAGAAATAATAGGAAGCCTAGATACAGCTAAAGGAAGGCAGAATGAAGGCTTTGATTTCCTTGGACTCCAACAATCTCACCTACAAGTTGTTTACAAAGGGGCTGGAATCAAGGTGGCAATTGATTCGCAAATGGCCGGAGGAAGCAACCTGCCATAGTTAGAGGCAATGAATGGGTAGGGAGAGCCTGAGAGAATCACTGTCTGATAAGGATGAAGATCTTAACTGGTAAATCTCAAGACTGACTTTCCAGGATTCCAGAGTAGAAGTAAATGATCATAAAGATTACAGACAACACAGGGGCTCTGCTTTAAACAAACAAACCCCCCAAAACACCGCTACTTTCCTGCCTGAGTATTGCCAGGAATATTAAATCGGGAGCATCAACCACACTTGACATTCCTGTCCTGGTGGGCGGAAGAGGACAGGGATTCAAGTTCGTGCCAAACTTCTCCACTGCATCTTCACTGCGCTGGCCTCTGAGACCAGATAATTATATTCCCTCTCTTCTTAACAATTCATCTTTCATTACGAAGCCACATGACCCATCCTGTCAGTAAAGCCAACCAACATGGCTGGGAAGGAAGTGACCAGACATCGCAAGCCTTCCCAAACCAAGGAAATTATATATTTCAACCACTAGTACTGATTTTTTTTTTTTTTTTTAATACCAAGCTATGCAACTTAGCTGTCAGAGCAGTGAAGTGGAAATAAAATTAGGGGCCAAATGCCTAAGCCCTCAAGAAATGTCATGGAGAAGAAGCAAAAACAAGTAAAAGGTTTACCTTATCATTATTTTTTTAAATGTTTAAATATATGAATTTTGTTATCAGTGCACTGAAAATGGAATCAGTGACCCATTGGACCCAATGCTTATATTTAAGAAATGCCTTGAACTTTAAATAAATTCCATTTTCTTTTCTCTTGGATTAATTTACTTGCAGATGTGTGACATGGCTTGGGAATATATACCCAGCTGAAAAAGACAGACAAGGGCAGTGCAGAGCCTAATTTTCTTACCATTCAGTCTTTATTGAACAGACAACATAGCTTTCAAAAGAGACATGAACTTCTCCTCTTTCTTACCCACTTCAGGGACAGAAAAATTGAATTGAAGTCAGAATTCAGAGTTCCCTCCAGTGACCACAAAATAGCATTTTAAAATCTTGTAGTGTTTTGTTTTTGTTGGTTGTTTTTTTTTTCCCCCCTTTTCCTTTTCCTCTGCAGGCTTTTGAATTTCCAAGCATCCCAGTCCTGCCGCCTCCTCATTCCTGCACTTATTAGCAGTAAAGATGTATCAAGTAGCTATGCAACTGTAGGGAATTCACATCACCTCGATGGGCCTTAGCTTTTTCTCCATAAACTGAGGGAGTTTGATTAAATCATTTCCTGCGCCAGTGTTTGGGTTGATTTTCTAAGTCTAGGTGGACGTGTGTGTGTGTGTGTGTGTGTGTGTGTGTGTGTGTGTTGGGAGTGGAATCTCTTACTGTAGCTTGAAATACTAGAGAGTGGGCCCCAGCCCAAGAGAGCATTCCCATCCATGTGTGAAGGAGACCGTGGGTGGTGATTGCCATCGAAAGTCCTCAGAACCTCTTGTCCCTTTTCCCTCTCCCATTAGAGGACCTTTTTCGTGTCTTCCGCTTAGTATTCTGTAGATGCGCACTGCACTTTGGTATCTAAAGAAAAAGCAATTATCATTCCCATGGATGATTAGAAAACACCACTTTGAAAAATGGCATTCATGCAAGAATCTTCACACCTTCGAATAGGAGGGAAAATATTGGTATTGGATGTTGAGCTTGTGTCAAATGGCCAAATATACAATCATAGGGAGGTTACCGTCCCAGTTATAGATTAGATAAGTTATCAGAGCTGACTGAATATTTTCACACTATGTTAAATTTTTCATTGTTCTACAATAATTTTCATTGCCTCCTTAAAATAACATATTTATACATAACCTCTGTCTTAGTGAAATAACTTTTGTTTATTGGTAAAATTAAGTTTGACTCATGTTAGTTTGAGCAGGATGAATTACAAGACTTACAGGGTATATTGGCTTCTCCGGGCTGCCGTAACAAATTGCCATAAGCCAGCTGACTTAAAATGAGAGAAATGTATCCTCTCACGGCTCTGGAGGCCAGAAACTCCATACTGAGAGTCAGCAGAGCCGCACTACCTCTGAAGACTCTAGGGGAGAATCCTTTCTCGACTCTCACCTAGCTTCTGGTGCCTGCCCGGCATCCTTGCTGCTCTTGGCTTGTGTTAGCATCACTGTGATCTCGGCCTGTCCTCACTCATCTTCTCTTCAGTCTCTGTCTTCCCCTTTCTAGGCTCTTAACAGGACACCCATCATTGGCTTTAAGAACCACCCTAAACCCGGATGTTCTCGAGATCTTTACCTTCCTCATCTTTGCAAAGGATCTAATTCCAAATAAGGCCACATTCTGAGATTTCGAGTAGACATATCTTTTGGGGGTCACTCTATCTCGTGGTAAGTTTGGGGTTCTATAACAAATTACCACAGACTGGGTGGCGTAAATGACCAACATTTATTTCTCACAGTTCTGGAAGCTGGAAGTCCAAGATCAAGGTCTCAGCAGATCCAGGGTCTGGTGAGAACCCACTTCCTGGTTTGCACATGGCCATCTTCTCGCTCCCTCCTCACAGGGCAGAGAGCAGAGACAGGAAGCAAGTTCTGGAATGCCTCTTATAAAGGCACGGGCCCCATTCATGAGGGTCTACCTAATTACCCCACCTCCTGCTACCATCACTTTGCAGACTCGGCTTTCAACCCTGGGCTTTTGAAGGGACACAGACATTCAGTCCATAATGCCATTCAACCCACCACATGGGGGACGGTCCTGGAACTCAAGTGCAGAAATCAATGTCGGGCCTCAGAAGCCACTGGAAATAGCAACTGGGAAGCCCCTTGCAAACAAAGCTCATTCTCTCAAGCATCCTCTCTCTCCCTCTAGGGCTGCCTGGATCCTGGTTCTGCTTCTCCTTGCATATTAGCTTCAATCATTTTTCTCTTCAGCCTGACTCTCTCTGTGGCAGAAGAATTTCCTGCAGGTCTTTGACTCCTCTGCCTTTAGCTCAAGAAGCCCACAGGGGATGACTAACCACTCAGTCTCCATTCTAAATGCCTAAACACAAAAACAAAACAAAACAAAACAAAACAAAGCAAAACACAGTAACCTCATGGTCCAGTTTAGTTCAAGCCTCTATCATGGGTCCCTTCAGATCTAGTCAGGAGAATGGTCAGGTAAGTGAGGTCTTGGAAAGGCAAGGCACTGAATAAAGTCACAATAACCTGAAGATGATTAGTAAGTAAGGGATGTTTATACTATTTCCAATGTTGATTGAGAAACCATTTAACTTTTTTTTTTTTTTTTAAGATTTTATTTATTTGCGAGAGAGAGAATGAGAGACAGAGAGCATGAGAGGGAGGAGGGTCAGAGGGAGAAGCAGACTCCCCGCCGAGCAGGGAGCCCGATGCGGGACTCGATCCAGGGACTCCAGGATCATGACCTGAGCCGAAGGCAGTCACTTAACCAACTGAGCCACCCAGGTGCCCGAAACCATTTAACTTTTTAAAACAATTCCCCAAATAACTCAGAGCCATCTAAAATGGCTTCTAGTTTAGACTTCCCAGACACGTCGTAAATTATCAATTTTCATGTTCTACCATGACAGTAGCACCTGCCAGGCCTGTCAAGGTAGTTTGCAGTTACTTTTCTGGAAAATCTTCAAGAAAACTCCAAGCTGTATTGCCTGTAACTAGGATAACACACTAGGCTTTGGTCTGACGGCTTCTCTGAGTTCTGTGAAATTTTCTGCATAAATATAGGGGAGGAGATCTAGGGGGCCTGTGAGATATGATCTCTTTCTCCTGAAAAGAGGTCACTACATGGCAATAAGGAACGAACAGACCCCGAAAGGAGGGTGTATATGGGCTTGGAGGAGAAGGGATGGTGGGGACCATGCATGTATTCATGGGCATGACAGAAAGAATACTCCAAAGACTTCATGGTAAGTGGAGGGAAATCAGGAATGATGCACTGGTTGGAAAGGGAAAACCTCAGGGAGACTGAGTAAAATGCAATGACCACAATTAAGTAAGTTCTCCTTTCCCTTGACAAATCAGTGAGCTCTCAGAAGTGTGGGAAGCTGGGCATATGTTAATTTCCTGAATACATTGTTAGGATTGATGTCCATATGATTGTTATATGATCTGGATGGATTTAAGGCCCTCTCCTGAAGCCCTAACCTTCGATGTGACTGTATCCGGAGACAGGGCTTTTAGGCAGTAAAGGTGAAATGAGGTCATAAGGGTGGAGCCCTAATCCTAGCAGATTGGTGGACTTCCAAGAAGAGGAAGAGAGATCTCTATGCTCACGCACAGAGGAAAGCCATATAAGGACACAACTGTGTGTAAGCCAGGAAGAGGGTTCTCAGCAGAAACCAACCTCACAGGTCCTTGATCTGGGACTTCTCAGCTTCTAGAATGGTGGGAAAATAAATTTCTGTTGGTTAAGCCACCCAGTCTATGGCATTTTGTTATAGCAGCCCCAGAGGCTAATACATCTAACCATAATCATAATCATTATTGCACACACACATCACATAAGTTTACATATTTTTTCTTTAGGCTATGAAATTACCCTGGCCAAATGCTTCTATTTGCAGTAAAGGCATCACCTACTGAATTTTCTTTTTGGATGGGTATAGTGTTTTTTGGATAATTGGATTTTTGACTGGACAAAGTTTGGAACCAAACTGCCAATACCATGTCAGAGTAAGAGATAAATAGAGGCTGGAGCATGGCAAATGGGAACACTGTGCAGTTGGAGATAGAAATCTGGAGCCCCATGCTGACAATTCTTTGTTCTCCTCCTAGAGGCTCCCGGAGTCTTGCTGGTCATTGGTTTCCATCAGGAGCCAAAAGGGACACTACATCTGCCCATACATGTTTCAATGTTTAGCATGTTTTTCTGGATGGGTGTGAACAGACTGTGAAACAGTGAGAAACTGAGGTACTCTCGTCTAGCAAGACCTCACCTGGCATGAACTGTGTCTACTCCTTTGGCTAAATATATCAGGAACTCAAGCTACTTTGTGACAGGTGTTTATTTGTAGTTTCTTCTGGCAAATTCTGAGCCCATCTTACATAATAAATCTTTCAATTCCTTTTTCCATTTTGGATTCAGTGCAGGGACCAAACAAGTGCCATTTTAATATGAACGATGTGGGCATTTTTTGAAGAAGAGTGAAATATTTGTTTTGCATGAAAATCTGAAGACATTAGTTTCTAAACTCCCCTCTTAGTAAAGAGATAGGAGGAAAATGGGAACAGCTCAGGTGGATCGAAGAAGGGTTGGTAGGCATTGCAGACTTGGTACATGTGAGAAGTTTGAGAATAAGGGACAAAAGAACAAGTTTGTAAAACTAGCCTCAGGAGTTCAGCAATGAAAGAGCTTAGAAAAGAATGTGTACAGCTTTCTGATACCGGAATCTGAGTAGAACACAACTTAACTGAATAAATTTATTTGGAGTTTACTGAATTTGTGTCTTCCATTTATGATTTGTATTTTGAAAGTATTTGCCATATTCATACCTACTATGAAGATAGAGTGAAAGTGCTTTTCTTCAAGCATGCATTTTTACTCGCCTTGGACCCCAGTTATTCTTCAAGCAGTGAGTTGTGCTGATCCATTTCATTGTTGTTGTTTGCTCCAGGAACGGTAGCATATAGGACTTCTCGAGTGCTTTTCTAATCACATAATAATTCATCAAATTCTCACAACAATCAGAGGAGAGAGTCAGCATTACCATTTCACAGTTAGGGATACCGAGGCTTGGAGAAGTTCTGGAACTTGCCCAACATCGTACACATGTAGTAAAAGTAGTAGAACCAGGATACAAATGTGGGTAGCCCAGCTCTACACCTCTTCCTCTTAACTGCTTTATCAAACCAACCAGCATTGCCCATTGTTTTACTGAAACTATACATGGTATCCTAGAATTTGCAACTTACATTCAAGATGCCATTTCTTTTTTCTTAGATTCTGAATTTTTAGCCATCAAATCCATTTCTACAGATCAGTGTATTTTTTTTTTAAATTTGACACAGAGAGAGAGAGAGAGAGCACAAGCAGGGGGAGAGGGAAAAGCAGGCTCCCCACTAAGCAGAGAGCCCAATGTGGGACTCGATCCCAGGACCCTGGGATCATGACCTGAGCTGAAGGCAGATGCTGAACCAACTGAGCCACCCAGGCACCCCCAGATCAGTGTATTCTTATCAAAATGTAAATGTAGCATCTAGGCATGAAAACTGAATGTATTGCCTTGAACCACCCAAATCTGGCCAGTGAGTAGAACAACAGTATGGCTATTTCCCTGTTTTCTTCTGATACTCTAGCACAGTAATTTAAAGTATAATAGGATATCGGTGTTGGCATATATCCAACTCACAGATGTCTTACCTTTTCCTGAATGCTCTCTAATGCCTCAACCTTGGCTAGAATGCACATAAGCAGAGTGATGCTGCAGGCACACCATAAGGAGAGTGCTGGAAGTATGAGAAGGCTGACATGCATGTGAAAGGTACACCAAGAACGGGAAGCTCGCGGTCACAGTAGACATCTGGGGTGGAAGTTTGCTGTAGCTACTAGAGATTCCCGGAAGGCAGTTATTAGAATGGAAGTCTGTCATGCCTGTTATAGGAACTGCAAACACAGTTTGGGGTCAGAAGTTCTGGTTGGTGGGTCAACCCTGGGACCCTCTCGGGCAGGCAGTATTAGATCTGTGCTTGCTACGGTGCTAGGGGTGTCTTCTTTTTTAGTCCGAATCTCATCTTCAGCGATCTCGAGTGGATTCCACTGAGAGTTTGCATGTACCAGTTAGAATGCGGAGCTCCTGTTAATAAAAACGGGATGAGGGGCGCCTGGGTGGCTCAGTTGGTTAAGCGACTGCCTTTAGCTCAGGTCATGATCCTGGAGTCCCTGGATCGAGTCCCGCATCGGGCTCCCTGCTCCGCAGGAAGCCTGCTTCTCCCTCTCCCACTCCCTCTGCTTGTGTTCCCTCTCTCACTGTGTCTCTCTCTGTCAAATAAATAAATAAAATCTTAAAAAAAAAACAAAAAAAATGGGATGAAATGATTGAGGGACTGGACTTTGCACTACACAACAGACTGCTTTGTATCCACCAGCTCATTCTTGTCCTCCAATATGTCAGGTAGGTTAGAGTGGATCTTAAGCAACAGGATCTGTGTTCAGCACTATTTCTCTTGTGCCTGATCTTCAGATGACATACTTCCTATTTGGCATGTTAGGCCATGCGGACATAATAGGTAAGGATGTACAGTGGAAGTTTTGAGCTGAGGCCGCGTAATATGGCTTCTGACTTTTGTTTTCTGGTTATTCATATTTTCATGGTTGCCACCAGAATGCCTATCCAGGGAACAAAAAGAGGGTGTTAAGGAAGAAATGACAGGGACAAAGCCCTATAAAAGTCTAAAGTCGCTGGCAATCTAATGGGAGAAAAGACATTATCAGCTGCATATATTAACAAACACCCACTTAGGTTTTGAAATATCCACTTAAAATAACTTAATTAAAACCCAATTATAGAAACTTCCTACACTAATAATGAAACATCTATTTTACTATCATTCTGCATGTTAGTGGCCTTTAAAATTTTCGAGATGAACTGCAGTGCCTTTTAAAATGAGCACTAAAAGGGAAAACCTACATAATAATCATGATGGTCTCAAAGATATTTTTCCCTTCATTTGAGAACATGAATTCCAGTTGTCCCTTATAATATGGGAATAACAGAAAGCATTCTGAGTAGAGGATGTCTGTTAGTATTTGTCTTATTTAAAGAAATATTAATTGTAGGCATATTAAGCAGGTAAACTACAAAATCGGAATTTCGACAAATTATACATTGACAGAGTAAAACTGTCTAAAAAATTAAGAAAAAACTACGTTTGCATGATGTTTTATAACATGCGATTATAACTCTTTAAAAGTATTCATTTATAAACAATTAATTTATTAAGCATTTTAGAAACCCTGAGAAATGTAGCAACATGAATTTAAAGCAAGGTTTTCAGAAAGTCACCTTCCATTTTGCCTTTTTTTGGCCAAAGTCCTCTTTCAGCAAATATAAGGGTGAACCAGGCCACACAATGCGACGATGACGCGGTTGTTGCTGGCTCACAAAGCATTTGGTCGTCCTGTTCCCCGGCTGGTCGCAGCCTGGAGTCGGGGCCAGCAGGTGCATGTGGTGCTCTGCCTGCCCGTCCCCTCCTGGGAACCTACGTCCGTCCTGGCTCACATGAATGGCAAGCTTTTCCAAGGTTCCTGTCAGATCCCATTACGTTGTAGTCACCTTTAGATTTCTTCAGATGGTGTGTCTTAGGACCTCAGAAATGAGAATATAATTTCAAACCAAAAATAGCATACTACCAGTGGCTATCCTACCTAACCTCCCGCAGATATGATCGCCGCCAGGCTGTTTATTTACCTTTGCCATTTTCATTTTGTAGATGGAACTACCACAGGCACCACTAGAATTAACAAGGGATTGGAAAGATGATAAGCACACTTTGAAAGGAAGAGCCTAGGCTGTTAATATGAATGTTAATACGCATTGAGAGATTATGCGTTTCTCACTGCAGGATGTCAATAACACATTTGTTGATTTCCACCTTCCCCCAAACAAATCTGTAATATGTGAGCATGCAAGCACTTCAATGTTTACACATTGGAAAGTTCAGGTTTTATTACTCATGTTGCAATATGGCTTGTCATCGGGCTTTCCCCTTACTCGAGTTTTTCCTGTTTTCTATGTTATGAAACCCAGACTCCTCTATCTGCTGGTTGGTGTCTTCCGTAATCGGGCTCTATCCTATCCATCAGACGATATACTCTTTGAGTGTCCCGTGTGGACACTCCAGTTAAGCTCCCCTTCTCTTCATCTAGGCTAATCTTAACCAATCTTGAGGCAAATCTCTCAATTCAAAGATGAGTCTCTTGAATATTTAGGTCCTTACACGCTCAACTCCCTAATTTAACACTGAATATGCTACCTCAATTTTTAGTGGGATGCTATTCCTTAATTATTTTCTATGTGCCACTCTACTCCCTTCAACTGTCCTGGAGGCACAAAACAACTAAATAAGGAATTCCAGAAACAATCAAATGCCTTTTCTGGGTCAGACACCGAGTGGGATGCCTACGAGTCAAAGCTAGAACCACCTGACTTCTAGCAAGGATAGCAAGAGCCGCCCGTCCTTCACCAACAGCTCCATCCTACAGGTCCTTGAGCCCTCACCCTACTGAGAGGCAGTTTCCGCGGCTATAATCTCTCTGCCCTGCCTGGGAAATCAGGGCTGATATAGTAGAGAGGACCAACAGTCTAGAGTCAACTCAGGACTTTCCATTGTTATAATCTCTTTACTTGAGGAGTTATTTTCAAAATATAGTTGAATGGAATGAAGCCTGGCCCTTATTTGCAACCCAGATTTTGGAAAAAAAAAAAAAAAAAGTGAAACATTCATGAAATACATACAAATCTAAGATTACATTTTTTAAATTGTATTTTCTTCCTGGAAATGACAGGGCAAAAGCTATAGTAAAATGTTTTAGAATTTTAATATATTAAACTGTAAGGAAAATGTATTCATTTGAAATGCTTTTATGTAATTTTTTTTATAGTTTTGTAAAGTTAAGCATATATATCTCTAAATTTATACAGATTTCTTTGCATAGATCTACCCAGCTGACACCACCCTTTAAACTTTTATATATCTTAATCTCCAGTGAGAAATACCAAAGTGAAATAGGTCATTTCTTTCCATGGTGGAGCTGATGGCTGATTCCAAGCTGTGACCAAATGATCTCTCTTTGAGGCCAGATGAGAAATATGAACATGGTCTTATTTTTCCTTATGTGTATTTTCAAGAGGCCATTAATAATTCTATTTTCATGATCATGAGAGTTAACTTTTAGGATCATTTATTTTATGCCAAAAAAAAAAAAAAAAGACCTAAAGAAGAGCTCTTTATCTCTTCAAGATGATATAACTTTAGCTGTGCAATTTTTAAAAATCTTAAGGACAATTGTGCGTTTGGAAAGATAAATGGAGACCGACATGGAATCTTATAGTTAAAACATCTCCAGTTCCCTTTATAAAATCTATACTCTGAAGACAGGAAACATGCTCCAACTGTTTTAACTTTTAATTGAAACCAATTTGTATTTTTCTGTTCAAAGTCATTAATTCAGTTTGTTGGAACAAAACTTGTTTTTTTTTTTAAACAAAGTGAAACATAAACAACTCAGACTTCCCTAAGAAAATTAGAGTGGTAGAAGGTCCTTCTGCATAATTCTAAACATTTATTGATGCTTACTCTATAGCCTGCATTGGGTCAAATTCTTTGCATGAATCATCTCATTTAACCTTCATAGAAATCCTATGAGGTAAATACAATTATCATCATCATTTTCTGAGGAGAGGACTAAAGTTTAGAGGGTTTAAGTTTCCTATTGTCATAGAATTTTGGCAGATCCAGAAGTCACCCCTGGGCATTCTGACTCCAAAGCTAAAGCTTTAAGTCACTCTTTTTTTTTGTCTCCTAGACAAAAATAAGCCCTATTTTTTTAGTTTATTTTCAGCTGCAGATGAGACTTTTTTGGAGAGCAATAGTTATAGGGTGATGGCCCAGAAAGAAGCCTAAGATTTTGCACCCAATTTCCATATCTGGGCTTTTTTTTCCATACCAAGCAATTCTCTGACACTGGCTCGGTTTGCTACCATTCAACTCAGTTGTGATGCTAGCTACATGGAGAGAGTCTCAGATCCCACAGGTTAAGGCTTGGTCTTGTAAGCCTGCCTACCCCACTGCAGATGCCAATTGCAAATCCACACTGTTTCCTGTGCTTGGGATGGCTGGGCTATAGGTTGGAGGTTTCCACAACCCCCTCCTTGGGTTTGTTTCATTAGCCTGAGCTGCTCAGAGAACTCAGAAATGCAGTTTACTTACTAGACTGCTGGTTTTTTATAAAAGGATATAACTTAGGAACAAATAGAAAGGACACGTAGGGCATGGGGCGGAGTTTCTATGCTCTCTTAAAGTGCCACTCTCTGCAAATCTCCATGTGTTCACCAACCCAGAAGCTCTGCAAACTTGAACTTTTTGAGTTTTTATGGAGGCTTCATTACATAGGCATGGTTGATTAAATCATTGGCCATTGGCAACTGATTCCACTCGCTATCCCCTCCCATCCCTGGAATTCAGGGGGTGGGACTGAAAGTTCCAACACCCCTCCAATCACATGGTTCGTTCTCCAGGCCACCAGCCCCCAACCTCAGGTGTGTCCAAGTTACCTCATTAACATAACACATGGCCTTTATTGCTCTTATCACATAAGAAATTCCAAGGTTTTTAGGAGCTCTGTGCCAGGAAAGGGGACAAAGACCATATATAGCTTCCTTATGAATCACAATATCACAAAGCCCCATGCCTTGTAGTCTTGAGCACAGGGAAATTTTTTCCCCTTAGAGAGGATGAGAGGCAGCTGGTTGAAGACTTTCTCCAGCACATAGTCCTAATGGTCTGCTTGCTTGAGACCTGGATCTTTGGGGAATGGGGTGCCTCTCATTGAGCTCGCTGATCTTGGGGGTAAAGGTATGTGGTGCGCTAGCGTGTTCATTTCTCTTCATCTTTAACTCCATGGGGCAGGGGTGGGGGGGTGCAGGGAACTCAAGGCTATTTTACAAACTTCTTGGATCTTCAGTGTCCTCAAGCACTGAGCAGTAATCTCTGCGTGCTTCCCAGAGTTGATGTAATGACACGTTTGAAGAATTTTTGAAAAGAAAACAAAATCAAAATGCTATCCAAACATTGGTTTTCTTTGATATTCCATTAAATTGGAGTAAGGATAAGACAGTTACAATAAATTATCAAATATGGTCCATGAAAAGTATTTCTTAAAATGAGGAAATCTCAGAGAATACACACTTTAATCTTCAAATGGCTCAAATATGGATCATGGCCACACGTTAGTGTGATCACTTGTTTGTGTGTAATAGCTCCAAGGATGATCTAAGTGAGAATATTTTAGATGAAGAATGATCTTGTGCTGCCAAATAAAGTACCGGGAATTTTGGAGTTTGCTAATGGAGGTGGGAATGTGTGGTGGGTGGGAGGACTCTGGAAAGGTAGATGGAAGGAAGAAAAGAGGGATGGAGCAGGATGGCAGGATTCCTGGACCACTGGAGTGGACCCTGGGAATGAAATTTCCTTTAGCAGAGACTGGTCAACACATATACAGGAAAAGTAAACTTCTATTTGTTCTAAACATTCTCCATAAAACACATGGGATAGCCCACTTGCCTTGTGTTGCTGGGACTGTGGGGAAAGCAGGAAGGGGGCAGGACTGATCAGTAGCTAAGCCAGCAGAGGCCTGAGGCTGGGCCTAGGGCAGCAGTCAGGGCCCAGGTAAGAGTGAGGAAGCTGGCTGAAAGTGGACTCTCAAGTAGATAATAGAAAACCAATCCTATTTTCAAGTCCTGGAGGAAGATGATCCACTACAGAGGAGTGAAAGAAAGATTCTGTTACATGGAGGGTGGAGTTCCAGTCACTGTGCTTGGATATTAAAGGTAAGGGGCCATCCCTACAGAGGACCTCACAGGACACTTATTTGGGGGCCTTTCTCCTGCCTGTGTGGCATCTTCAGCTTCCCCATTTGTAGTGACTCAGTTAAGTACAGATGCTTCATCTGTATGTCTAGGACTGTTTCTAGTAACAGTTGCTGATGCAGGCTCTAAAGTTCCCTAAAGACATTGTTCTTTATGTGCACCTGCAGATGTGGGCCACGGCTTCCGGTTCCCCTGGTGGAGATGGCTTTCTCTCTCTTACCCGGGAAGAATCTGCTGCCCTCGGTCCTCTGCTCTAAACATCTTCGCTCTTTGGTGTCACCAGGAGTCACTTTATGGGCAGCCTTGCTGTTTGGGGGCAGAAAGGTGTGATACTCAGGCTGAGCACAACCTGAAACACTGATGGACGCGGTCGCTTGCTGTGGCGCTTTGGCAAACTACTCCTGTTCTGTCTTCACGGATCACGCTACTGCCTCGTGATGCTCAAGCTATTCCAGCTTTTTTTGCGTCTCTTCCTGGCTCTCAGCTCTGACTGCCTTAGGAAAAAGAACAGTCTTTTTCCCCAGTCTTTGTATATTTGTGTGTTCTGTTCTTTCTCTGTCTGAGGTATTGCCTTCTCTCAGTTATCTTTCTGTATCACTTTATCTAAAGTAGACTTTTTTTTTTTTTTTTTTTTTAGCTGTGGGTCTTTCGTATATGGCCTTTATGATGTTGAGGCATGTTCCCTCCATCCCTGTTGAGGGGGCGCCTGGGTGGCACAGTTGGTTAAACGTCTGACTCCTGGTTTTTGGCTCAGGTCATGATCGTGGGGTTGTGGGATCCGAGCCCTGCGTCAGGCTCTGCACTCAGCATGGAGTCTGCTTAAAGACTCTCTCTCTCTTTTTTCCTCAGCACCTCTGCACCCAGGCACATGTGCTCTCTCTCTCAAATAATCTTAAAAAAAAAAAAAAAAAGGGTGGCCTGGGTGGCTCAGATGGTTAAGCGTCTGCCTTCGGCTCAGGTCATGATTCCAGGGTCCTGGGATCAAGTCCCGCATTGGGCTCCCTGCTCCGTGGGAAGCCTGCTTCTCCCTCTGCCTCTCTCTCTCTATCTCTCATGAATAAATAATTAAAAAAAAAAAAAGACTGGATGGTGTACTTTGTCAAATGCTTTTTCTGCACCTAGTGAGAGGATTAAATGGTTCTTATCCTTTCTTTTATTAATGTGGTGAATCACACTGATTGATTTGCGAATATTGCACAACGCTTGCAGCCCAGGAATAAGTCCCACCTGATTGTGGTGAATAATTCTTTTGTAAAACAGTATGGAGTTTCTTCAAAAAGTTAAAAATAGAACTGCCCTATGATCCAGCAATTGTACTACTAGGTCTTTATCCAAAAGATACAAAAATATGATTCAAAGGGGTAAATGCATCTTACCATTTTAATAATTTGTCTCCTTTGAGCAGCTTCTCAAAATGAGGAGACTAACCATAGCTCACATATAGCAGCATTATCAACAATAGCCAAATTATGGAAAGAACCCAAATGTCTATCAACTGGTGAAAGGATAAAGAAGATGTGGCATAAACACACACACACACACACACACACAATGGAATATTACTCAGCCATCAAAAAGAATGAAATCTTGTCATTTGCAATGATATGGATGGACCTAGAGGGTATAATGCTAAGTAAAGTAAGTCAGTCAGAGAAAGACAACTACCATATGATTTCACTCATATGTGGAATTTCAGACATGAAACAGGTGAACATAGGGGAAAGGAAAAAAAAAAAAAAGAGAAGGAGACAAACCATAAGTGACTCTCAACAATGGAGAACAGACCAAGGGTTGATGGAGGAAGGTGGGTGGGAATGGGTTAGATGGGTGACGAGTATTGAGGGCACTTGTGATGAGTACTGGGTGTTATATGTAAGTGATGAATCACTAAATTCTACTCCTGAAGCCAATATTACACTATATTTTAACTAAAATTGAAATAAAAACTTGAAATATTAAAAAATAAAGTAGCTTTTGGGGAGCTTGGGTGGCTCAGTCGTTAAGCGTCTGCCTTCGGCTCAGGTCATGATCCCAGGGTCCTGGGATTGAGCCCCGCATCGGGCTCCCTGCTCCGCGGGAAGCCTGCTTCTCCCTCTCCCACTCCCCCTGCTTGTGTTCCCTCTCTCGCTGTCTCTGTCAAATAAATAAATAAAATCTTAAAAAAAAATAAAGTAGCTTCTTTTTCCCTACCACTGTGTTTTCTAGTTCATTATTTTACTATTGTGATAAAATATACATGTAAAATTTGCCACCGTAACCATTTTAAGTATATAGCCCAGTATATGCATTCACACTCCTGTGCAACCATCACCACCATCCATCTTTAGAACTGCTTCATCTTCCCCAATTGAAACATTGTTTTCATTAAACACTAACTCCCCAAGCCCTGCCCTCCACCCCAGCCCCTAGCAACTGCCATTTTGCTTTCTATCTCTATGAATTTAACTACTCTAGGTATGAGGTACCTACCACTTCTTCTTATCACCTGACTTATTGTCTTCATTAACACATCACAAATTGAAGTTATTTTCTTAGCTATTGCTTCAAAGGTTATCATCCATACTTCTACTAAAACATAAGCTACTTCAGGTCAGGGATCTTATTTTTCTTGTTTGTTACTATATCCCCAGACATTCAGCAGTGCTTGCCATGTGGTAAATGCTCAATAAATACTTATTAAAGTCATGAGTGAGAAACACACTACCGGTCTTTAACTTCCTTGGGTTTTTCTGCTTTGGGATTGTAGTCCTACAATATGTGAGCTACAGTTCATCTCCTCATTTTGGGACCCTGCTCAAAGGAGACAAATTATTAAAATGAATATTATTCATGAAAAAATGAAAGTTACATAACAGAGCAAGATTGATCAGGCAATGGATAGCTGAGGTTTTTGAAAACATCCATTGCATACAGTTCTGCTTTCTCTTTCTTGAAGAAAAGTTTGTTAATCAAAACCAAAAACTTACTCCTAGAGCAGATAAAACTGGACTAGCAAATGCATTTTTTACGAGCTTGCAGTATGACTTCGCGATGGGTGTTATCAATAATTAATCAAAGTTCTGACATTATTTAGTAGCAGATAGAGAAAGGTCATTGTCTTTTTCTGGTCCAGAAAGCTCTTCCACGTATTTTCATTTTATTTTTTAAAAAAATTTGTTTTGACTCCTAGAGATCAATAAAAGTTCAGCTTGAATATATACAGTAACAGAAATGCCACAGTGCCTTTTATTTTCTATTTTGACCTTTTTTTAACCAAATAACTTGGCCTTTCTTTGGACCAAGTTATTCAATAAGTGAAAGTCAATTAGTCACACTAAAAAAATTTTTTCTTAAATTAAAGGTTCTTGAATTATAACAAGTACAAACAAAAACATGAAAATAAATTTGGAAGGCCTGCTGGATTTTCATTCAGATTCAGTGCATCAGTCTGCCTTTCTATTTTGGAACACTGGTTTAGATAAAAACTGGATAATCACAATTATTAATGATAAAATAAAATGAGAATATGTTTTTAAAAGTAAATCTCATGTCTTTAAACCATCATGAACCATACATCACCATAGGAGGCCACTGTGGGAATTTATATTCTAGAGCCAAATTGTTGAGCATTCTATAACAATGAACATGTGTAAGTGGAGGTAGGAAAGATAGGGCAGATCTCCTGACTTAGGATATAATCTTATCAGTTGGGTGTGTCAGGGAAACATCTGTCTTCACTCCTGTTATTACACAATGACTATACTGTTTGCATGACAACTCTTTTTTACCTATTTCTCAAATTTCAGGCACTGCTTGTATTTATCAGACTTCTTTGAAATAAGTCAACATAGGGTGCCTGGGTGGCTCAGTCAGTTGAGTGTCTGCCTTCGGCTTGGGTCATGGTCACAGGGTCCTAGGATCGAGCCCCGCGTCTGCTCCCTGCTCCGTGGGAAGCCTGCTTCTTCCTCCCCCTCTGCTGTTCCCCCCCGCTTGTGTGTTATTTCTCTCTGTGTGTCAAATAAATAAATTAAAAAAACAAAACAAAACACTAAGTCAACAGTATCTATACTTAAGAATATTTAACTCATTAATGACCTTACTAAAATTAATTCATTTGTGAAATGTGATCATTTGTATTTAAAAAAGTTTTTTTTTATATAAATATAAAGCAATTTCAAAATCAGATATAGACAATTAAGTGGAATGTGAACTATTTGGTAAAGGTAAAACATACACTGAGATTTATTTGGATGATATTAAGTTTGTCTTAAAAAAACGTTTTTTGATGTGTATAACTAATGAAATATCTTAATATATTTTTAAACTGCATGGCCCTACGTAAATGTTAATTACGTTTATTTACACTTGATAAAGTGGGCAAAAGTAAATGAGTGATCTTAAAATATATTTTATTCCATTTTAATAGTTTAATAGTTTAATGTGAGTACTTTTTGATAAGTCACAAAAATATACAAAATTTCATCTAGAAAAAATTAAATTTCCCTGTATTTTAAGGGTGGCTATAGTCCTTTCAACAAATTTTGTGAGTTAATGAGCCATGATATTTTATCTTAAAGAACCATTTTTAGAAGCATCAAGTGAGTTTAAGTGATGGATTATTTTCAGGTAGTACAAAGAGTTCTAAGCACTAAGTGACTTTTTTGATTGTGCTCATAAGAAAATAGCAATAAAACTGAAATCCAGAGAGAATCTTTCGGTCCTTGCTTTGCAGTATTGTTTGATTTCTTTGTACTGTTTGAGTGTTACAATCCCCACTAAGATTCTGTAGTTTCCAATAGGTTAGGGGTAGGTTGAGCAACTGTCCTGGTTTTTGCACTAAACGTCCGACATCCAAGGAAACTCTTCAATGCCACACAAATCTAAATGGTTGATCTGGCTTTGGGGGCATTCAAATCCATGCCTCATTTACTGTAGTCTTGGCAAGTTTATTTTAAGGACACCTTTTCTTATCACTTGCTACCTTCTTCCTGACATATACTTCTCTTATGCTTTTGGTATTCTTTGTTTAAACAAAATACCTCGGTGGGGCATTCTACTTAGGAAGCAATCTGTGACAAGTGAGTCTTATTTCCAACAGTCACATGAAAACTTACTCTTTGCCGTAGGACCTCGCTCTCTGTAAGGGGATGGCACATTGGCAAATTAAACTGTGCTAGTTAAAGATAATGCATGGTAATCATTTGTATTTCTGGAGAAACTCGCTGAACACAAAGAAGTGCCTACTACACAGTAAGCATATTGAAAAAAATGCTAAGTGAATGTAGGAGGAAATAGAAGACTGAACTGAGTGAGTGCTAGGATTTTAAAGCATGGCATAAGAGGTCTGCACCAGGAGTTATTTTATAGAAGTAGATGTACACATGAGCTAAATTCATGATGGAACCCTGTCACAGAACTCAAAGATATTTTCAAAGTAGGACCTCACCTCTCTTGACCACGTGACAGTAGAGGGGGAAAAAAAAAAGATTATTTTGCACTGTGTTCATTAATCTTTTTTTTTTTTTTAACTAGCTAGGTTTGGCATCTGGTATTATGGTTTACATGGGAGTCTTGAGTAGAATATATTGTCTGGGTCGTAAAATTTGAATTAATGTAAACATATCTCTCTTCCTCGTAATCGTATATTAGAAAAGTAGGTAATGGGGGAGAGGGTGTCAGGTGTTAAACCTAAGCTTTGTTCCCCAGAAAGTTCAGATGTGTTTGGTCATGTTCAAGAGACTGACAAGAAAGTTTGTTGTAATAGGGAGAGTCTCTAGGGGCACAAGTCAGGTAATAGGGACAATGAGTCAATGTGAGAGATCTTGCTTGTATGGTTTTCTTTCTCCACTTTCTCTCTGCCTTACCCACATCAGAGACTTGCGTTAGAGCTCTTAAAAGCGGGGACAGCCACAGAATATATGGAAAAACCAACTCACTGAAGCTCTGTGAGAACGTAAACGTTGAGGGCAGCCTGCAAGGCACATATAACCACATGGGGTCCAGGGATTGGGTCTAATAAAATTCTACTCTGTGATTGAGGAAACCATGAGGGCAATACCTGGAACAAAAGTGGGAACCCTGAATAGTGAGGAACATCAGCCACATCATAAACAAATAAGGAAAAGTTATTATGTCATTCACATAATCTCTGAAGCTCACATCCTTGGCTACATTGACTTCTTTCTCAGTTTTGTTACAGATGCTCGAGATAGAAGCCCCACCCAGGAAATGTTGATTTATAACTATTTATGGGGATATTTTTAATCTCCTTAGATGGATAGCCTGTACAAACATAGGTAAGGAGTATATAAAGCATTATATATAATGGATTATATATACATTATATATGTGTATTTAATTTGCCTGGTCTTCTGATTAGGGGAGGTTGGCCCATAGAAACTACCGTTGACATCACATTGCTGTTCAGAGGATGTCATTCAAGGTGAGAAATAATCCTATACTTAGAATACAGAAAAGTGCTTCCTGTGTGAGAATAGGCAAACAAAAATTGTCAAACATCAAAACCTCCAAAATGTTATCCTTTATATGTTGTTAATTTCTGTTACAATTATACTTTCATTGTTATTTCAATTAGGTATTTAATAACTTTTAAATTTTAAAATTAGTTCTAGGGCGCCTGGGTGGCTCAGTTGGTTAAGCGACTGCCTTCGGCTCAGGTCATGATCCTGGAGTCCCGGGATCGAGTCTCGCATCGGGCTCCCTGCTCGGCAGGGAGTCTGCTTCGTCCTCTGACCCTATCCCCTCTCATGTGTTCTCTCTCTCTCATTCTCTCTCTCTCAAAAAAAAAAAAAAAATTAGTTCTATATCAAGCTCCTCTGGGGGGGGGAGAATGATTGGTACAGAATTAAAATATAATCCTCAATGGAATCAGCAATCTAATCCATTTTAGATTTTAGTAGACGTTTAGAAGATACTCCTTTTCAGACCACACCAAATGAAAACTTAGCAACTCAGATATTTTATATTAATACAAAAAGGAGTACTAACTTTTTACATCTGATAGACTTTAAAACACACACACACACAACTATACAGATGTATGGGGGATACACAGGGTGGTAACACGCAGATGCTATCAAATACAAAGTCTTTCCCACATTCCAAACTGCGTTCAACTTCATTTTTTCTATTGCTTTGAACAAGGATTTCACTGAAATAGGATGGGATAGGATTATGGCTGTCTCTTAGGAGCCAACTCTGTTCCATCTTCATCAAGCATCCCGTGTATTATCTGGTACCTTGTTCTCTTTGAAATGTTTCACACACTGATTTTATGTTGATTTCCCTCCTTCTCCCGCCCGTCCCCCGCCCCCCGCCCTCCCCAGCTTTCTCTTAGGTAAAGATGCTGAGTTTATAAGTCAGACATTTCAAGAGTCATTCCTTTAGGCTGTCAACTAATAAGCACATTTATAGAACACAGGGAAGCAATTTTTTCACCATGAGGGCCCTGTTGTGAATTTTCAAATAAGTCTGCCTTCAAAATATTGCCCTTAAAAATTGCCATGTTGGGCGCCTGGGTGGCTCAGTTGGTTAAGCGACTGCCTTCGGCTCAGGTCATGATCCTGGAGTCCCGGGATCGAGTCCCGCATCGGGCTCCCTGCTTGGCGGGGAGTCTGCTTCTCCCTCTGACCCTCCCCCCTCTCATGTGCTTTCTCTCTCTCTCATTCTCTCTCTCTCAAATAAATAAATAAAATCTTAAAAAAAAAATTGCC
Source organism: Mirounga leonina (assembly GCF_011800145.1). Classification (NCBI taxonomy): domain Eukaryota; kingdom Metazoa; phylum Chordata; class Mammalia; order Carnivora; family Phocidae; genus Mirounga; species Mirounga leonina. The sequence goes on along the minus strand of NW_023270320.1, from coordinate 23,517,855 downwards.
ATGTTACCTTCTTATGCTCCCCGTCCCCATCCATATAACCATCTTCCCTCACTCAACAGCACCCTCTCCCTCCTCTTACCAAGTCAGAGTAAATTGAGGAGGCCCTAGCGCAAGCAGGACGGGGTATGTGTAAGGACACAGCTGAATAAATGCAGGGATAAACCCAAGGGAATCTCTAGCTGTGCACCTGGCTCAGAGTAGGATTACTTGAGCTACTTAACATATCACCCTCCTGCAGATATTGTGGTGGAACCAAAAAATCTTACTGTTTTATTGCATTTCAACTAAATGATTCATTCATCTAGTTGCTACTGTTTTAAAATACACTCTTCCATATTAATGCTTTCCATCACCACAAGCAGATTGCGTGAGAGAATACAAAATTGTGGGAATAATTTCTCATCACATATATCAATCTGTGTGAGTTTTCTTCCAGGCATGTTGCTGACGATTCTATAAAATTGGTCTGTAATTATAAATGTAGTAAAAGAATATCTCTCTGTACATCTTTGATGGGAATTATGCAAGAGAGGTCATCTCATTAAATTTGATCTAGCTCGAGGGAATCTCAGCTTAAAAAGGGTAGAAGTGATTTTTGCAAATCAGGAAAAATGGTGATGATGCTCATAGATGCTTTGTTATTTGAAAAACAAACATGACAAGAAGTCAAATGTTAACTACTAAGTTTATATATAGGATAATTACATTACATGTTATGTATGAATAATAAAATAACTTGTCAGAACATCTATGCTGTGATAAACACAGCGTGAGAAAAGCCTGGGACTTCTGTAGAATTTAGTTGCTGCCACTTACCCGATTGTAAGTAAAGCATGATGTTTAGAAACGTGTTGAACACATCAGTTAAATCAGCTCCTCGGTGTACACATACAAGACAGGAAGATGCCCCTTTTCCTCTGCAAGAGTTTGTAAGGGCCATTGCAAACAACGAAGCCTACATCTCCCCTAGGAACGGGGCATGTGTCCCTTCCTGTTCCGATTTTTTTCTAGAGCTATGAATACCTTCTATTTTCTAGGGAGCTTTTTGTACTACACATGAGTGTCTGTGGCCCAGGGGAGAAGGAGAGAGGAGGTTATCTATTTGGCCTTATATCTTATGTTAAATCAAGTCTATTGATTTCATGAAGCCTGAAAAAATCATTTTATAGCTGTTAATGAATTTAAAAAGATATGCCATATTATTAACAAAATTATGACTGCATTGCCTGAATATTATCTGTTTCAGGATACAATTTACCAAGTGATATGGATTTGTATTTTGTAAAGTATATACATCTTGCATTGATAGTTACCGGTGGGTAAGGTGGGGGGGTTGCTGTGGAAACAGGCCTGAGAGAGAGGCTGAGCAATGAGCCAATGGTGACTGAAGGGATAGCTCTCCCTTTTCTGCTCAACCTCTGTTCCCACGCACTATCCCTTTCCACCCACTCCTGTTCCTGGGATTGCACTCCCTAAGAGGAAGAATCGCATACGCTACCACAGCCTTTGCTTTATGGGGACTCTCAGATGGCTAAACGTCTGCCTTCGGCTCAGGTTATGATCCCAGAGTCCTGGGATCTAGTCCCACATCGGGCTCCTGGCTCAGCACAGAGCTTGCTTCTGCCTCTCCCCCTGCTCATGCTCTCTCTCTCTCTCTGTATCTCACTGTCTCGAATGAATAAATAAATAAATAAATAAATAAACTTAAAAAAAAGACAATTTTTTTTTTTTTTGTACTTTGCACTTTGGCCCCGGGGGAGTGAATAGCTAAAGTGAATCAAAATAAGTAGCCAAATTTTGTAATGCTTGGCGTGATGATTAAATTCTTCTCTTTCATATTGAAAGTTTCTTTTCTGGGTCATGTGAAAACTGAATATATCTTCCCACATAGACGGGGACATTTATAACTCTTGCCTGGCGGCCTGCCCATGGTTGATTGCAAAAGGAAGTAAAAGCACCGTAGAGAATCACAGAGGATGACAGGAAATTTTAAAAGGGAAAAGAGAGAAAGGATTGATTGAGAAATAATATTCTCATAAAAACTCAGGATCATTAAAAACATCAAGGTTTTTAAGAAAGCCTTTTAAAAGTATGGACTCATTTTCCCAGACTCAGAGCAGACTCCTTGAAAGGTTGAGTCTCTTCAGGGTACAGGTGAAATTTCCAGTGCAGAACAGTAGCCCTTCTCAGGGAAGCTTCGAGAAAAGCTCCGTGCACATCCAGAAATGTCTCAGCAATTTGTGAGTGGAGAAGCCTTTCACGTTGTCAGTCAGCAGACTTCCCTTAAAGAGGAGAGAAGCCGGTAAGGCAAGGAAGAGCCCTCTAAAGCCAGGGTAGCTTCGGCCAGGTGGCCCACATGACAAATGCTCGGTCTACCTGTGCCGTCTGTTGGAAAAGCCACCAAATGCGTCCCTTGTAGATTTCTCATCCAACAGCGGCTGGAACGGAAAATCCTTTTAGACAGACAGACAGACACTAAAGTGCTCCTTCCTGGCAAAGGAGTATCCACCTGTTGGGGCATCACAGTAACTTTAAAACACCTGATTGGGGTTAGAGAATCTTGGGGCCAAGTGTTTCTAAACTGATTCCTTGTGACTGTTCGTTCCTGGAAGCGCATGTGAACGGGCTAAGTGTCCTGAATACCGAGTGGGTCAGTCATTGTAGTGATGGTCTGCATTTTCCAAAGACAATTCGGCAGGTCCAACTTCCAGAGATTCAAAAGAAGCTCAAATGAAAACTTCCACGTGGCCATGGCGTTCCTCACGAGGTCAGCCAAGGTCCATTTCAGCAAGGTCTCCTTAGCAGAGTGGAAGGGAGAAGAAGCCATCTGATAGGATGACAAGACATAACAACCTCCTAAAGCAGTAGCCAAAGCCAGCACGAGCAGACACGGTGATTTAGTATAATTTCGTTGTGTGTGTTGGTAGATGTTGACTATCAGAAAATTTAGATGAAGACTGTTTTTTTTTTTTTTTCTTTCCTTCATATATATCTGTGAAGAGAGTAGCTGATTTTTGTTGGATGAAGATAAGGATGCATATTTTGAGACAAGAGAAGCATGGTTTGATGTTGTCACATGAGGTTAATAGGCAATACTAAGATATCGAACAGAAGTTTAAACTTTATGTATTCCAAACTGCCTAAGCCATTTTAGGGGTTTTGTTTTATCAGTGTTACAAAGATAAATGACTGTTTTCACATTTTCCCAAGTCGATCAATATTGTATCAAGATTTTATTTGGTGATGCTTAGTTGCCCTCGAAGAGTTATTGAAACGAATAACTAAAATGATGGTTGTGAACGGCTTTTGTAACAATATGTGCAGTATACTAATGTTGGTTATTGTTACTGCTGCTACAGTGATACTTTTGATTTCATTCCAATCTTAAGGGGAAAATTTCAGAATATGAATTACAGTTATTTTTAATAGTCTAACAACAACTTGTGTGTTAGAAGAATCCCTTTTCAATCACATTCTACTCAGTCTTGCTATTAAATACTTGGTAAATTGAGTTGAGAGTGTGCTAATTGGATTTGTGGACAATCCAGAGCCAAGAATAAATGCTTTAGGAGAGGATTAAAGTATAATAGGATTCTGATAAACTTTAGGAAATAGGCCAACTGTCCACCAAATGAGATTTCCTAAAGATGTCTACAAAGGCCCAAAGCATAAAATAAAATGAAATGCCTAAAATAACAAAATGCATTCCTCTCTAGAGCAATAGTATGTACATGCATGCACACTGAATTTTTATTCTTCTCTTTCTTCTTTTACTCTCAATTCAAGTGCTCTACTCTTCCGTTTCCCCTCTTTGTGTCCTCCATGTCTCTCAGGATTTCTCCCATCTCAGATTTTCTCCATTGTTACTGCTTGCCCTATTTGAGTTAAACTTGGATTCTTTTTTTTTTTTAAGATTTTATTTATTTATTTGAAATCGAGAGAGAGCACAAGCATGGGGAGCGGCAGTCAGAGAGAGGATGAAGCAGGCTCACCGAGCAGAAGCCCGATGCTGGGCTCGATCCCAGCACCCTGGGATCATGACCTGAGCTGAAGGCAGACGCTTAACGACTGAGCCACCCAGGTGCCCCTTAAACTTGGATTCTGCATAGATTACATTCACTTAATGAAGGATTGCATTGGCTATTTCAGGGAAAGCTGTCATATGCTTCTGAACCTGGGGAGCAAGAAGAACTCATGAAAAAATTCATGGAAACTTTCCACACATCATGTGATCTGGAGAGGACCAGACCATAAGATTTTCTCATGATTCAGGGAGGGAGAAGCCACCTCACCATCTTCTTCTTATACATCTTTGACATCAGGGCCTTAATCATTACTAGGGTCAATTGTTGAATCATTTTACCCTTTTCCACAGCCCAAGATCATCACTTTCCTCTAAGTTGCTTGAGATACTTTGGTCACAGTCTTTGATTGTCAATGCCTAGACCATTAGAACTGCTTTAGTTTTCTCTTCTACACTGTTTTTGTATGGCTACTCTCATCTCACAATGTAGCCACTTTCTGTGTTGCTTTTAATGATCTTTAAAGGGTTTTTGATAATGATGGCCAACACTTGTAACAGTGAGGCCATACTCTCAGAAATAATCACTAAGTTGGTGTTCCAATCTCTGCCTCCTTTTTCACTGATAGGTGCCTTCTATAATGATCTAAAAGTAGCATTAACTGAGGTTGCTTTAGGCGCATGTGTTTTATCAAAGAGAATCTTATTGTTAAAAAAAAAAAAAACTGAGAGGGGTTATAACGGACATGGGGACCCATCATCCAGATCCCCCTCCAAGGAATGCCTTGATGCCTCTTCTGCTGGGACACCGATATGAAAGAGTCTTCAGCTCTCTCCCATCTTCAGGGATAGATGCAAAGGTCTGTGTCAATTTCTGGACCTGAGCCACTTTTCAGAGTTAGAACCCCTGCATTGAAAAGGAACTGAGTCTCTGAACAAAGGACCCTGCAACAGCATGGAAAGTGTTTATAATAATTATCTCCCTGTCCTTCCTTAGGAGGGCTGATGACCATTCATTCAGGCCACTTCACACTGGAGAAATGGGATTATTGTACCTGCGGGATGCCGGGAAGAAGGCCCAAGTTGATACTGATACCTGGAGACCTGAGGTATCATTATAGTTCCTCTATTAGTGTGGTGGAATGTGGGGGGCAGATAATAAAAAATGTTTTGAGACCAGTCTCATAATGGGTCTACATGGTCAGAGGTCATTTTCCTGGCCCTCAAATGTGTAATTGGGATCTATACACTCTGTATTTGGTATAGTCCACACCGGATCCTTTGCCTTCAAAGTAAGAGCTATGATAGTGGGAAATCCAGATGAAAGCTCCTGAAAGTTGTCCCTTAAACCGCCAAAATAGTAAATTAAAACTAGTATTGTACCTCAGGGTAAGGAGGAAAAGGGCAGAAACCAGTGCCTCCCCTAAGACGTTAAGGACGGTTTTCGTCATGTCTCTATTTAATTCAGTGGTCTGGCTTCTCCAGGAACTGGAAGGATCCTGAAGATGACAGTAGACCACAAGTAATAGCCCCATGTAGTGTCAATCCTGGATGTTCTATCTTTCATTAATATGACTTATGGTACCTGGCATATGGCCTTTGATTTGGTGAATGAATTTTTTTCCAATCCCTATCAGAAAAGAGAATCAGAAGCAATTTACATTCACCTGCAATGTACAAAACTATACATTTATAGTTTTGCCCTGAGGCTATGTGAAGTCTCTCTCCCTCTGTCATAGTATAATCTGCAGTGTTCTGAACCATCTGAATATCCTGCAGAACATCACACTGGTCCACTGTATCATGCTAATCAAGTTGGATAGGCAAGACGTGGCCAGCATGTAGAAGGCCTTGTTTATGAATAGTCAGAATTCTTCCACATCGCTACAGATTTTAGGCAGTCAGTCATTATGAGCATGCCAAGGCACACCAAGCAAAATCAAAGATAAATTATTGCATCACACCTTCCACCATGAATTTTAAAATGCAATGCCTGGTAAACCTCTTTGGGTTTTGGAGGCTGCATCTTCCATACCTGGAAGCAGTGATTTGGTGCATGTACTTCGTGACAGAAAGGGCTCCAGCGAAGAATGGGGCCAGAGCAAGAAAAAATTCTACATCATTTTCAGATTCTGGTGTAAGCAGTGCTGCCATTTGGGCCAGACAACTCAGCAGACCCTATGGTCTTAGAGGTTTCTATGGCAGGAACAGAAGCCATACGGAATATATGGCAAGCCCCAGTGAAAGAATCCTAGTACAGGCTTCCAGAAGGTCTGGAACATGGCCAAGCTATCTGCAGTGGAGAACTATACACCTTTCGAGAAACAACTCCTGGCATATCACTGAGCCCTGATACAGACATAGCATCTGACCTCGATACCTCAAGTCCCACATGTCTGGAACCCTCCTTCATGACCTGGGACCCCAAAATAACCCATCATAAGATGGAAGTGATATATACAGGATCTAACATGACCAGAACAAGAGAAAACAAGCAAGTTGTGCAACCAGGTAACCCAGATCCTCATGTCATCCATTATCATGTGGTACCACCTCCCCCCCTCACAAGACACGTATGGCCCTATGGAGAAAACAATTCTTGTAAATATCTGACAGAGGAGGGAGGAGATAATAATTGAAAGTTGGTTTGTATATGTGGTGGCTTGGAATGTGGATGCATCCAAAATTGGACAGTTTTACTCAGAGGTGGCCTTGAAAGAAAGTGACGAGGAAAAATCCCCACAATGGGCAGAGCTTCAAGCAGGCAGAAAGGTGGACCAAAGCTAGAATAGATACAGAGTCATGGGCAGTGGCAAATGGCCTGACCAAGGTGTTCATGAATCTAGAAGAATGAAGACTGAAATCAGGGACAAGGAAGTCTGAACCAGAAGCATGTAGATGGTCATATGAGAGTGGACACAAAGCATGAAGATCTTCATAGTATGGCATATTAACCCCTATAAGAGGATTCCGTAGAGGAGCACTAAATGACCAACTATATAAAATAACTTGGCTAGTTGGCATCAGCCAGATTCTATCAGTAGCCAGGTCTATGCTGGCACAAAGAGCACAAGTGAAAAGTAGGCACAGTGACAGAAATGGAGGCTCTTGCTTATCAAGGCTGGTTAAACTCCTTCTGTCACCTGACGTCCAACTTACCAGCAATAGAGGTGAACGCTGAGTCCCAATTCTGGCACCATCTCTCAAGAAAACAAACTGGCCACTCGGTGGTGAGTTCAGTACCCTGGACCCCTTCCAACTGGAAAGGCAAACAATTCATTATCACACATTCCAGATTTTGCTTTTCCTACTCCAAGGGTTTGTACAGGGTTTGATCTGCTGGCATGGGATTCCACATAGCATTGTGTCAGAGAAGTGGACTCACTTTACAGCAAAGGAGATTTGAAAGAGGATACCATGAGACCCACTAGTCATACTACATTATGGCCCACTCATAAGCTGCAAATAGAACATTTGAATGGTCTGCTGAAGGTATAGCTAAGCACCAGCTCAGTGGTATTATTTTATAAGGATGAGTCACAAACCTACAGAATGCAATATCCACCTTGAATCAAAGTTTTTAAATAGGACTATGTCCTAAGCAGGAAAAAATACATAGGTTGGGTAACCAAAGGGTGGAAGCAGGGGTGACCCTGCTTACCATCATTCTCAGTTAATCCCCTAGGAGACTTTGGGCTTTCTACATTGGCAAGTCTGGGCTCCGTAGGGTTAGACAGCCTAGTCCCCAGAGGGTGATACTTTCATTAGAGGACAAAATGAGAGTCCTATTCAACCAGAAGTTATGACCGTTGCCTGGCCACTTTGGGCTTCTTCTGTCCAAAACTAGCAGTTAAGAAAAGGAAAAAAACAATTTGGTAAGGTAATTGACTTGACCATCAAATGGCAGCAGGGCCGCTGTTAGATATGGGCCATGAAGGACTATGTGCAAGACACAGGTAATCACTATGCCAAGGCCCCTCCCTAATATGGAAGAGGCGACAACATAGAGGAATTTCAGAGTCCAGAGCCAGAATCCTGTAGATGTATCTGAAGCCCTGTCTAAGCTCCTTCTTTTAACCCAATTGCGAACACTTCTGTCCTGGTTCATTTGGATAATGGGAGAATCTATTTATCTCTTGTAGAAGAACATAGGACTTCACAAAGCTTGGCAGGCCAGGTACTGAGCAAGGAGCTGAGGGTTGCTAGAGCTGAAGATGGCAGCCCTCTGAAATCTGCCAAATTATCTCCGGCCAAATGTCTCTGGATGCTATAGCCCAGGTGTCAGAGAATTTCTCTGTGTTTGATCTCAAGCCTCGGCAATCTCTTATATATTTTATGCACAGCCTTTTAGATCCTTAAATGTGTGGATAGAAAAAATAAAGAAACAATGAACTTAGGAGTCAGATATTCTGGGTTTAAGTGTCATTTTGACACTTAACAGCTAATGAATTTAATACACTTTCTCATTGGCAAAAAAATAAATTGCCCAAAGAATTTTTAAGGAAAAGTTAATGAAAAAAAATGTTGGTAAAATAACCTGTTGCAGTACCCGATATCTATTAGAACTTAATGTTTGCTAGTGTTTCTGTTCGTTTGTTTGTTTGTTTTGGTGAATTTGAATTCTCAGCCAGAGAAATATATATGTTATTAATTTTGCCCTACCTTTATTCCCCCACCACCCAAGTTATTTATTCAGCTTGACTAATTTTGAAATTTAAGTCAGGCTCAGACTTAAAATTTATACATCAAGATTTATTTAACAGTATGAAAAGGAAAACACTTTTAGAAGTTAGATAAAGTCTTTTCAGCATTAATTACACTATCCTTTTATGATATAAACAATAAACATTTTTAAAGATATGATTATATTAAATGCATTGAGTTTTCAGGTGTGCACATAGTTTTAATAATTTGCATAGTAAAATCACAGGAATAAGCTATTAATTTACCTGAGTGTTCTTTGCTGGTGAACTTCATAATTAGGATCAATGATGTACACCCTTGTGATTAAAGGTATTGTTGAAAATTCTCACGGCCTCTCCCTGTAGGAATTAAAATTAGACTTGGCCGTATGATTTCTTTTGGCCAATGGAAAGTGGGTAGAAGTAATACACATCACTTCTAAGAGAGAGCCTTAAGATCCAGTGAGTATTTTGCCATTTTATTTCTCTCTGCCAAGGCTATACACTTTCCAGATACAGTTGCATCATCCTGAGCCTAGTAATGAAGGAGGTGTGGGAGGAAACTGCCCTGAGTCACCGTGCCCACACACCATGAGGGGGAAATAAGCCCCTGCTACTGTAATATTTAATGTGCTTTTAATATTGCTCCCATGGCATGACTTTTATTGATTGTTCTTTTCTAACTTTTCACGTATGAACATCTCAGTAGATTTAAAATTGTTCTTCCTTTGAGAAGATCATATAGTCTTATGCTTTTGATTACAAAATACCCACGGTGTTCTCATCCGTCCTATACTACATGTTCTAAGTGGATGAGGGCCTCTGTGCTAGTAAAGGATATTTGATTTTCTTGGAATTATTGGTGGAATGTTTGTATCTAAGCTTCATTAATAGACATTTATTCATTTTGATCTCCTCTTTCTGAATTTTAGGGCCAACTACTATTTTCTCTCTCTCAAATACACACACGCATACAAACATGCTAAAATTTTAGTTCTAATTTTCTTTAATAAATAGCCACTCACCACTTATATTGTTACTTGTAACCCCACCCCATGCCCATTGTAACAGGTCTTTTTTTTTTTAAAGATTTTATTTATTTATTTGACAGACATAGTGAGAGAGGGAACACAAACAGGGGGAGTGGGAGAGGGAGAAGCAGGCTTCCCGCCGAGCAGGGAGCCCGATGTGGGACTCAATCCCAGGACCCTGGGATCATGACCTGAGTCGAAGGCAGACGCTTAATGACTGAGCCACCCAGGTGCCCCCCATTGTAACAGGTCTTAACTCTTGTTCCTCCCCCTCCACCAATGGACATTAGTATTTAATACACTGTTGTTCTCCATATGTAACAGTTGAAGCTGCAAGAGTCTATGGATTAGGAAATTTGTGAAAATACTTGTTCTTTGTGAACTTCCCTAGAGAAATGAGTATTTTTATATCTTACTTTTTGGTTAAAAATAGAAATAGATTTTGGTTAAAAATGAAAAATAACATAGAAATGTCTGAGGTAAATTAAAGATACCTATAATACTACTCTTCCAGATATCAGCCTCTATTAGATATTGAACATTTTTCTATTTTCCTGTATACATATCCATATATTTTAAATAAAAGTGGTATTATATAATAAATATAGTTCTGTTTTTTTCCCTGTATTTATCAATGCATCTTGTTCATGAAGATAAACTTCATAAAGCACCCATTTTTACTAGTCAGGGTTCTTAAATTAAAAACAAAAAAAGTAGGGTGCCTGGGTGGCTCAGTTGGTTAAGCGACTGCCTTCGGCTCAGGTCATGATCCTGGAGTCCCGGGATCGAGTCCCGCATCGGGCTCCCTGCTCGGCAGGGAGCCTGCTTCTGCCTCTGACCCTCCCTCCTCTCATGTGCTCTCTCTCTCTCATTCTCTCTGTCTCAAATAAATAAAAAAAATCTTAAAAAAAAAAGTAAACAGAAACTGGTTAATTTACAGAGAAAAGAACAACGTGGGAAGGATACTGGGTAGCTCATAGAATTAGTCAAATTTAGAAAGATTTTCTTTAAGATTTATTTATTTATTTGGGGGTTGGGCAGAGGGAGAGGGAGAAGGAGAGAAGCAGACTCCCTGCTGAGCGCAGAACCTGATGTGGGGCTCCATCCCATGACCCATGAAATCGTGACCTGAGCTGAAATCAAGAGTCAGACGCTTAATTGACTGAGCCACCCCAGCGCCCCAGTCAAATTTGAAAAGCGGTCTAGGCAGGAATGGAGGAAGAGGAAGACCAGATGAGAACCAGCCTTAGGAATCCTATCCAGACATGCCTGCCCCTCCCCTCGGACTGCGCGGCTGCCCTTGGACCCTGACAGCTTTGTCAGGACTCTTGACTGCACTTGGAAATGTGAGTCTAATGAGTGGATGTGTAGTGCTTATTGTATTCTCTCACATGGTAAAAGGAATTATGTCCTTGATGTTGGAGGTGAATTATCTTTTCAATAGTCTCTCAAGATATTTTAAGGACCTCTGGGTCTTGAGTGCTTCTCAGTTTGTGGCAGTTTGGGGACAACATGACTTTCCTGCAAAATGGCCTTAAGTATGGGTTACCCCTCAAGAATCCCTGTTAGTTTTTGAGGTTTTTAAGTGAAGTGGACCATGTCATCTGTGTGCTATTTTTAGTCATCCCTGGACCTGACCTTGGGGAGGTTCAAGGTAAGTGAAAGTGGCTCTTTACCCGAGCATGTTTCACAATGATGAGCCAAGGAAGACAACTCAGCAGCTAAGAAGAAAGCACTTAGCTCCGAGAGTTAGATATTTTTCTCTCAGGACCAATTTGATTCTGTGCTGTAAAATCCTATCTTCATTATCAAGTAGCACTGATTAAATGTTCCAATGTGTGCAGTGCTGTTCCAGGAACCATACAAAGAGAATTATCCTGCCCTGTAGGATCTTAAAATCAAAAGCAGAAATTTATTACCTAAGGGGTGTCATTTGGCTCCCCGGATAAGAGGAGAAGTGAGTGCTCCAATCACTTAGGAATGCTTTACTCTCTTGAGCACGTTGTTTTAGTTGAGGAATTCTTCCAAATTGTTCTCTGCCAGGCTGTTGAAACCCCGCAATCTGGGGACAGCCCTGAGTGTGTGGAGAAAATGCAGACTAAATGTTCTTCATGATTTTATTTGTTTAATTAATTTATTTTGTTTTCATAGACTGTAACACAAAAGAATCTCTGCTTTGTTCATTTTGACCCACTAATTTCTTGAGCAAGTCACACCAGGTAGTTTTATGTCACCAAGATGGGCATAAAAGGCTCTCTGTGGGCCTTGTCCACTGAAGCAATCATAGCAGAGCCTTACGTGGTCTGACTCCCTGTCTACGGAAGCTGTAAAGAACACATCCCACAGCAATCCTCTAATAAACCATGCTCTAAATATTCTGACATGACCCACGGTTTTCTGAAGTATTTTCTTTTATTATCTGTCCCACAAACCTTAATATTATCCTGGAAATCCCAATATTCTGATGCTCAAGCTTCATCTGCCAAAACTTATTTTTGTACTCAGAAATGGTATGAAATTTCTTTATTACATCATCAGTGCTGGCTTGGGTTCAGTGATAGGTGCAGAACCGTGATTTCACTACGACTAATGTTTCTGCAATACCCCACCTCTGTCCCCACTGCCACCCCAGTGAATGTCCAGCCTTCAGGAAAATCAGTGCAACCCAAGTAAGCATAGAAGAAGAGGGTTGACAGAGCTGTGGCAGCCCAAAGAGATTTCAGGATGAGGTGGGCAAAATAGCATGATCAGATTACAACGATAGTATGCCCCAAAGTGAAACACTTTGCTGTGTTGTTGACTGTCCCTCGTGGGGAGATATTTGCCTTGATTTTTATCAGTGCGAAAGTTCTTTTCATTATCCCTGTGGCTGAAGTGTCTGTGTCTGTTCGCTCTTGTGAACACATAGCCTAAAGGTTGTGACAAATGGCAAAAAGCAGTGACAAATAGCTTAAAGTTTGAGATGAAGGCATTTAGAATCACTGTTGGCTCTTCTATGTCCTTAGGAAAGGGGCCCTCTGTCCTTTTATCCTGTCAGAGACGGATGGCATGACAATCTTTGAGCTGATCCAGGCAAATCAGTAAAAAGGTGGACCTGCAATTCCTTAGCAAAAAAAAAGTAGCAGAAACCATTTGGCAGTTGGTATTTTAGAAGACTGGCCATCACTTAGGTTCCGGGGGAGGGGGGGGAGGGGGGAGGAGGTGGGAGAGGGCTTCCATTTTATTCCTGGGCACAATATGAGGCTAGGAATTATAACTCTCAATATAAGGACTCTGGTTCATCACTACACCAGCTCTAAGATCTGCTCTCAGGAATGTGACACTGCCCTCCAACACCCCAATACTCTATGACTGGGGAGAAAACCTTTATATGTGAATTTTGCAGATAGCTCCATTCTCTAATCTGTCCTGTAGAACAGGATCAAAATCATTCAGAGTCTTTAAGGACATGATAAACATTTCCATTCCATCCTTGGGTTAAACAGGGATGGACCATAAGGACTTCAGGGTTTGTGTGAACAAAGATGACGTAATTACAGACAGAAAACTTAGAGTTTACAAACAGGAGTTACAAATATATTTAATAATCTATAAACAGTTTCAACATAAAAGGCAAACATCCACCAGAGAGTATTATGTACATTTCTATTAGAATTATCCATTCTATTTTACATCACTTTTGTCCCTGAAAATGTGTTTTTGTAATATGTTACCATAAATAGTTAAGGAGATTAGCTCACCCCTTCACTTTTCCTTAAATTGCCCTCAACTCCTTCGACAGAAATTTAAGGGCATTTAGAGCATCAGTTATTCTTCCCAACCATCTGAAATCTTTATGACCTGGCTATTTACTTAACCAAGCTAGACTATTTTTCTACTAAAAGCCACAACAGGTTTAAATTTATCCAAAATATTACTCTACTTTTACTCAGAACAATTCTGAACTTATCCTAAAACTCAAACTCCATGACACAGACGTTAACTGTCATTTTCAAGACATACTGAAGGTGGCTGACAACATATAGCAATGTCTTCTAAACTGCTTAAACAGTCGTATACCTAGTAATTGATTTATCAATTTTGAGTACCGATTATATGCCATGTGTCCAGTTAAAAACTGAGCATAAAAATTCAATTAATAGAATAATGGCAAGGTAGCTAATATCAGATTAAGCTCTCCGGGCAGGGTGGGGAAATCTTTTTTTAAAACTATTTAAAATATTTCAAAAGTATTTGAAGTCACAGGAGAGTGACCAATATCAAGGAGATAATGAAGGGAAAACAACCCTTGACAGAGGAAACTGTATTGGGTGACATTTGCCTTTATGTGGCTTTTGCCTAAGAACACCACCTTGTCCACTTAGTATGGGGCACCCAGAATTTAGACATATAGCCCCAGTTTACAAACTTAAAAAAAGCCAGATAACAGAGGTCTGATTTGGGAGGTTCTTATAGGTGCTTCAGAATGAAGTGTAAAATTCCAGAAGGAAAGAGCAAAGGCAGATGCCCCCAAATCTGTATACAAACTCCACCCAAATCCTTGGCTGGTCTCTCAACTATGCATATATGCATATGAGGGGAGAACAAGAGAGTTGGATTTCAGCTGCTGCGTACTGCAGGGGAGACAAGGCTTGTCCAGCTGAATTAACTGTCTTCTAGAACAAAAATCAACATGTGAAGGAAGATAACCGAATACATAATCACTGAGATCTATTATTCACAATGTCCACTAAAAATTACCAGCATTTGAAGGGAAGGAGAATATGAGACCCATAGTTGAGAGAAAAACACTCAATAAAAACAGGCCTCCCTATAATCAAGACAGTGAAATTGACAGATAAAAATATTACAACCCTCTACTAGAAAATTTTAATGGATTTAAAAGGAAAAGATAGTCTTGATGCATAAACAGATGAGAAATCTTAGCAGAATAGAAATGGCAATGAAATGGAAATTCTAAAACTGAAAAGTACAATATCTAAAATGAAAAAAAAATTATAGGATGGGCTTAATAGATAATTGGTAATTGCAGAAGAAATGGTCAGTCAGTGAACTTGAAGATGGGTCATTAGAAAGTATTTAATCTGGAAAAGGGAAAAAAAATTGGAAAAAAGAACGAACAGTCTCAGTGACCTCTAAGACAACATCTGAATGTCCTTTGTAATTATGCTTCCAGAAGAAACAAAGAGAAAATAGCCAAAAGAAATACTTAAAGAAAGAATGAGGAAGATTTTCAAAAATTTGATGAACGGCAAATATTGGGATCCAGCAAATTCAGTTATCTCTAAGCAAGCTTGGAAAAAACAAACATATACAAAACAACAACAATGGGACATATAGTCAAATTGCTGAACACCAAAGACAAAGAAAAAATCTTGGAAGCGGCACAGGAGAGATACATGAAACATTCCTCTATGGCGGGACAATGATACCAATGAAGGCTGACAACTCTCAAATATAGTCTCTTCTCTTTTTTCTTTTTTAAGTTTATTTATTTTTTTAATAACCTCTACACCCAATGTGGGGCTTGAACTCACAACCTCAAGATCAAGAGTCTCACGTGTTTCCAACTGAGCCAGGCAGGCACCTCTGATAGTCCCTTCTTGTACAGAATTTCTATTTTCATTTATTCCCACAAATTAAGCATTGTTGTTATTCCTTTTTTTTGTGGATTTTTTTGGATTTTTTTTTTTTTTTTTTTTTTTGCAGGGAACATGTCTTCGTTTACCATTCACACTTGTATCTTAGACCTTCCTTCTGGGATGATATTCCTTCTAGATGTATATTCTTTAGAATTCTTTAGAATATGTTCTTTGTAAACTCTTACATTTTTTGTTTACTACTGTATTCTCAGTGCCTAAAGCCCTCAATAAATATTGGTTGAGTGAATGAAGAGAGTCTATACTCAAACCATTATAATAATTAGAAGTCTCCATGTCTCAATCCCCCACACAACTCAACTCTGCAATTTCCCTGAGTTTTGTTGTACCCACTCCTAATAAAAGGCAGTCTCTTTACCAGCATTGGACCTGAGGAGCCCGGAATGCCCGTAAATCTCTTGGCTTCCTCACTAGGGTTGGGAATCAGACAATGAGCGAAACACACAGCAGGAAGTATGTGACGTGGTTTGCTGTCTTGATACTCTCCCTCTCAGTTCACAACAACGAACTTCAAGTGGGTTTTTAATGCTGCTCAGGAATTATAACGCATTCTCCCAGTACATTCCCTTTCATACTCATCTAGATGACTATTTCATACTCTCCATTCTCTTGTCAAGCCTCCAAACCTCCTTTCTTACCCTTACATTCATCTCATAACCTGGATTCTTATTCAACTGATAAAACAGATGCCTCTAGAAGAGACCCTCCACAAGCTCTTTCCGTGACAAATGCTCAGCCCAGCATCTGTTCTGTGCTCTGCTCTCCCTGTGTCTCTGTTCCTGAAATACTTGTACTGCTGTTTAAACTCAGCTCCTCCACTGGAACACCAAAATATGGCTAAAGCAAATCTCCCCACAGCCCCTTGAATCATCTTTTCTCCCCTCTTCTGCCAGATCGTTCCCATCAGCAAACATGGTATTTCTCCTATCTAAAAACGAAACTCTCTTTACTCTATTTTCTTCTCCTGGTCCCATTTATGTGTCTCTTTTATTTTTTACTTATTTGAGAGAGAGAGAGAAAGGGAGAGAGAGAGAGAGAACACAAGCAGGGGGAGCGGCAGGCAGAGGGAGAAGCAGGTTCCCTGCTGAGCAGGGAGCCCAATGTGGGGCTCAATCCCAGGACCCTGCGATCATGACCCGAGCCAAGGCAGACACTTAATGACTGAGCCTCACAGGCGCCCCACGTGTCTCTTTTAGTAGCAATAGTCTTCGGAAATTTTATTTTCTCCCAACTGGCAACTTTTCTGCCGGCCCCCCTTCAAACCAATCCAACCAGGTTTTTACCCTCACTTACTCCATAAAAACTACTTTTGTCAAGCTCACCTATAACCATGCCATTGCTGTATCCTACAGTTAATTTGCAGTCTCCATGTTAATCTCTTGGTAGCATCTGATGTAGGTGAGCACATCTTCAATCTTAAAAAACAAAAACACAAAAACACCACTTTTTTCACTCAGCTTCCAAGGCCCTCCCCCACTTTCTGGTTTTCTTTTCACCTCACTGGTCACTTTTTCTCAGCTTCCTTTGCTGTTTCCTCTGTGCCTGACAGGACTTTTATGGCTGGACTGCTTCAGGTGCGGGTCCTTGAATTTCTTTACTATCTATATTTTCTTTAGTGGAGATCTTATTTAATCCCATAGCTTTAAAACAATCTATATACTGACTACTTCAAAATTTATATCTTCAACTTGGTCCTCTCCTAGGACTCCAAATTTATATCTATCTATCTATCTATCTATCTATCTATCTATCTATCTATCTAT
>NW_023270320.1:23388736-23500688 GCF_011800145.1 Mirounga leonina | reverse complement strand
TATCTATCTATCTATCTATCTATCTATCTATCTATCTATCTATCTATCTATCTATCTACCTATCTATTGTGCAACATGTCCAAAAATGAGCTCCAATGTTATTTTCCCCCCAACAAAACAAAAAACCCAATTTACCTACAGTCTTCCCCATCTTGGTTGATAGCAATTCCACCTTTCTAGTTGTTTGGGTTTGAAATCACAGTCTTGACTCCCCTAATTCTCACACATTTAGTCCATCAGCAAAACTGCTGGCTCTGTCTTCAAAATATATCCAAATCTGATCACACTTTACCACCTCCGCTGGTGGTATCCTGGCTGAAAGACATTATGATCCCTTAACTGGATTATTTTAAGGTTCTCTCACTTCTACCCATTTTGCCTTCCTATGGTCTATTCTCATAGTCAACAGCCAGAGGGACCCTGTTCAAATGAACAGGTTGTGTCACTTCTCAGCTCACAGCCTCAAATTATTTTGCATCTCAGAGTAAAAGGAAAATCTGCTCTGATCCCATGTTACTTTTTTGATGTCATTCCTTACTGCCTTGCTGCTCATTCTTTCAGTCCTGATCATACTGGAGCCATTCCTTAATCATCCTGGACACATTCCTCAGGGCCTTGGCTCTGACTTACCCTCTACCTGTTGTGGTCTTTTTCAACATATGCACATCCATAAGATTCATTGTCTTTCTGTTGATACTGATATTTCAACTTTTTTTTTTTTGAAGATTTTATTTATTTATTTGAGAGAGAGTGAGCAAGAGAGAGCACAAACAGGGGGAGGGGCAGAGGAAGAAGCAGACTCCCTGCTGAGCTGGGAGCCTGACTCTGGGATCAATCCCAGGACTCTGGGATCATGACCTGAGCTGATGGCAGAAGCTTGACCAACTGAGCCACCCAGGCGCCCCCAATATCTAAGCTTCTAAATGAGGCCATTCCTGACCACACAGATAAAAATTGCCATGCCACTCCCAGTGTTTCCTTTTGCCCATCCCCCACAGCATTTATCATATTAGATAACTTACAAAATATTGTATATGTCATCACTTTATTATCTGCCCTCCTTCTTTCCAAACCCCCTTCAATACACATATGTACATACAACTTCACAAGGACAGAGAACCTTATTTTATTCATGGCTGTATCCCAGAGTCTAGTTTAGTGCCTGACCATAGTTGGTGCTCAATAAATATTTGTTGAGTATGGTATTATCATTAATTCAAAGCATTACTACATACAACTTACTAGTATTTTTATCATGGAAGATTAATGTAAATCTAAATCAAAACAAAACAAAAATAATATTTAGGAAGCAGGAAGTAGAATGAATTTCTAGATTTCTACCTCTGATTTGATAGTCTTATTAATAAAATTCTCTCTATTTATCTACTTATTTGCATATAAGTATTTTCAGATATAGTTATATCAGCTTATATATAGTCTCTTTTTATTTAGATAGTGAAGTAAATTGTTGCTTAGGTGTTTACATTACTCCTATAAGAAAATTTTGTTTCATTAAGACTATATTTAAAATTTTCATTTTTATAAGCATTTAAAAAATTTTTATGGTCTGGAAGAAAAATAGGCAGTTGATTCTTGTGTTCAATTTAATTGCACTTTGCTGTCTTATTACAATGTAAATTACATATTATAACACATCTAACTATCTGGGAATTAAATATTCATTGGTATCTTAAAATCAGTATAGACCTACATCTGAACATTTGAAACTTGAAAATACACCCCAAAGTAATACCAAAGATGACAATGAATATAATGGAACAATAGAGGAAAAATCAGGAGATAAATATAATTAAAAATATATATCATATTTGTATAATTGGATATTTGAAGAATTTTATTATAAACATTTCTAGAGTCAAGCTTTAAGATGTTCATTATCACTGAAGATGCTGACTGCAGAATTAAACTACATAATTAATAAAGATGATAATTTAGCAAAATTATATAAAATATCTTAATCTTTTCTAAGAATTGAGAATTCTCAATTGAGAATGCTCTATCAGTTTCATTTAACTGATAAAATCTTATTTTGACTAATGAACTAAAACTTTTTTGCATAATTTTATTTTCCACTTTATTTCATACTTATCTTTTACTTTTTAAATCACTAATCTTTAGTTATCCCTGAGGTACAAAAATAATTTACAATCCATTAAAATAAATAGAAGCTTAATTGTGGCCATTTGATGGCTACTTATTTCCCCTCTTCATTATTTCACAAGAATCTCACATGAGCAACAGTTAAAGGAAGAAGTAAATTAAGTCAGAATCTCAGCAAACCTTTCCTAATACTGGACAATAGTACACATGTGTTTGGTCAGCAGTAGGTTACAATGTGGGAATTGTAACAAATGGGTAATTGTTCCTAATTTATTTTCCTGAAGCATTTTAGGCCCTGGAGTTTTTAGTACAAAAATATTTTTAGTTGTCAATAAACATTAAGTAGTTGAAAGAAGATTCTGAAATTGTCCCTGTATTAAAAAAAAAAAACAAAACTTTATTTTTCTAAATCATTTATTTTTGTTTTTAAGTAATCTAATAAACTAAAAAAGTAGATAATACATGTCTAATAGTATAGAAATATTTATTAAAATATAATGATTCAGACTATAAACTAAAAGACATTTTTAAAAAAATGAACCCTGTAGGAGAGCCGAGATCATTTTTGTTTTGCAGAACTCATTTTTTTAATCTAACTGAAGGTGATAAACATTTATTGACAATTTATTTGTGCATGGCATTGTGCTAAGTGCTGATGAGATAAAGATGATGGTCTCTACCCTCAATAAGAACTTAATGATACTTTTTTTATTCCAGCAAGTCTACCCCTTGAATTATGTAATTAACACCACTGAGACAACTGTTACAAAAAGTTGACTTGAGACGGTGGGACTTTCAAAGCTTGGAAGTGGTTATCCACTATGATAAACTATGAATATTACTTGAGTTAGACTGTATATTCTATGGCCATAAATTTCAAATGTAAGCTGTGAGACATATTTAACCTAAGTTATAAGGAATATCTTGATTTTCCTGAAAAATCAAGGGAAAATTTTGGGGGAAATATTCTGCCCAAAATATGTGAAAAAGACCCTCTTCAAAGAGTTTTCAAGGCTCAGGTAAATTGATCTGAAATAGATTTCCAAAATTCCTTCTGTTAGAGATGGAGGAAATGGGACAGCTTATAGGAAAAATATTCAAGTGTGACAGAATCATTTATATGTTGAGAATCATTTTTCAAACCCTTAGTATGTACCAATGGTAAAGTAACTTGATAAAATTGTTTATTAATGATATTCCTTTACTTTGCACAATCATAAAATATGAAATCAGAAATAAGAGGACAATACAGAAAGTGATCTTGCTTTGTTATGGTAGGAAGTTCAAAATTATTTTATTTTTTTTTAATTAGAGAGAGAGAGGTTGGGGGGTGGTGAGACAGATAGAGATGGAGAGAGAGACAAACTTAAGCAGGCTCATGCCCAGCATGGAGTCTGAACTGGGGCTCGATCTCACAATCCTGAGATCATGACCTGAGCCAAAATCAAACGTAGGATGCTTAACCAACTGAGTCACCCAGGCACCCCTCAAAATTACTTAATAAAACAAACAGTAACGGATAAAACACACAATATATGAAGAACACACATACCTCCCCCCAAAATAAATAATCTGGGAAAATGCATATTCAATCACCCAATGATGAGCTGTTGGCTTGAGTCTGTAACTTGCTTGTCATTCAAGTAGTGGTAATCTCTCTCTGGGCACCCAGTTCATGACTGAATTGCTAATTAGATTCCTCAAGTTTACAGTGTTTCTTCTTTTGTTCTCTAGTTTTTAATAATTCCTGAATAGCATTCTTAGCTTCCCTACAGCCAACACTCATACACACACTCAAAAGCTTATATACCATTAAACATGACAACTTAACAATCACCTAAGTTAAAATCCTGGCTGTGCCCCCAGCCAGTTTTATGAAGATGAACAAATAAAATCAGCCTCTCTTGGCATTACTTCCCCATTTATAAAATGAACGTGTTGGACAAACTTTATCCAAAATGGTAGTTGTAAGCCTGAGCTGGTTTGCATATGTCTCTGTGGGTTTCATCAGGTATGCAGTGAGAGCCACTGTTTTAAACAGTTCCTCTGGTGATACTGATGTGAAAACTGACAACCAGTAATGTAACTTACATATGACTTTTGAAATGGATAAAAACTAAACACAAATGTAAGCAAAACAATTTTGGTTATCCTGTATATAAATATTTTTTCCCATCTACTCTAAGTAACTGTTTAGTTACAGTATTACAGTTACTAACATAAGTATATTTACTCACCACAAGAAATTATAGGGACACCTGGGTGGCTCAGTCAGTGAAGCGCCTGCCCTCAGCTCAGGTCATGATTAGGGTCCTGGGATTGAGTCCTCATTGGGCTCCTTGCTCAGCAGGGACCCACTTCGCCCTCTGCCTGCAACTCTCCCTGCTTGTGCTCTCTCTGATAAATAAATAAAATCTTTTTAAAAAAAGAAATTATATAAATTGTAAGTAGTTAATATGTAAATATTGTTATTACATATAATATATATGGGTACTATAAAAATAAGCAAACAAATAAAATGCTCAATATATAATATTCTTACAAATCAAGTGCCAAGCTCCAAGCCCTGGAGAAACAGCAATTTCTTATTTGCTTTAAACCAACTTAATTTTTTATTTCTGAACAAAAATTTTACCATATGGGTGCTGCCATTTCCTAGCAGTGATTCTATATGAGTGGATAAAAATACCCAACCCTTCACATAGAGAAATATACTCTATGGTTTTTCATGTGGAAATGTGCTTAATAAGAATTTCATGAGGATCAACCACATGCCAGATCCAACATGATGTATAATGACCTAAAGATAAATAAGCAAACATCCCTGCACTGAGCCACTTATTACCTGGCCTACCAATCGTGTTGCCTTGGAAGAAAATCTCCATGTACTTATAAAGTTGAAATCCATACTTATTTTTTGTAATCCGATTATAATTCAAATCATAATATATAAAATTACACCATTGTTCCTATAGTTAACTTTGTTTCATTTATGCCCAAGTAATTTTCAGCTAACTGAAATCACATTAATAACTCAAGCAATTCCACTGAATACACAGGGACTCTGTCAGATTAGGGGGGATAAACCCAGATATGCTCACAAACCACCTCTTCAAGAAAAAAAAAAAAAAGAGTTCTTATATGTGGTGGTGGTCAATTTTGTGGTGTAAGTACTCATACCACAATCAATTTCAAGCTACTAATAATTGAAGAAGCAGCTTCCAAAGTACTGAATATTTATTGATCATCTCTCACAAGACAATGATGAGGTGAGATGCTGGTATTAGTCAGTGATAGGAGACCACTAGATAATACACAAATGAGTTATAGTCTTCTCACCTTCCTATGGAGAAACAAGAAGACATTTTACAGGATTATCACTTTAGTAACAGTTATATGGCAACCTAAGAGAAAGGAAAAATAAGTGGCTGGGGAAAGCTTTAGAGAGGAGGTGATATATGGACTGTATCTTGGGGGATGAGTAGAGGTTCCCAAAGTCACCAAATTCCCCAGTTTATAGTGTAGTGAAGTCACGGGGGATGGAATATCTTGACAAAAGAGGCAGTGTATGTCATACAAAAGGGGATGAATAAAGCATGATATAATCAAACTTTGGAATAGTATGATGTAACCAGAGAGACAGGAGGGGCAGTGAGACACGGGGCTCATATTGTAGTAGTAGGGAGAGTGTGAGGGAGCCTAGTTATGAAGACCTGTATGTCACATTTGGGAGCTAGGTAAGATTTGATATTTGCCTTGATTTGAATAATGGGGTGAGATGTCTGGCTTCTTGTTTTAGGAAAAAACACTATAGAATCAGTAGAGAGGATATATTGGAGGTAATGAAGAATAGTGATAGCAAGACCACTTAGAATGTTCCTGCAGTATTCTATGAGAAAAAAGAAATGAGAGCTTGAATAGAGATGTTAAGTTTGAGGTGCTTGTGAAGATCCTCCTTCTCTCCCTTCTTGATAATAAACATTAAACATTGTATAAGTTTAAGCTGTACAATGTGATGATTTAATATGTGGGTTATATTGTGAAATATTTACCACAATAAGGTTAGCACAACCATCACCTCACTGTGTTGTTTGTTCTTGTTTTTAGGGTGAGAACATTAAATGTCTCCTCCTGTAGCAACTTTTGAGTACACAATACAGTATTAACTAGAGTCACATGCTGAACAGTACGTCTCCAGGCCTCACTTATTGTATAACTGTAAGTTTATATATATATTTTTTGGACCACCTTCACCTATCCCACCAATCCCCACCCCACTTCTGGCAACCACTGATTTGTTTTCTGTATCCATGAGTTTGGGGTTTTTTAGATTCTAGATATAAGTGCCATCATACAACACTTGTCTTTCTTTGACTGATTTCACTTAGCATAATACTTTCAAGGTCCATCTGTGTTGTTGCACATAGCAGGATTTCCTTTTTGGTGGCCGAGTAATATTCCATTGTGTATATACCAAAATTTCTTTATCCATTCATTGTTCAGTGGACACTTAGGTCATTTCTGTGTCTTTGTTATTGTGAATAATGCTGCAAGGGACATGGGAGTGCCAATCTGTCTTTGAGATAGTGATTTCATTTTTTGAAAGGATACCTAGAAGTGGGATTGCTAGATCCTGGTGTGGTTCTATTTTTAATTTTGTGAGGAACCTCCATACTGTTTTCCACAGTGGCTGCACCAGTTTGCGTTCCCACCAACAGTGTACCGAGAGTTCTCTTTTCTCTGCATCCTCATCAACACTTCTTAGCTCTTGTCTTTTTGATAATAATCATTTGAACAGGTGTGAAGTGCTAGCTCATCATGGTTCTGATTGGCATTTCTTGATGATTAATACTGTTGAGCACCTTTTCAGGTACTTGTTGACCACTCTTATGTCTTCTTTGGAGAAATGTCTAGTCTTTCACCCATTTTTTAATGGGATTGTCTCTTTGTTATTGAGTTGTATAAATTTTTTATGTATTTTGGATATCAACACCTTATCAAATCCTTTATTTTTAACAAAAATCCTAAGGAAAAGAAAACAATGAGGAAATGTTTTAGTGATCACAACAATAATAAAGAACACAGGCATATTTTCCTCAATGTGCTTTCCCTTTTCATTTTGAGACTATTGTTAGCAGACAAATCTTATTGTGTTCTCCTTCTTTGTGTAATTAAAATAATAGATTGTGTGGACTGTTCCTTTATTGTCATATTTCTACATAATCTTGTTTTAGTCAACTGAAATTATATTTGAATCTAAATGTAGGGACAAACCAACTGTGGGCAGAGGATATGAACAAAAGAGCATATCTGATTCAAGTGGATATTTCTGACTAGTCCAGTATTCACCAAATTAGATATTTTATGGAAATTCAATAATCTTGCCAAACATGTATAAATCAAGTCTTAATCCTACTTTAAAAAGCATGTTTTATATAAAGAACAACTTTTCCTCAAAAGCTTATTCGATGTGCAAAGAATTTATGTACTTCTCTTATCACACATTTGTCTTCTCAACCACATCTTTCCCCCCGCCGCACCCCACTTTTGAACTAACATTTGTTATTTCTAATGCAGTGGCAATGCTTTGTTCTCTATCTTCAATCCATGGAGTGTCCCGGAACAATGATAATGTCAGCACACATACAAGGTTTCAAACTTGTGCAACTGGTGCATGTCTATCACGGCTTCTAGGATTGTGTGGTGGTTATAGTGAGTGTTCCATGCAGAAAGTTAAACTTCAGGCATTAGGTATTATATTCCCTTGTGGCCTTCTGCCAAACTCACGTGCAGCCACTGCTTCTTATGACATATTAGCAAGAATATTAGTGGAAAAAGTAATCTGAACACCACTGGCATATTTGTCTGTTTTGTAAAGCTGCTTTCCTGCTAAGGATAAAGGCATTTACTTTTTTATTATAGAGAGGAGGTAAATACAGACTTTTATTTGAGAAACAAATATTAAACCCAAGCGAAAATTACCTCAAGGCCATGTCTATATTAAAGAGATGAAATTAATGAAGTAGTTTATTATGATGAGGTCACAAACTGGTGACCTTCAGGGCAGCTTTCTCCCCTACCCTCCTTTCTGGGGCATACTTAATGCTTAAAAAAAATTTTTTTTGTACTACTATTAGGTAGGTGAAGCACTATAATCTCCACTCCCCCACAACTTGAGAATTGCCAACGCTGATCTAACCCTCCCACTTTTTGACTGAGTCCTGTAGACCTCTGAGTTTGTTAGCTTGGAAGTATAAACATACAGAGACTTTAGGTATCAGACAATGCTGGATTCAAAGCTTGATTCTTCTAATTACTATGTCAAGTCTCAGAGACCCATTTCTTCAGTGTCTTTTGAGAATAACATTGTTCAACTTACAGATTTTTAAAAAACTTAATAAAATCACCAAACAGTGCAAAATGTTTGTCACTCAGGGGGAGCTAAAAATGGTACCTTCCTTAGCAAGTATAATTATTAATAAATTCTATGTTGAACTAGAGAATTAGAATCCCTTCATATCTTCAAAAGTTCACTTACTTGTCTTCTCAATCCCAAATTCCCTGCCCTTTCTATTTTTTGGATACTTTATTCTATTAGGAAGTCACACGAGTTATTTTAAAGCATGGAAAGTCATCCTTGGGGGGAATAATCTTTTGTGAGTTCTCTTATGTTCTGGTCTGAATATTTGTGTTCTTCCAAAATTGATATGTTGAAAATGTAATACCCCAAGTGATGTTATGAGGAGGTGGGACATTTGGGAGGTGATTAGGTCAGGAGAGCAGAGTCCCCATGAATGAGATTGGTGCCTTTATAAAAGAGACCCCAGAGAGTTGCTCACCCCTTCCACCACGCGAAACATTAAGGAGGAAGAAATCTACAACCTGGAAGAGTCTGCAACCACGCTGACTCCCTGATCTCAGATATCCAGCCTCCAGAACTGTAAGAAATAAATTTCTGTTGTTTACAAGGTACACAAGTCTGTGGAATTTTGTTACAGCAGCCTGAATGGATTTGAGATATCCTATGTTCCGTGCTCATAGTGAGACTACCTCCAAGCTCTATATGCAACATTTCAAAGTCGCAATGTGATGCCGCATATATGATTTCCTAGGGTAATATAATCTCCACATTTTTGAAAGCACAGGAAGAGAAGACAAAGTCAGCAAGTGGTAAATGTTACCAAGATAAACTAGTTTTCAAATGAGAAAACCTATGTATAAGAAACTGTTAGAAAGAGGCAATCTTGAGGACAGATTTAAAAACTGATGGTCATTTCCTGTGTACTTTGAAGAGTACAAACTGGGAAAATATTCTTTCTTGCTCACAGGTGGAAACTCTTCCTGTCCCTGGGTTGCCAACTTTTCTCATTTTTCCTTCCCAAACCAGATGACTCTGTACTCTTTTCCCCTAAGGCATATATACCTTTCTAAACTTATTTGTCTCCCTTTTTCCCTTGGGTTATTTTCTTGTCCTGTCTTATTTCACCTCATGCCTTGGGGAATACTTCCAATATGCTTGCAAGAACCAGGTAGTCCAAAAACAATACTCCCTTTTGTTTTCCATAAACTCCATCCTCCATTCAAATAAGTCAGTTCTAAAATATGTTGAGCTTCAGGTTTATGAGCGCTGCTGGGGGATGGGGGGGCAGGAGAGAAGGAAGGTTTGTCAGGGAGATTTCAGACGCACACGGCCTGAAGGCAGGGAGAGGAGGGGACAGAAGGTTTCTTACCTTCCAGGGTACTTAAACATCAGTGGGCTCCTGTTTCCTCAGGCTTCATTCAACTGTCTCACACTCTCCCCATGAAGGTTTGTCATTGCCCTTAACATTGTTTCTGAGTGGAGAAGACTTTGCCACACAAAGCCTACTTATACAGGAAACAGACATACCAAAAGAAGAGTCCTATTTCCTTTTTTAAAAAAATTTTTTTAAATTAAATTTTTTTTTTCTTATGTTCAGTACAATAAAAACTTACGATGTACTATATGCTGGCTAACTGAGTCCTATTTCTTTTAAGCAATGTTGTGGAAGTGAAGAAAATCTGTGACTCCTTTCTACCTTCTCTTATATATCTCGTCTCTCTCAGTCGCCATGTCTCCCTCAGGCTCCTTCATGAGTATAAGACTCTTTCCTTTGTCCCTGCCCTACAGCACTTCCTGTTTCCCTAATGACACATATATAGGACAAGATACAATGCTGGCCTCCACATATTGGATTGTCACAGATTGGTTGAATTTAATTATATTTTCATTTTTCATGCTAAATAGAAATTATTTGAGGACAGGGATTGACTCTTCCCATCTGTATGTAACTTTCAGTACTGAGCACCCTGCCCTGAGCATAGGATATGCCCAATAAATTTTCAATGACTTGGACCAAAGTTTTTGCTTTGATGGGAGAGGAGAATAACAAAGTCCAAATCCATCATGTCAATCTTTCCATTAAAATTCCCATTTCTTTAAATAATTCCCATTAAGGCATTAAGGCATTAAGTCAGATATAGTGGTCAAAATCCAGTTTTAGGAGTCAGAAGATAGGGTTTAAATCTCAGTACTCAATTGGGTTTTATATCTCCCTGTTTGAAACTGTAAAATGAAGTAAGGCCCTCTTCATAGAAATGCTGTCCAGAATGAAAGGTTTTCATATACTAACGTATAACCCAATCCAACGAGGATTTGTGTTTTAAAAGGGGAATCTGAGATAGGCCAAAGTATTCACAATAGAGGAATAAATCAAAGGGTAAAGTTTTGTTTTAGAAACCCAGCTGGAACCCTGTCTTCTTCCACATTTAAGCACTTGATTTCCCTCTAAGTTATTTTTTTCTTATGTAACTAGAGATATTAATTGTAAAAATAAAAGTATATATAGTACATGATCTATTGGGATATTTTCTGTCTTTTCTAGTAAATGGGTCTGAAACCTGGTTTAATTGAAAAGGATCCAAGACTTACTCTTCATGATTTTTTTCTGAGAGAAGGCAAAGGAGCCGAGGAAGAAAGATTAAATCACAGAAAATTAGGCCAATTCCCATATCACTGCCTACTTTTCTTAGTTTTTACATAACCCCAAGAGTTGACCAAAGTTATTGTATCACAGGAAAAGGGAATTATCCAAGTAGTTCTTATAACTGTTTAGTGAACTCATGACATTAGATAGCATGATCTTGCAAGCTAGATTGAGTTATGCTAGCAAAGGAGCTTTGGCTAGGATTTATTCTTGACAATACTCATTTACCAAATTCATAGGAAGGCTATGTGACCATTTTTATTAACATAACTTTATGTTTAGATTCTTGCTACTTACTTACGTTGTACTTTGCCTGAGAATGTCACTTTAGAGTCTCATAAGTATTTGAAGAAAACATTAAAGATATTCCCTGTTAAACATAGACTGAACACCACCCTGAATTAGTCATTCACAAGTCCTCTGTATTTTATTGCTTTTTTGATATTCTTGTATATATTACATAAGAGGTAAAAGCAGGTAAATCCATTAGTTTCTTGCTTTTGTAAACAACTCATTAAAAATGATTTGAGGGCACCTGGGTGGCTCAGATGGTTAAGTGTCTGCCTTTGGCTCAGGTCATGATCCCAGGGTCCTGGGATCGAGTCCCGCATCAGGCTCCCTGCTAGGTGGGGAGCCTGCTTCTGCCTCTGCCTCTGGCCCTCTCTCTCTCTCTCTCTGACTCTCATGAATAAATAAATAAAACATTAAAAAAAATAAAAAATAAAAATGATTTGAGAAAATTAAGATAGACTTGAACACTTAAGCATCTTTAATGAGATTGGGACTTTAAAGTAAATTGACCCAGAAAGTCCTTTCCATGGGGACAGTTGGGATTCTTTTTTTTTAAATTTTTTTATTGTTATGTTAATCCCCATACATTACATCATTAGTTTTAGATGTAGTGTTCCATGATTCATTGTTTGTGCATAACACCCAGTGCTCCATGCAGAACGTGTCCTCCTCAATACCCATCACCAGGCTAACCCATCCTCCCACCCCCCTCCCCTCTAGAACCCTCAGTTTGTTTTTCAGAGTCCATCATCTCTCATGGTTCATCTACCCCTCCGATTTGCAGACAGTGAAAAGGCTGTGGAGCTAAGCTGTAATCATATACTCTATTTTGGCTTTTGGTAATTTACTGAGCATCTGACTGTTGGTAATTTACACCCAAAGTACTTTGATGTACAAATAATCCCATTTTCTTTTCACTCATGGTTTAGGTACTATGAGAAGCCATGCACTATTTCAGACCATTCAAATAAATTATTGCTGCAGTGCTTCAGGGCATAATTTATTCTTGGAGAAAATTTGGTTGAGTGTTTTGAGTTTTTGTTTTCTGAGAATCTCTTTGCAGTCTAAAATTTTAGTGTCTCTGTATCTTTCTAGAATGCATGATGTACTGCATAGAAGTCACCAATTCCAATACCCTCATAACCTATAAAGCTCTTAAAATTGCACCTAATCTCAAAGTCTTTCCAGCTAACTCCAGATGAGGAGCAGTTCGACTCTTACTCTATTTGTTCCTGAATTGCTCGTGAGCCTTCATTTCTACCGTCAAAACATTTGCTAGACTGCTTGTATGTTTCTTGGCTACTGGTTTGAAGTTCCTTTGTCTAAGGATACTAATATTTCTTTTATGTTCTAGACAATGTTTCCTGAAATTACAAATCTTTACAGGACAAACCTATATCTAACACATTTAACTTGATCCCTTCTGAGCTTCCTGTTGAGAATTTGTATATCTTAACGTTAAATGGAAATTTAAGGTCATTCACTCTTTCTCAAAGGCAGGCAGGTTGATATTGAGTCCCCAGCCTTTCAGATATTTCTTTTAATTACCGTGAAAGTAAACACACTTCCCTTTTGAGTTGTGTTTCTTCAATTAATGAGATAACAGAGAAGTGTTTACAGGACATTAGCTGCTCCTCAGTGATAGCAAGGAAACTGCAGAAGCTACATCTCTAATTGCTTTTCTGATACAGCCTTAGCAAACACACATAAGAGTGAAGTTCACGGAAGGGATAAATGGATTCAGTTACCTTCATACACTGCCTTCAAAGAGTGGTTTAATTATGTTTCCTTATAGCAGCTTCCCTTCCCCCCAACCCATTAGAGCTTCTTGATTTATGACACAGTGGTTGTAGCATTCCCAGTAAAGACAGGATTTTCTCCTGTCAGAAAGCATGGCTCCCTGGTGATACTGCTCCAGGTGAGTAAGTGAGGTTCTAATAGCTCTGGGTTATTACCAAAGGCGGATCAAGGAAATACTTTTATTTTTTTCTGTTAACCACACATGCCAATGAAAATTCTCAGTTAATAAGTTAATTTGTATAAATCATGTTTCATATACATAAAAATTGAAATCTGAGACATCAAAAAAAGCTTTCTGGTAAGATCAATTTTCTATAGTATCTAAACCACTTTACAAGCTATATGATTGGTTATAATTACGCATGCATGTTACTTATGTGGGTCAAAATAATGTTTGAAGGGCCCAAGAGTCATTTGTTTTTACTAATGATGCATGCTTTTCTCTTAATCAGTGTCAGGAATTTGCTTCCTTGGTCTTACAAAGGCAAATTCATTTACAATGGAATCTATTGCTATTTTCTGACTAGATTGTATGTCTGAACCTCCTCATATGTGGTTTGCTACCAGTAAATAATGAGATAAGCACATGCTACGGGCCCTTGCCCTTTAAAAAAAACTTCAATGGCTTTGAAATTTGTGTCACATTTTGTATCTTATTAGTACAACTTATGGGTAAATAAACATCGCATGTGGATACCTAGCTGAATAAAGCATAAAATCTGTTTCCAAGAATCCTATGGTCTAAAAGGGGAAACCAATAACAAATCAGATTATTATAATATACAGTTGACCATTGAACAACACGAGGGTTAGGGACACTGACCACATGCAGTCAAAAACTCTTGTATAAGTTTTAGCTCCCCCAAAAGTTAACTACTAATAACTTACTGTTGACCAGAAGCCTTACCAATAACATAAGCAGTCAATTAACACATATTTTTTGTTACATGTGTTATATACTCTATTCTTACAATAAAGTAGGCTAGGAAAAAGATGTTAAGAAAATCGTAAGGAAGAGAACATACATTTACAGTACTATACCATAAAAAATCTGCAGATAAGTAGATCCACATGGTTCAAATTCTTGCTGTCAAGGGTCAACTGTAGTGTGGAAGTAGTATAATCACTGTATAAACATTTATCATGGTATTGTAAAGCAGGCATGAGTATGTCCTTGAATAACATTTAAGCCAACACTTTCTGTTTACTCTTTATATTGTGGACTCCTTAAGTTTAATCACTGGTCATGGATAGGAAAAAGAGGTTTTATAGATAACTCTGGAGCTGCAACAAAGATCCAGATTCCTAGAGTGACTCTTGATAACTCAGTGATCAGAAAAGTACTATGATTGAGTAACAGTCATTCTCAGGGGGCCACCAAGAGCAACCAGACCCCTTCTCTGAGTGGATTTAATCTATAAAGTGAAGATTAACTTTTGGCCTCTGTTGGGGAGGAAGGTACCCCAATAATCCTTCATATGTAGCTCCCTTATATACATTTCCTTTTCAGGTTGCAAGAATGCCCTGAGCCATGTAAATAAGAATAGCTTTAACTTATAAATTTTTAATCTAATTATTTCTGTTATTCTCCATTACAAGTTGTTGGGCAGTGTATTTAATTGAAAATATTTCTTTACTGTGTATTGCAGAAACTAAGAAAACACCCCCAAGATTTAATTCTGATGACTGAAACATTTTAAAGTTCCTATCATATAGTTCTGTTCTTTGCAAGACATAGTCAATTTATGTCCACCCATGTGCACAGCAACATTATTCATAATAGATAAGAAGTGGAAGCACTTCAAATGTCCATCAATGGAGGAATGGTTAAACAAAATGTGGTATATACATACAATGAAATATTATTCAGCTTTAACAAGGAAGGACATTCTGACACATGCTACATGGGTGAATCTTGAGGATATCATGCTGAGGGAAACAACAGTCACAAAAAGACAAATATTGTGTGATTCTACTTATATGAGGCTTTTGAAGTAGTCAGATTCTTAGAAACAGAAAGTAGAATGGTGGTTGCCAGGGGCTACAGGGAGAGGGAAAAGAGGAATTGTTCAATGGGTATAGAGTTTGCATGATGAAAAAATTCTGGAGATCTTTTTCAACGATATGAATATATTAAACACTCCTGAACAGTATACACAAAAATGGTTAAAGTGGCAAATTTTATGTTTTTTTTTTTTTACAATAAAGGAGATAGTAAGTCTACTATTTTTACATTTGAAAATATCATTATAATATCAGAAACCCTGACTTATAAAATCCATACTACATGTAGGTTGATTTTGTGAGAATTATACCAGCAAACCGCCAGTACATGGTAATTTTGAAAGACGATACACAGAAAAGGCAAGGTGAACAGACTAAATAAAATCATGTAATACTGTCCTGGAAAATGACTTAGATGAACACTCAAGATTCTCAATTATTCTATAACAAATTTAAAATCTCTTCCTAGGCAAAATATAAACTCAACAAGGAGTATAACAAATCTATTGTTTGGTAAATCAAATCTCATAATTAAATTTGGGAGGAAAAGAAATAGGGAGGGAGGGATGGAGGGAGGAAGAAAAGAAAAGAATAAAGCCTCAAGAGTTCTTAAGCAAAGCTTTATGGTATTCTTGTTATTCCTGCAGAGCCTGTCATCTGAAAGACCCACACTGTAAATGACATGACACTTAAAAGATTAAGGAAGAGACAAACTTTCTGAGATCTAAGTATAGTTCTAGAAGCCCAGGTATTTCACTCTCTACAAAAGAGAACCAGGGTGTTTTCCAATTGCATTTTCCCCAGAGACCTATTTGGCTCTGGAGGCGAAATCCACTATGTGCTTAAAATGATTGGTATTAATATTGACTTTCAGATAGGCGAGAAGCTAGAGATGTAAAAGGGAAGGACTGCCATGCTTCATGCTCTGTAGGCAATTATATTTGCACAAGATATGTTTGTTGTAAGATGCAAATCACCAAAATGAGATCTAGGAAAATGTTTCGAGCCAATCTTGAACATATGCTTATGGTACCTGTTGAAAACATTTAAGTTTGAGAAGGAGAGGAGAATTAAGAGAGCTATTCCAAGAAGAGTGTCTGTGAATATCAGATTTAGGCACATTTAGTTCTACCAGAGACCAATCTATTCAAAGAAGTTGCTTAGAAACTCTGAGACTATCATCCTTTACATGGGGATGCCACTGAGAAAAAAACAAGGAAAATGAGAAACAGATGACTGCAAATAAATAGAATGGAATTTTGGCAGTAGAGAAAGCAGATCTGTAATTTGAAGGCTATGAATATTTACACATTTTTATCTTGGGGTCAATGAGATTATGAAGACAGTAAACACCTTTCTTGAGTTTGTGACCTATACAAGCATTGCTTTGGCTCTCTGTGATCTTTTTCCTTTTATCTGTTAGAGTAGATAGTTTCTTTACACTCTGTTTAAAACTAAGAATGGCTGTTCTTTATTTTTTCCTGATTAAAAAAACAAAACAAAACTGGTAAATGATTGTTTGGTTGTCTTTTGTTTGGATGTAAAGACTTACCATGACTAGATGACAGAACAAAGCAGTTATTTCGCATTCTCATATTAAAGACTTAAATGTTGGTTTTCTGTTGCCAAAAAGACCCATAGATCCATAAAAGCAGACCATGACTTCTGTAGTTATGACTTGAATGATAGAAGGAATGTGAACATATCTGAGGAAAATACTTTTTGTCTGCTCTTTGTGAAGCAGGTCGAGACTTTTAGTGAACTTTACCAGAATTTATTATGCTCTTTGCTTGATGGCATTGTTTTGAGATATAATTTGGTTTTCAAATAGCACTCAGCAAATATATGTTTTAAGAAGTCAGCTCTAAATATTTGTTGGCAACTGAAGCTACAGGGAAGGATGCTTTGCTTTTGGAATTTTCTTCATCTTTCTCTTTTTTAATTATTGAAAAATTACCTGACATACAGGACACTTTCTAGTGTTTTTCTTGGAATTCCATAAATGGAAGAATTTCCTTTTTCTGTCCAATAAACCTTGATGTGTCTCTACTCAGGAAGTAACTTCTACTGTTCTGGAAATGGGCATCATCATATGATCTGGGGAGCAATTTATATCTGGACTGAAGAGCAAAAGAGTAGGAATGACATTGTACAGTACTTGTAACTTCTCACATTTTTTTTTTTATCATGTGTGACATTTTATCCTCACTAAAACTGTGTGAATTAGGGTAGGCATACGGTGAACATCAAAATGTCTAAATGCCTTAGGTTGCACACATATGTAGCCACTAGGGTAGCAAAGACCTCTAAATCTAAGTAAGAATATGGACTCAGCTAGAGTGCAGGGCAACCTGTTTGTACTCAGGCACACACACACTCAGGAGATCTCACATGATTTGCCATCTTGCTATGTCTCTCCTCATCTCAAAGTTTGCATATATGCATTCCTGTGTTTGTATTCCTTTGGTAATTGCACTATTGTTCCCATTACTCTACTTTTTTTTTTTCATTTTTTAAATTTAAATTCAATGAAGATATAATGTATTATTGTTTCTGAGGTAGAGATCAGTGATTCATCCGTTTTATATAATACCCAGTGCTCATTACATCACTTGCCCTCCTTAATCCCAATCACCCAGTTACCCCATCCCTCCACCTCCCTTCCCTTCAGGAACACTCAGTTCATTTCCTATGATTAAGAGTCTCTAATGGTTTGTCTCCCGTTCTGATGTCATCATGTTTAATTTTTCGCTCTTCCCCCATGAACCTTTGTTTTGTTTCTTAAATTCCACATATAAGTGACATCATATGATAGCTGTCTTTCTCTGATTGACTTATTTCACTTAGCATGATACCTTCTAGTTCCATCCATGTCATTGCAAATGGCAAGATCTCATTTTTATTTTGATGGCAGAGTAGTATTCCATTGTATATAGATACCACATCTTCTTTATTCATTCACCTGTTGATTGATATCCAGGCTCTTTCCATAGTTTGGCTATTGTGGACATTGCTGCTATAAACACTGGGGTACAGGTGCCCTTTCAGATCACTATGTTTGTATCTTTGGGGTAAATACCCAGTAGTGAAATTGCTGGGTCGTAGGGTAGCTCTATTTTCAACTTTTTGAGGAAACTTCATACTGTTTTCCAGAGTGGCTGCACCAGCTTGCATTCCCACCAACAGTGTAAGAGGGTTCTCCTTTCTCCACATCCTCGCCAACATCTGTCGTTACTTGACTTGTTAATTTTAGCCACTGTGACTGGTGTGAGGTGGTATCTCATTGTGGTTTTGGTTTGTATTTCCCTCATACTGAGTGATGCCGAGCATTTTTTCATGTGTCTGTTGGCCATTTGGATCTCTTCTTTGGAGAAATGTCTGTTCATGTCTTCTGCCCATCTCTTGATTGGATTATTTGTTCTTTGGGCGTTAAGTTTGATAAATTCTTTACAGATTTTGGGTACTAGCCCTTTATCTGATATGTCATTTGTAAATATCTTCTCCCATTCTGTTGGTTGTCTTTTGGTTTTGTAGACTCTTTCCTTTGCTGTGCTAAAGCTTTTTATGTTGATGAAGTCCCAATAGTTCATTTTTGCCTTTGTGTCCCTTGCCTTTGGAGATGTGTCTAGCAAGAATTTGCCGTGGCCAAGGTCACAGAGGTTGCTGCCCGTGTTCTCCTCTAGAATTTTGAGAGATTCCTGTGTCACATTTAGGTCTTTCATCCATTTTGAGTCTGTTTTTGTTTATGGAGCAAGAAAATGGTCCAGTTTCATTCTTCTGCATGTGGCTGACTAATTTTCCCAGCACCATTTACTGAAGAGACTGTCCTTTTTTCATTGGATATTCTTTCCTGCTTTGTCAAAGATTAGTTGACCATAGAGTTGAGGGTCCATTTTTGGGCTCTCTATTCTGTTCCATTGACCTATGTGTCTATTTTTTGTGCTGGTACCATACTGTCTTGATGATTGCAGCTTTGTTATAGAGCTTGAAGTCTGGGAATGGGATGCCCCCAGTTTTGGTTTTCATTGGCTATTTGGGGTATTTTCTGGTTCCATACAAATTTTAGGGTTATTTGCTCTCTGAAAAAAGTAGAAGATATTTTGATAGTGATTGCATTGAATGTGTAGATTGCTTTAGATAGCATAGACATTTTAATAATATTTATTCTTCCAGTCCATGAGATTGGAACATTTTTCCGTTTGTTTCTTCCTCAACTTTTTTTCATGAGTGTTCTATAGTCCTCTGAGTACAGATCCTTTGCCTCTTTGGGTAGGTTTATTCCTAGGTATCTAATGGTTTTGAGTGCAGTTGTAAATGGGATCAACTCCTTAATTTCTCTTTCTTCTGCCTCATTGTCAGTGTATAGAAATGCAACTGATTATCATGCATTGATTTTATATCCTGCCACTTTGCTGAATTTCTGTACGAGTTCTAGCAGTTTTGGGGGGAGTCTTTTGGGTTTTCCACATAGAGTATCATATCATCTGCAAAGAGTGAGATTTTGACTTCTTTGCCAATTTAGATGCCTTTTATTTCTTTTTGTTGTCTGATTGCTGTGGTTAGGACTTCTAGTACTATGTTGAACAGCAGTGGTGATAGTGGACATCCCTGCCGTGTTCCTGACCTTAGGGGGAAAGCTCTCAGGTTTTCCCCATTGAGAATGATAATCCCTGTGAGTTTTTCATAGATGGCTTTTATGATATGTTGTTTTATGGCTTTTATGATATGTTCTGAGATATGTTCCCTCTATCTCTACACTGTGAAGAGTTTGAATCAAGAAAGGATGCTGTACTTTGTCAAATGCTTTTTCTGCATCTATTGAGAGGATCATATGGTTCTTCTCCTTTATTTATGTAGTGCATCACATTGATTGATTGTTGAACCACCTTGCAGCCCAGGGATAAATCCCACTTGGTCGTGGTGAATAATCCTTTTAATGTACTGTTGGATCCTATTGGCTAGCATTTTGGTGAGAATTTTTGCATCCATGTTCATCAGGGATATTGGTCTGTAATTCTCCTTTTTGGTGGGGTCTTTGTCTGGTTTGGGGATCAAGATAATGCTGGCCTCAGAGAAAGAGTTTGGAAGTTTTCCTTCCATTTCTATTTTTGAAACAGCTTCAGAAGAATAGGTGTTAATTCTTCTTTAACTGTTGGGTAGAATTCCCCTGGGAAACCATTTGGCCCTGGACTCTTGTGTGTTGGGAGACTTTTGATGACAGCTTCCATTTCCTTGCTGGTTATGGGTCTCTTCAGGTTTTCTATTTCTTCCTGTTTCAGTTTTGGTAGTTTATACACCTTTAGGAATCCATCCATTTCTTCCAGATTGCCCAATTTGTTGGCATCTAGTTGCTCATAATATGTTCTTATAATTGTTTGTATTTCTTCAGTGTTGGTTGTGATCTCTCCTCTTTCATTTATGATTTTATTTATTTGGGTCCTTTTTCTTTTCTTTTTGATAAGTCTGGCCAGTGGGTTATCAATCTTAATTCTTTCAAAGAACCAGCTCCTACTTTTGTTACCTGTTCTACTGTTCTTTTGGTTACCATTTCATTGATTTCTACTCTAATCTTTATTGTTTCTCTTCTCCTGCTGGGTTTAGACTTTATTTGCTGTCCTTTCTCTAGTTCCTTTAGGTGTAAGGTTCGGTTGTATATTTGAGACCTTTCTTCTTTCTTGAGAAAGGCTTGTATTGCTATATACTTCCCTCTTAGGACCTCCTTTGCTGCATCCCAAAGGTTTTGAACAGTTGTGTTTTCATTTTCATTTCCATCAATTTTTTAAATCCCTTAATTTCCTGGTTGAGCCATTCATTCTTTAGTAGGTTGCTCTTTAGCCTCCATGTATTTGAGTTCTTTCCAAATTTCCTCTTGTGATTGAGTTTCAGTTTCAAAGCACTGTGGTCTGAAAATATGCAGGGAATATCCCAATCTTTTGGTACGGTTTGAGATCTGATTTGTGACCCAGTATGTGATCTATTCTGGAGAATGTTCCATGTACACTCGAGAAGAATGTGTATTCTGTTGCTTTAGGATGGAATGTTCTGAATATATCTGTGAAGTCCATCTGGTCCAGTGTATCATTCAAAGCCCTTGTTTCCTTGTTGATCTTCTGCATAGATGATCTGTCCATTTCATTGAGGGGGGTTTTAAAGTCCCCTATGATTATTATATTATTATCAATGTGTTTAATTTTGTAATTAATTGGTTTATATAATTGGCTGCTCCCATGTTAGGGG
Organism: Mirounga leonina; assembly: GCF_011800145.1. Classification (NCBI taxonomy): domain Eukaryota; kingdom Metazoa; phylum Chordata; class Mammalia; order Carnivora; family Phocidae; genus Mirounga; species Mirounga leonina. The sequence goes on along the minus strand of NW_023270320.1, from coordinate 23,479,230 downwards.
CATCAGTATTTACAATTGTTAGATCTTCTTGTTGGATAGACCCTTTAATTATGATATAGTGTCCTTCCTCATCTTTTATTACAGTCTTTGGTTTAAAATCTAATTTGTCTGGTATAAGGATTGCCACCCCAGCTTTCTTTTGATGTCCATTAGCATGATAAATGGTTTTCAACCCCTCACTTTCAATCTGGATATGTCTTTGGGCCTAAAATGAGTCTCTTGCAGACAACATATTGATGGGCCTTGCTTTTTATCCAGTCTGATACCCTGTATCTTTTGATTGAGGCATTTAGCCCATTTTACATTCTGAGTAACTATCAAAAGATATGAAAGTAGTGCCATTGTATTACCTTTAAATCACTGTTTCTTTTTGTTTTGTTTTGTTAAAGTCTTTTAAAATGTTCACCTTTGGAGTTATATTCTATCCTTTCAGTGTATTTAATTTTATTTTTATATGTATATAAGGTTTTCTTTCTTTACAATTTTGAGATGTAGTTTCTTCTAACAAACCAAACAAAATACACTCAGGATACAGAATATATTCTGTATATTGTCTCTGTTCTTTTCTGGTCTGTGTTACCTTTGGGCTCTCTCTTTGCTTAAAGGATCCCTTTTAATATTTCTTGTAGGGCTGGTTTGGTGATCACAAATTAGTTTAGTTACTGTTTGTCCTGGAAGCTTTTTATCACTCCTTCTATTTTGAATAACTTCCTAGCTGGATAAAGTATTCTTGGTTGCATATTTTTCTCATTTAGCACCCTGAATATATCATGCCAGGTCTGGCCTGCCGGGTCTCTGTGGATAGGTCTTCTGCCAATCTAATATTTGTACCCTTCTAGATTATGACTTCTTGTCCTGAGCTGCTTTCAGGATTTTCTCTTTGTCTCTGAGATTTGCAACTTTCACTATTATATGTCGGAGTGTTGATCTATTTTTATTGATTTTGAGAGGGGTTCTCTATTTCTTCTGGACTTGGATGCCTGTTTCTTTCCCCAGACTAGGGACGTTCTCCACTATAATTTGCTCCTATATACCTTCTGCCTCTCTTTCTCTCTCTTTCCTCTTCTTTGGGGATCCCAATTATTCTAATATTGTTTCATTTTATGGTATCATTTATCTCTCGAATTCTCTCTTTGTGATCCAGTTGTTTATCTCTCTTTTTCTCAGCTTCTTTATTCACCATCATTTTGTCTTCTATATCACTAATTCTATCTTCTGCCTCATTTATCCTAGGAGTTAGAGCCTCCATTTTTTATTATATCTCATTAATAGCCTTTTTGATTTGACTTGATTAGATTTAATTCTTTTATTTCTCTAGAAAGGGATTATCTAGTGTCTTCTATGTTTTCAAGCTTAGCAATATATTTATAATTGTTATTCTGAACTCTAGTTCCAACATCTTACTTATGTCCATACTGATTAGGTTCCTGGCAGTCAGTACTGCCTCTTGCTCTCTTTTTTGAGGTGAGTTTTTCCATCTTGTCATTCTGTCCAGAGAAGAATAGATGAACTGGAGAACAAAATACTAAAATGGCAACAATGATTCCAGAGAAATATACACTAAACAAATCAGAAGAGACCTGAAACTGAAAAAAATTTTTTTTAAATTTTTTAAAAAAGGAAAGAAAATGAGAATATATTCAGACCAATGACCAGAATAGAGCAATACACTGGATCCTGTGTGTATTTGTTAGAAAACTAGATCCCAAAATTATAAGGAAAGAAAAACTTATATATGTACAAAAATAAATTAAATACAGTGAAAGGATAGAATGTAACTGTTAAAATGAAAATTAATGGACAAGAAAAAAAAAAGAGAAAAACAACAACAACAAAAAGAAGGGATATAAACAGGTGAACAGAACAGAGCAATACACTATATCCTGAGTGTATTTTGTTTGGTTTGTTAGAAGAAACTACATCTCAAAATTATAAAGAAAGAAAACCTTATATACATACAAAAATAAAATTAAATACACTGAAAGGATAGACTATAACTCTAAAGGTTAAAATTTTAAAAGACTTTAACAAAACAAAACAAAAAGAAAAAAGAGAGAGAGAACAGGCAGGTAAAGATAACAGAGTCATACACTATATTCTGGGTATATTTTGGTCTGTTAAAAGAAACTGCATACCAAAATTGTAAAGAAAGAAAAACTTGTATATATATATATACAAAAATAAAATTAAATTCAATGAAGGGATAGAATGTAACTGTAAAATGAAAATTAAAACAAGATTTAAAAGAGTTGATAAAATAAGAAATTGGTTGAAAGAGAAAAAAAATTAAAATTGAAAGACTAAAGAATTGTGGGGGAAAAGCCATGAATTCTATATACTATACTCCCCTAGCACTGGAGTTTTGCAGTTCTCAATGATCAGTAAACTTGGTCTTGGCTGGGTGTTCTTGCTGATCTTCTGGGGGAGGGGTCTGTTGCATTGATTCTCAAGTGTCTTTGCCCCGGGCAAAATTGTACTGCCCTTGCCAGGGAGCCAGGCTAAGTATTCTGCTCTGGTTTGCTCTATGTGGATTTTGTTCCCTGAAGGCTTTCCATACTGCTTTAGAGGGTGAGAATGAAAATGGTGGCCTCTCAATCTACTGCCCCAGAGCGGAAAGCCCGGAGGCCCCACTCCTCTGTGTGCCAGAGAAAAGCAGTCAATCACCCCTGTCTTCCTGGTCTCCTACCTCACTCCATGCTCACCCGGCCTGTGACCAAGCATTTCTCAGGTATAGACCCCGTTTGGAGTCTCCAAACCCTGCAGACTCCTGTGGCTCACTCCTGCATGCTCCTTCCAGGGAGGAAGGGGGGGGTCTCACCAGTTCTGTCACTTGTTAGGAGAGCAGTCGCCTGACCGCACTGTGGTCTGGGGTTTATGGCAACCCTGAGCTGAAAGCCGAGTCCTGGGCTGACTGACTGTGCTGGCTTCCCAGCTCCAATGTGCAGGAACTCTGCCACACTGAGGCACAGCCGGTGGTACTGCGACCCCAAGGATCCTGAGACCACACTGCCCCAGCTAGGATTCTGCCCTGCTTAGCCACCTGAGTACCTTTCAGGCTGGGATGTCCCTCACAGGAGCAGACTTCTAAAAGTTCTGATTTGGGGCTCCACTGCTCTATCACTTGCCAATAGCTGGCTTATGGAGGCTCCCTCCCCACCGTGGTTTATCTTCCCATATACCACCACAGATTCACTTCTCCATACCTCCTACCTTGCAGAAAGTGGTTACTTTTTTATTTGTAGAGTTGCAGCCAGTTTTCTTAGCTCTCCAGTTGAGTTTGCATGTGTTCGAAATGATTTGATAGCTATCTAGCTGAGTTCCTGGGACCAGATGATACTAAGTCTCCTACTCCTCCACCATCTTGATTTCTCCCTCCCCATTACTCTTCTTAATTCTTTGTCCCTCTTGGATCCACACCTCTTGCCATTTGACTAGAAATAGAGTGTTTTTGCCAGTGCTAATGAGGCTAGGCTTGGCCATATAATTTGCATTGGCCAACAGTCAGTAGAGGGAAGTCAGTTCCAATGTGCTGTTTCTGCACATTAGCCTCAGGAATCAGTGCACGTTATGGCCAGCCCCTATTTTGTTCTCATGGTTTGGGATAGTCTGCTGGTCCAAGAGAATGAAAGATCAATAGAGCATAACTGAACCCAACTTGAAGCTTTGAGCTAGCCCAGCTGAGCTTAGTCTAGATGGGTTGATTCCAAAATATCCCCCAAATATGTGTGAGAGAATAGTGTTTGCCACTGGAGTCCACTAAGTTGTGTACTATCAACAGTCACAAAACATTTTCTAATCCATCTAGGATTGTGAACCTCGCTGTAAAAAAGTCTGTTGCCTTTTCTGTTCTTGGGATATAGTAAATTAAAGTAGTCTCCTGGACTCAAAGGAAAGAGCTCAATAAAATTAATTGTTACATATTGAACAGCTCTGTTAAAAGCTTGGTGTCATAATTTAATCATACTGTGCTGACCTTCAGTATTCTTTATAAAATGGAAAAGATAATACCTCTTAATTATTAATTAATAATACCACTTAATTCTGCCTCCTGGAATTCACCTGCTCATTTACTAACTTTTTCGAATACTAGTTATTGAAAACCAACACATTTTCTAGAATAGCCAATGATGAATAAGATGAAGTTCCTGATGACTAAGGTTTCTAAACTACTAGGTACTAAAGGGAAAAAAAGTTACTTTTCAATGCAATAAATACTATAATGAAGTTAAGTGCTTAGGAATTTAGGTATATATGTCAGGTAGAAGCAGTATTTGAGTTGAAACTTAAAGAACTGGGAGAAGGGGAGGGGAGACAGGTTACGTCCACAGACGTTTAATAAATACAAACAAAAAACTAATAACTTTGCATTAAATAAAGCTCTCTAAACAACCTTGACCACATGATCAAAATTAATATAACCAATAACAGTACAAATAAACTTCTTTTACCTCCTGATATGAAGCATTGAGAAGAACATAATATTGTTTATGTGGGTTTTTTTTTTTTTTTTGCTAAAAATGCATAACCTGAATCTAATCACAAGGGAATAGAAGAGGAAAGAGAAGACAAACCTAAATTAACAGACATTCTACAAAATAACTGGCCTATACTCTTCAAAAATGTGAATGTCATGGAAGACAAAGGAAAACTGAAGGAGTATTCCAGATTAAAGGAGACTAAAGAAACATGACACCTGAATGTATTTGCCACACAGGATACTGGGACATCGGCAAAATCTGAACAAGGTCTGTTCCTGCTTGTTGTAATTCTTCGCTTCTCTGACTCTGCTCAAACTACAGGTCACCCCCTCCTTCATCCCATTTTCCCTTTAAAACACCCATTTACGTCTGTACAAATCAAACTTGAGTTCAGTTCACGCTGAACTCTTTTCCCTATAGTGGTAGTTATTACTGATTAATATCTGTCCTTCCTATTTTCACTAGTATCCAGATTGGTGTTCGGTTCCTGATTTTGACAGTTGTACTGGGGTTAGAAAAAAAAAAAAACAATGTCCTTGCTTTGAAATAGACACTGAAGTATTTAGGAGGAAATGGGTAAAATGTATGTGTGTATGTGCATGTGTGCGTGTGGTTGTGTGTGTGTATGTTTGTAAATGGAGAAAGAGGTAGAGGTAGAAGGAGGGATGGATAAAGCAAATGTAGTAAAGTATTAATGTTTGAGGAATCTGGGGAAAAGGTATATGGGAATTCTTTGCGCAATTCTTACAACTTTTACAAGAGTCTGAAATTTTGTCAGAATAAAAATTGAAGCAAAATGAGACAAAAGGATGAGAGGAAGGGTTGAGCCTCGCTTATGGCAATGGTAGAATTAAAGGTACAGGAAACATTCAGGCTCAATCATAGGTACTCACCTAAGCTGGGCATGGCCAATGAGACTCTGCCCTTTGTTTTAGGTGCAGCATATCACTGTGAAATTAGAATACGGACTTTCCTACACAAGAATAAAACTCACATAGTTGGAATAAGCTCTGTGGATTACATCCACACTGATTTCCTGGGTTTGATAGTGTGCTATAATTTCGTCAGATATTACCACTGGGGGAGACTGAGTACCTCCCGTACATTTCTTTATGACTTCCTGTCAATCTATAATCACTTCAAAATAAAGATTATTTAACTGCCTTTGTAAACCTTTCTCCAAAAGAAGAAACCTCATGGATTTTTCCAACTTCATATTAAAGTGAATGACAATACATGCTGAGATTTTTACCTCTAAACAAGACTTTTTAAATTTATGTTAGCAATCAATTTAAACAGCTTTTAAATTTAGTATAAAAATTGCAAGAGCCATTTCTCTAATATTCCTTTTTGAGGTCATAAAGATTCTCTTCTTGACCAAACTTAGGTAGGATCCTTTAAACCCTCTTTTCAACTGGGCCTCAACCTTGACCTATGAAGACTTAAAAAAATGCTAACATCATCTCTAAGGGCTAGAAGCCACATCCCTAGGATGACCCTAGGCCTCCCCCCTCGCCCCCAAGGGCCTGCCTGGGAAAGCTCAAGGCTGCCAAAGGAATTTAGTGTTTGCTCCAGCCAACACTTGATGATGGGGCTCTGGTTTCCCCTTCTCTGTGGGAGGGTAGGGGCTTCAATTTGATAAGCGCCAGCTAACAAACCCAAATGGGTTTGACAGGAACGAGTCCCCCTTCCTGCTTGTTGTAATTCTTCGCTTCTCTGACTCTGCTCAAACTACAGGTCACCCCCTCCTTCATCCCATTGTCCCTTTAAAACACCCATTTACGTCTGTACAAATCAAACTTGAGTTCAGTTCACGCTGAACTCTTTTCCCTATGGTGGTAGTTATTACTGATTAATATCTGTCCTTCCTATTTTCACTAGTATCCAGATTTGTTTATCTTTGGCAGAGCTTAAATTTTATTTTTTATTTGCTTTGTAATGAGAGCACCCAAATTGCCATAAATGCCAGAGGATTCAACCTTTAAGAAAACCTCCAGCAAGACAGGAGAACCTTCCTACACCGTTAGGGGGAGCGTAAGTCAATGCAGCCACTCTGGAAAACAGTATGAAGTTTACTCAAAAAGATGAAAATAGAGCTACCCTATGACCCAGCAATTGCACTACTGGATATTTACCTCAAAGATACAAATGTAGTGATCTGAAGAGGCACGTGCACCCCTATATTTATAGCAGCAATGTCCACAATAGCCAAATTGTGGAAAGAGCCGAGATGTCCATTGATAGATGAATGGATAAAGAAGATGTGGTCCATATATACAATGGAATATTATGCAGCCATCAAAAAAATTGAAATCTTGCCATTTGCAGTGACGTGGATGGAACTAGAGGGTATTATGCTAAGCTAAATAAGTCAATCAGAGAAAGACAAGTATCATATGAGCTCACTGATATGAGGAATTTGAGGAACAAGACAGAGGATCACAGGGGAAGGGAGGGAAAAATGAAACAAGATGAAATCAGAGAGGCGGACAAACCATAAGAGACTCTTAATCTCAGGAAACAAACTGAGGGTTGCTGGAGTGGAGGGGGTTGGGAGGGATGGGGCGGCTGGGTGATGAACGTTGCGGAGGGTATGTGCTATGGTGAGCGCTGTGAATTATGTAAGACTGATGAATCACAGACCTGTACCCCTGAAACAAATAATACATTATATGTTAATAAAAAAAATTAAAAAAAAAAGAAAACCTCCAGGAAAACATAGTAATTGTTACTGGTAATGACCAACTATTGTGCACCAGACATTTTGTATTCATTTATTCTCATTCAGTGCTCATTATGGCCATGTGAAAATAGACAGACAAACAAACAAGCGACAACATTCATAGGTGAATTCAACATGTTTATATCCCAAGCTTCTGCTCATGCTGCTACCCTGGTCAGGCTATATGATGCAAACAATTGTGAATTCCCCAAGGGAGCTCCATACAAGTAAATAGAGACAATAACAGGCATGACAGTATTAGAGATTCTTACTTGTGTTTCGAAACCAGATTGCTGACAAGTTTTAAGCCTAACCTGTCTCATTGCCCTTTAAGTCCCACAGGTGCGCTAGCTGATGAGTAATTTCGGGTACTTTCTCCTCTAGCACCAACAGGCCATGCATACCACACTAGAGAATCTCTATCCCGGTGCACCCTCTAACCACCTGTTAAAAAAAACAAATAGCTCTCCCAAGCTATTTTGGGGTCTACTTGGGGAATTCTCCTTGCTTTCCTCCAAGTGTCTCATTATATGAGAAATAAACCTTTTGATCTTTTGTATGTGTGTCACAGGTCATCGGTCTTGACACTCAAATCAAATTTTGTGTGAGAGGGTTCGTCTTTTTCCTTCAGAGGAGCCACAACGACGACAGACCATTTAAATGTTTAAATTTAAATCAGTGTGGGGTCCCTGGGTGGCTCAGTTGTTAAGAGTCTGCCTTTGGCTCAGGTCATGATCCCAGGGTCCTGGGGTCGAGCCCCGCATCGGGCTCCCTGCTGAGCAGGAAGCCTGCTTCTCCCTGTCCCACTCCCCCCCGCTTGTGTTTCCTCTCTCACTGTGTCTCTCTCTGTCAAATAAAAAAATAAATTTAAATCAATGTATTTTTAAAGTAGTTTCAATTCACTTAGTATTAAAATCATAGAAGAAACTTGTCTGTACAATGGAGCCCATAGGTAGTGGATATGTAGTTAACATAAAAGCAGCAAGAATTCACTGCGCATGTGGATGTTGACACCATGCATATTCTCCAATAACTGGGCAAACTCCAACCTTCATTGTCAAAGATGCAAAGATTTCTGGTTGGTAAAATCAGCTTGGAATGAACGCACTTCATGTGAAAAGAACACATTTTCAAAAACAGTTGGTGTGTATTTTGTCATGGAGGGAATATATATTTCTTTATATTAGCTTAGCAATGGTTATGAAAACAGTATAAAATCTGTCAGTATTCCATTATGGCCCTATTTTATACATTCATTTCCAATAAACATTTTGTACTCATTACTGACTTTTGACTTTGGGTGTGAGAGAAAGAAAACATAAAAGCATGAAATAGTGGTTATAATTTTCAGTTAAAAATTACTTTAATGTTTCTTTGGAATAACATCTCTTCTAATAAAAAGTTAGAAGTCAATGCTGTCAGAAAAACTAAATTCTTTCAAATTCTCTTAAAACAAAGACAAACTTTTATACATTCTTTGCTTTGGCATTCCCATAATGGCTATTTGGTGTTTAAAAGGAACACGATCAGATAGAAGGAGAAAGTTAGTAGAAAGTAAAATTTTATGCAGAAATTGAGCAGCACATTTCAGTATTAACAGAAGTCCTGTAATAAAATTCCCGTGCCACATTCACATATTAGTCCCAATAAAAAGAAATACCAGTTTTCAGAAGCAGCATAATTGCCATCTGCTATAATTTTGCCCCTTGTGTTGAGCTCAAGACCATGTTCTTCATACACATGAAGCAACAAATATGGATACTTCTGTGTTAAAGCACAGAATAGAAAAAGCCTCTGATGAAAATCTCTCGCTTACCATGAGTATTTAAATTATTTTCCTCCAGTTGTATGTTCGAAGGACTCATGCACAGTATCTCTGTCAAATAAGCTGAACAGATTCAATACCTCCCCTCTGAGAATTTATGCTATAAACCAGCCCATATTCAAATGTATGTGCTTTGAACTGGGTCAAATAGCCATAAAACATCTGTAAATACTGTTTACGAGGGTGGGAAGTTTTAATGCTCTACTTCATTCATTGCTGGACAGCACTGTCATCCAATAGCCACTACTATTCACATGCAGTTGCAAAGTGTATCAAATATAGAGGAGACAGGGATGCCTGGGTGGCTCAGTCGGTTAAGCCGCTGCCTTCGACTCAGGTCATGATCCCAGGGTCCTGGGATCAAGCCCCGCATCGGGCTCCTTGCTCAGCGGGGAGCCTGCTTCTCCTTCTGCCTGCCTCTCCCCCTGCTTGTGTTCTGTCTCTCTCTCTGACAAATAAATAAAATAAAATCTTTTAAAAACAAATATAAAGGAGACAGGAATAATATAAAGTCAATGGGCAGCCATGAATAATTTCCATTTACTCTTTCAAAATGTTAGCAAGTAATCATTATTCATTTCTTAGACATGTGAGAGCAAATGGTGTACAAGGTGCCCGAGTTCAAGGAACTAACCCTCTAGGAGAGGAGACAGAAATCTGAATGCACACCTGCAATGTGGGGCAACCAGTTCAGCGACAGAACTGTGTACCCGATGTGGTAGAAAGAGTTAACTTAGCTCTGGTGGCTGAAGGAAGGCAGCGAGGACATTTAAGCCTGGGGTGCAAGAAAGGGAGTCAGGGAGGAGGTGAGAAGAAGGGTGTGGGACCAGAGTCAAGGGCAAGTCCAAAGCAAATAAACATGGAAGAGTGTGCCAGAGTCTGGCTGATGTCATGATCGCACTGTCTGGTGCGGTGCTGAGAGCTGAGATTGTTTTATAAGACAGACTGGTCTGGAGGCCTCTGGAAGTCATATTTTCTATCCAAGCATGGGGGAATGTGTCAGTCGGGGGTGGGTGCAGGAACCACAAACAACTCCAGATAATTAAAGCAGAAAGGCAATTAATACAGTCAGTTAGATGTTTGCAAGATCTGTGAAAGGATAGGTCTGGGTTTAACCTCTTGGAATTATACAAAACAACACACACAGAACAGAAAAATAGAACTACTATCTCTGAGGTCACCACAGCAGAACTTTGCTGGAAATAAGAAGCTAAAACTAGTTCCTCTGCCATCATTGCCTCTCAATGGCTAGAAGTCCACACACTGGACGCCGGCTGGGTGCTGGGGGGACTTCATATTCCCATGAACTCGCTTGCTGGAAGCACCACCCAAAACTTGCGGGAAGATGAACTCGGTCCACCCCTGCTTTTCAAATTTCTCATGATTGCATCAATCCAGAATCCTGGCATCAAACAAGTGTGGGAAGTATAACTTTTAGCTTTCCAAAATTCTTCTTTCCCAAATAGAGAAAATACATAAAGGGGTTTGAGTGAACCAACACAGAGTGTCCAGACAAAATGTTAAGAGTTGCTAGAAAAATGAAGAAAAGAGAAATTGCTCTCCCCTATTTAATTGGGAAAGCTTAAGAATGGAGATTGTGAGAGCTCTCTGAAGAAGGCAAAGTAAGCTTCTGAGCAAACAAAGAAGAATTTATTTCAGTCCTGGGGAAGTGTATGAAGGAAGAAAAGAAGTTGAAACTCACAATAAAAATTTAAGGGAGTTGGAAAAATAGACTTGTCTGCCATTGCGTGGGACCCTGTCACCTGAAAAGGCCAAAGAGGGGCAGGTAACTGGGCACCCCGAGGCAGGTGGACTCTGGAGTATGTAGCAGCAGGTGTTCTTGCCGGGGAAGGGGAGGTTATTTTATTTATTTATTTATTTATTTATTTATTTATTTTTAAAGATTTTATTTATTTATTTGAGAGAGAGAGAGGGAAACAGCATGAGAGGGGATAGGGTCAGAGGGAGAAGCAGGCTCCCTGCCGAGTAGGGAGCCTGATGTGGGACTCGATCCCAGGACTCCGGGATCATGACCTGAGCCGAAGGCAGTCGCTTAACCCACTGAGCCACCCAGGCGCCCAAGGGGAGGTTATTTAAAGCGATTCGTGAGGCTATCTCCCCAGTCCGTGGAAACTGGGATACAAAAGCCATGTCAATCTCATTTATTGCAAGAACATGGCAGCAGGACGGGAATGGCCCGTGTAGAAGAGTAGAAGTCAGCGTTGGAGTGGGAGTGTAGCCGTGGAAGCAGAAGGGCCCCGGGCATTCACTAGGGAAGTGCGCGCACTCGCTCAGTTCCGCGAGAATGCTGTAGTCAGTTTTCACAACACTTGGATGACCTTAGTACATCTCGCTTATCTTCCCTTGACCCGATCTGAAAGCCACCAAGGAGTCTTTGATAAAAATGCTGGCCTTCAGCTACCTCGATATCGGGAACTGCATGCTCCGGATAGGAGTGAGAGGAGGACATCCCCCCTTATAAATATATACATTTATATTCTGCCTTACAGACCTTAACACCATGACCATGCCACGGGAACTCTCGTCTGTGGTCAGGCGATGTTCAAGTGTCCAGGAAAAGGAGGCTGAGATTCAAATACTAGAGAGTGATAAGGAGCCCGGAGAGGCTGAAATCCTAAACAACAACCCCATCTGCATCTCCCACAACTATGAAGGAGTCCAAGGAAGGCTTAGAGACACTGTGGTACCCCTTAAGTCATTGTTAAATTATTCCTCCATGGGCCCTAGTTAAGTAGGATTTACCCATGCCTTTGACAGGAAAGGACATCTGGGAACTGGCTCTTAAAATAGAAAGTGAGGGGCATTTGGGTAGCTTAGTTGGTTAAGTGTCGGACTCTTGGATTTGGCTCAGCTCATGATCCCAGGGTCCTGAAACCAAGTCCTGAATTGGGCTCCACGCTCAGCATGGAGTCTGCTTGAGGATTCTCTCCCTCTGTCCCCCACCCACTCATGCTCTCATGCTTTCTCTCTAAAATAAATACATCAATCTTAAAAAAAAAAAAAAAAAGAAAGAAAATGAAATTAGATGGAAGAATCTCCTCTCCATGTTAGGGTCCTTGTGTAACTTCCAAAGCATGTCTGTGTGTGGAGGCAGGTATTTTATCCTAAATATCCCATGGTGATTTCATTTTTGTCTTATTGTTCATGTCCCTAAATACCTCTCTTGGAATGGAGTCTGATAGTTGGATTCTACAAAGATCTGTTAGAGGAGTTACATACAGGTTTGGCAATGCTGCATGGAAATATCATGTTCTCTGAGTAACAGCCCTTGCTTTATGGAGACAACACGAAATTGCTCAGTTGTTTCATGAATGTTTCCTTCTATCAATCCCTCCCTCAAAATGTGCTGACAGTGCCCTGTATCATGGCATCTCAACGCACCCATTCATTTTTCATTTATTTAAAAAAAAAAAAAGAAGTTTGCTGAATTTCTACAGACAAGGCACTGTGGGGTACAGAAGACTAAATTTGGTATGATAAAACATGCATTTATGGCCAGGGGTGAGAAATAAGGAAGGAATAAAATAGCTCGGAGGAGGATAATGAATGACAAATGTCACAGTGAAAATATAGAACTGTCATTTCTACCTAGGATAACTGAGAAAGCTTGCATATCTTTTGAGCCACGAAGGATGAGCAACATTTAGTCGGGGACAAGTATGAATCTTAGCAGAGAGTCAAGCAGAACATGAGTCTTTTGTGGCAAACAGTGAAATGATTTTTTGGCTAGTGGTTAGGATGCAGGAAAAGTAATCACAGAGCCTTTTGAAATGTTTGCAGGTGGGAGTGTTTTTGTTGCTCTTAGGTGCCCAGAGTATATGACTGTGCAGCATCATTTCATGATGCTTTAGTGAAACATTTCAAAGTAGGCCAGCACAAAAGCATTCAATGTAAGCCAGACGGTCCTACCTAGAGTGAGAGGCATTTCTGGGCCAAATTCTGGTGCGAGTTTGTTGCACTGGCAACTAGAGGGAAGATCTGGGCCAATATGAGCCTAGATTTTTTCAAACCACCAGCACCTTTGAATAGGAGCATCCTGGGCTGAAACTGAGCCTTGGAGAGAGTTTTGGGCTAGTGAACAAAAGCGAGGTTTCTAGAGTCAGACCGCCTATATTTCAGTTCTGGCTCAACCCCTTTTTGGCTGTGTATTCCTGAAGAAGTCACCTATTTTCCCTAAACCTTATCTTTAAAACGAGGACAATAATAGCACCTACCTCATGTGGTTATGATGAGAAACAAACAAATTAATGAATACAAAGCAACTGGTATAGAGTATGAACTCAGTGAATATTAGCTGTGCTGGTGGTGCTGGTGGGTCAGCAGGCATTTCAGATGCAGACCAGTCCTGGAGATTGCAGAATCAGCTGGGCCTACCTGGGAATTCCCAACAGTGACTCCAATCTTCTAAATCGATTGTATTTCCAGAAACTGCACTTACAATATGTGCTGTCTCCCAAAGCTCTGAACATCACTTCCCTAGTTATTGTCCTGCCCCAGATAGTTTATAAGACAAGTTTGGAATAAAAATCCATCTAGGGCCCGGGAGATGGGCATACTAATGAGGAACAACTGAAATATTGGTCCAAAGTTCAGTGGTTAAAATGGGGGATTGTGTTACTTGAGGAAATTTATAAAACATTTTCTTTGCTCATATAGAAAATGTCTTAGACATTTTTTAAATTTAAACTGAAAATTCCCTTGACCACACACACATACACACACACACACACACACACACACTTGACAGGGTTCAGCCTTCTTTAATCAACTGCATAGAATTGCATTGTATGGTTATACCATAATTTAACATTTCCTCTGTTGATTGACATCTGGGTTATTTCCAGTCTTCTGCAAGCAAAATTATAGTGAATAAATTGTATATATGTAAAAAAGAATAAGTTGGTTATTAGTTTTTGTAGACAAGCATCTTGGTGTTTAACTCATAAGAGTAAGACTTGAGACAAGCAAGCAAGGCCTATGTAGCTAATATTTCATTCCCCATGCAATGCCTTCTGAAAAGGCTTGAAATTTTCTGGTTAGAGAGGAAAGATACTGTTATTTGCTATCGCTCTTCATTTTTTATTTTTTTAGATTTTATTTATTTATTTGAGAGAGAGAGAATGAGAGAGAGCACATGAGAAGAGGGAGGGTCAGAGGGAGGAGCAGACTCCCTGCCGAGCAGGGAGCCCGACGCGGGACTCTATCCCGGGACTCCAGGATCATGACCTGAGCCAAAGGCAGTCGCTCAACCGACTGAGCCATCCAGGCGCCCCTATAGCTCTTCATTTTTAAGTGAAGTTCTAATGAACTGTGTGTGGATATATAAATCATTTGAAGGTGAAGAAGCTTCAGAAATAAGGTTTGAACAGGTTCTGATATTCTTGTTGAGTGTTAAATACTCCTAACATTTTTTTTTCACTGTAGCTTCTGCACAGGGAAGAGGAGGGGGCCCCAATCAAATCTTCCATCCCTTTTCCTCTTGGAAGTCAATGCTCAGCCATTTGGGCATGAGAAAATTTGGGAACAGGATACAATGATTCTTAATGTGCTCTTTTGTCCCTGAATTAGGAGAAGATTTAATAAAATCCCTTCCGCCATTTGTCTACCGCTCACATTAAACCACTGTAATATTTTCTCTCAGTGATTACAGAACTGAGAATTATGGAACACAGTATCAGGCTTGGTAATTTTTAAACTGAAAAATTTATTACACGAATGTAGCAATGAAAAGTTGCTTCACATAAGTTGCCAAGAAACCGCACAGTATAGAACTCAAGGACATCAGATTTTCTACTGTCCTACTCAGCAACTTAAGAACTTAACAATTTTGTAAAGTAGGGACATATAATATGCTGATGGGCTTCCCATTTGTTTTAAAGTGTTTTAAGTACAAACTTATCAGCTCCATGTTTTCTTTAGCTAAGTTCTCCACAATGGAAATCTTTTTTTTTTTTTTCCCTCATCAATATCTTGTTTGTTCTGATTCTTGTCCTTGAGGATCTAAGAATATTAGAGCTAGTGGTATTGTTACTATTCAGCCATTTAGGCAAGCCTCTCCTTTTAAGATGAGAAAGTGAGCTCAAGCCGATTTAGAAACAGTGAAACTCTACATTTTAATTTCTATTCTATAGGAATGTTCAACTCTTTGGATTGCAAACTCCTTGAGTGTTGGAATTTGTTTTACTTTTTTTTTTAATTTAATTTTTTTATGTTATGTTAGTCACCATATATCATTAGTTTTTGATGTAGTGTTCCATGATTCATTGTTTGCATATAACACCCAGTGCTCCATGCAATACGTGCCCTCTTTAATACCCATCACCAGGCTAACCCATCCACCCACCCCCCTCCCCTCTAGAACCCTCAGTTTGTTTCTTGGAGTCCATAGTCTCTCATGGTTCATGTTCCCCTCCGATTTCCCCCCCTTCATTTTTCCCTTCCTTCTCCTAATGTCCTCCATGCTATTCCTTATGTTCCACAAATAAGTGAAACCATATGATACCTCTCCAAAGGCTAGTGACACAAAAGCAAAAATGAACTTTTGGGACTTCATCAAGATAAAAAGCTTCTGCACAGCAAAGGAAACAGTCAACAAAACAAAGAGGTAACCCACAGAATGGGAGAAGATATTTGCAAATGACATATCAGATAAAAGGCTAGTATCCAAAATCTATAAAGAACTTCTCAAACTCAATACCCAAAAAACAAATAATAAAGTCAAAAAATGGGAGAAGACATGAACAGACACTTTTCCAAAGAAGACATACAAATGGCTGACAGACACATGAAAAAGTGTTCATCATACTTAGCCATTGGGGAAATTCAAATCAAAACCACATTGAGATACCACCTTACACCAGTTAGAATGGCAAAAATTGACAAGACAGGAAACAACAAATGTTGGAGAGGTGGTGGAGAAAAGGGAACCCTCTTACACTGTTGGTGGGAATGCAAGTTGGTACAGCCACTTTGGAAAACTTGTGTGGAGTTTCCTCAAAAAATTAAAAATAGAGCTACCCTATGACCCAGCAATTGCACTCCTGGGAATTTGTTTTACTTTAATAAGTCCCCAGTGATACAATGTTGGCAATATTACAGATGTTGAAACAGTATGTTCGGAATGCAGATACCTCTCTGCCCCTAGTCATACAGTGGCAAGGTCAGTGGCACAACCAGGATGAGCCCTATACCTACTGATCACTAGTGAAGAACTCTGCCACTGAATTCTTCCTCCCAAATTGTCTCCTACTAGGAGAAAAAAAAAATCTATGTCTTTGCTTTCTTTTCTTTTTTTTTTTTTTTAAGATTTTATTTATTTGCGAGAGAATGAGAGACAGAGAGCATGAGAGGGAAGAGGGTCAGAGGGAGAAGCAGACTCCCTGCTGAGCAGGGAGCCTGATGTGGGACTCGATCCCGGGACTCCAGGATCATGACCTGAGCCGAAGGCAGTCGCTTAACCAACTGAGCCACCCAGGCGCCCTCTTTGCTTTCCATATAAAAAGAATTCTAAACATTTCTGCAAATACTAGCCAACTATTCTACTTTAAAATTTGGCTTCAAACTTCCAAGTAGATGTTACCATGATAGTTGACACAGAATTTCCCAACTCCAATAAATAATTAACAAAAATTTAAAACTCAGAGAAAAAGCTAGTAGGAGTTAAACAAAATGGAACAACTCAAGGCCACAAATTTCATAGAAAGAGAAGGAGAGAAAGAGAATAAAAAGAAAAAAAGTTAGAAAAGGAAAGAATGATAAAACATTGGTTTATCTCCTAACTTTTTCTTCACTCTTTGATAGGTGGTACTGGGGATATCAACAAAATTAAGACCCCCCCAAAAAACAAATGAGACTCCACATGAAGTGGTTTTAAAGCTGAAGGCAAATTATGCCAAGGGAATATACTAATTCCTGGAAGAGAATATATGTGTATATTTTTAAAGATTTTTTATTTATTTATTAGAGAGAGAGAGAGAGTATGTGTGTGTGTGTGTGTGCACGCATGTGAGTGGGGGAAGGGGAGAGGGAGAAAGAGAAGGAAAAGCAAACTCCCCATGAGCGGGGAGACAGATGCAGGACCCAGGGCCCCAGGATCATGATCTGAGCCGAAGGCAGATGCTTAACCAACTGAGCCACCCGAGCCCCAAAGGTATATTTAAAACAACCTAAAATTCATATGGAAATGCAAGGACACAGAATAATAGCCAAACCATTTTCAAAAAGAACAAAGTTGGAATACTTATACTTCCTTATTTCAGAATTTACTACAAAACCACAGTAATTAAGATAATGTGGTACTGATATAAGGGTAGACTTTTAGATCAGTGAAATAGAAATGAGAGTCCAGAAGTAGAGTCTCATATTTATGATCAACTGATTTTCATCAAAATACCAAGACAACTGGTAGAGGAATTATCTCTTCAACAAATCTCAAAGCACAAATGACAACACAAAGAATGAATTGGCTTCATAAAATTAAATACTTTTGCACTTCAATGGATACCATCAAGAAAGTAAAAAAACAACCCATAGAATGGGAAAAATATTTACATATTATATATTTAAGAGACTTGTGTCTAGAATATATAAAGGACACGTATACTCAGTAACAGAAAGGCAACTAATGCAATTAAAATATAGGTAAAGAATTTGAATAGAAATTCCCCCAAAGAAGATGCACAAGTGGCCAATAAGCAAATGAAAAGATGTTAAACAATATTACTTACCAGGGAAACAAAAGTCAAAATCATCATAAAATGCCATTTATATGTACTAGGATGGCTATGCTAAAAAAGAGATAATAGTAAGTGTTGACAAGGATGTGGAGAAATTGCACTCTGACACATTGTTTGTGAAATGTAAAATAATGCAGCTACTTAGTAAGAGAGTCTAGTAGTTCCTCAAGAGGCTCACTGTAGAGTTACCATATGGCCCAGAACCCCCATTCTTAGGTCTGTATGGAAGAGAAATGAAAACATGTCCATTCAAAAATGTGTACATAATGTTCATAGTAGCATATCTATCAGAGCAAAAAGTAGGAACAAGTCAAATATAAATCAATGGATAATAAAATATAGTAAATCCACACAATGGAATATTATTTGGCAATAAAAAGGGATGAGTTTTAATACATGTTACAATATGGATGAACCTTGAAAACATGCTTACTGAAAAGCCAGTCAGATAAGATCGCATAATCTATGATTCGACTTATATAAAATGTCCAGAATCCACAAATCTATAGACTGAAAATAGATGAGTGGTTGCTTCGGACTGCAGGGGATGCAATGGTTGAGGTGAGGTGTGATAGCTAAAGGGTTTCTTTTAAGGGTTATAAAGATGCTCTAACACTGATTATGGAGATGGATGCCCAACTCTGCGAACATACTAAAAGTCATTCATGTACCCTTGAAATGGATATATTTGATGAAATGTAAACTATTTCTCAGTAAAACTGCTTTAAAAATAGAACAAAGGATTTCCAGGCAAGATGGCAGAGGAGGACGACTCTGAGCTCATCTTATCCCATGAATACAACTAGAAAACATCCACATCAGTGTAAACAACCCAGAAAATGATCTGAAGACTGACAGATGTATTGTAGAGAAGAGGCCATATCGAAGAGGATAGGAAGAGTGGAGATGAGATTGGGAGCTAAATGGACCCATAGGACTATCCATGGGAGGGAGGGACACTGTGGATACAGAGAGGGGATAGAAATAGACCTCACACCAAGCACCCCAGGCCCAGGGAACCCCCATGGGGAAGATGAATCACTATAACATTTGGCCTTGAAAACCAGAGGGGCCTACTTTTGAGAGTTTTTTTTACAATCAGTGGGGCTTAACAACTAGAACCTTAAAAATCAGCAGGCTCAGCTCTGGAAGAGTCAGAAGTCAAGAGGAAACTGAGTCCCTACCTTAAAGAGATAGCACAGCAAACAGCCCTGTGGAGATACAGCATAGAATCAGGAGTTTGAAAAACACCTGGGTATATGGGAAGACTTATTTACTAATATCAGAGTATGTGCTGGAGGGTCAAGGATCTTTAGGAGACTCCTCCATGAACAAAGGAGTTGGCAGGTGCCATTTCCTTCCCCTATGACCAGCCTAGACACACAGGCACCTTTAGGAAGCTGTGTATCGCCAACACTCACTACCTAAGTTGCTAAGAGAGTGCCACACTCCCACGTTCTCCTGCAAACATGCCCCTTCAGCCAGGCCCCAGCTGCAGGTCTCCTCTCATAGGAGACCCATGCAAACCCTGCTAACGCCACATGCCCACTCCCAAGCTCTCCTGCAGACTCACCAACTCCAACCCTGCATCAGGAGTTTTCTAATCCTGCTCCAGGTCCCTCCCATCAAGAGACATGAGCAAAGCTTACTAACATTGTATGCCCCACCCCTGCATTCTCCAATGTATGCCCTTGGCCAGAGACCATCCAAAGTGATGCCACAAGCCTGGCAGTGTGTAAGCAACCCCAACAGAGGCCACCACCACAAGAAGCAAGAAAAATCTCAGACAACCTATCCCTACACTTAAAGATCTAGGAAAAAAAGAAAAAAGAAAACATCAAACCAGTAGAAGAGAAGATAAAATAAAGATTCAAACAGAAATAAAGGAAATGGAAAACTGAAAACACAATAAAACAGGCCAGAGAAACCAGGAGCTAGTTCTTTGAAAAGATCAACAAAATTGTTAATTCTCTAGTCAGACTCAACAAAAGAGAGGGAGGGAGAGAGAGACTCAAATAAAATCATAAATGAGAGGGGAAAAATAATAACCACCAGCACAGAAATACAAACAATTATAAGAGAATATTATGAAAAATTATATGCCAACAAATTGGACAACTGAGAAGGAATGGATAAATTCCTAGAAACATATGACCTCCCAAAAGTGAAGCAGGAAGAAATAGAAAATTTGAACTGACTGATTACCAACAAAGAAATTGAATCAGTAATCAAACTACTCCCAATGAACAAAAATCCAGGACCAGATGGCTTCACAGGTGAATTCTACCAAACATTTAAAGAAGTTAATACCTACTCTTCCTAAGCTATCCCAAGAAACAGAAATCCCCAAATTCATTCTACAAAACCTGCATTACCCTGAAAACAAAACCAGGTGAAGACACTACAAAAAAGAGAACTACAGGCCAGTATCTCTAATGAACACAGATGCAAAAATCCTCAACAAAAATTAGCAAAACACATCCAACAGTACATTTAAAAAAATCATTCATCATGATTAAGTGGGATTTATTCCTGGAATGCAAGGGTGGTTCAGTATTTGCAAATCATTCAATGTGATACATCGCATCAACAAGAGAAAGGATAAAAACAATATGAACATTGTAATAGATGCAAAAAAATTATTTGACAAAATACAATATCCATTCATGATAAAAACCCTTATCAGAGTAGGTTTAGAGGGAAAATGTCTTATAAAGTCTATCTCTGAAAAACCCACAGCTAACATCATACTCAATGATGAAAAACTGAGAGCTATCCCCCAAGATCAGAACAACACGAGGATTTCCACTCACACCACTTTATTCAACATAGTACTGGAAGTCCCAGCCACAGCAATCAGGCAAGAAAAAGGAATTAAAGGCATCCAAACTGGTGTAAGGAAGAAGTAAAACTTTCACTATTTGCAGATGACATAATACTATATACAGAAATCCCTAGAGCTGATAAATGAATTCAGTAAGGTCAGTCACATGACACAAAATCAATGTACAAAAATCCATTACACTTCTGTACACTAATAAAGAAGTAGCAGGGAGAGAAATGAAGAATATAACCCCATTTACGATTGCACCAAAAATAATAAAACACCTTGGAACAAACTTAACCAAGGTGAAAGACCTGTACTCTGAAAACTACAAAACCACTGATGAGAGAAATTGAAGACACAAATGAAAAGACATTCCATGCTCATGGATTGAGATAAAAATATTGTTAAAATGTCTATACTACCCAAAGCAATCTACAGATTTAATACAATCTCTATCAAAATATCAACAGCATTTTTCACAAAACTAGAATAGATAATCCTAAAATTTGTATGGAACCAAAAAAGACCCAGAATAGCCAAAGCAATCTTGAAAAAGAACAAAATTGGGGTATCACAATCCCAGATTTCAAGATATACAATAAAGCTGTAGTAATCAAAATAGTACTATACTGGCACAAAAATAGGCACATAGATCAATGGAAGACAGTAGAGAGCCTTGAAATAAACCCACAATTCTATGGTCAATTAATCTTCAACAAAGGAGGCAAGAGGAAAAAAGACAAGGGGAAACAGCCTCTTCAATAACTGGTGTTGGGAAAACTGGACAGCTACATGCAAAAGAATGAACAGGAGCCCTTTCTTAGCCCATGCACAAAAATAAACTCAAAATGAATTAAGGATCTCAACATAGACCTTAAATCATAAAAATCCTAGAAGAGATCACAAGCAGTAATTTATCTGACAATGGCCTTAGCAACATTTTTCTAGATATGTCTCTTGAGGCAAGGGAAATAATAGCAAAAATAAACTTTTGGGACTACATCAAAATAAAACGCTTCTGCACAGTGAAGGAAACAATCAACAAAACTAAATGGCAACCTACAGAATGGGAGAAGATATTTGCAAATGATATATCTGATAAGTAGTAGCCAAAATATATAAAGAACTTATACAACTCCACACCAATAAAAGAAATAATTCAATTTAAAAAGGGCAGACTATATGAACAGACATTTCTCTAAAAGACATACGGATGGCCAATAGATACATGAAAAGATGCTCAACATTACTCATCATCAAGGAAAGGCAAATGAAAATCACAATGAGATATCACCTCACACCTGTCAGAATGGCTAAAATCAGAAACACAAGGAAAAAGTACTGGTGAGGATCAGAGAAGGAACACTTTTACACTGTTGATGGGAATGCAAACTGGTGCAGTTACTGTGGAAGACAGTATAGAATTTCCTCAAAAACTTAAAAATAGAATTATCATATGATCCATTAATTATACTCCTGGGTATTTACCCAACAAATATGAAAACAAAAATTTGAAGGGATATATGTACCCCTATGTTTACTGCAGCATTATTTACTATAGCTAAATTATGGAAACATCTCAAGTGTCCATTGATAGATGAATGGCCAAGATGTGGTACCCACAATGCGTGCATGCACACACACACATACACACACACACAGGAATATTATTCATTCATAAACAAAAGAATGAAATCTTGCCATTTGCAGCATCTATGGATCTAGAGAGTATAATGCTAAGTGAAATAAGTCAGAGAAATATAAATATCATGATTTCACTCATATGTAGAATTTAAGAAACAAAACAAATGAAGAGAAAAAGAGACAAACCAAAAAACAGACTCATATGGAGAACAAACTGCTCGGTACAGAGGGGAGGAGGCTGGGAGGATGGGTGAAACAGCTGAAGGGGATTAAGAGTATAATTATGATGAGCACTGAATAATGTACAGAATTGTTGAATCTCCTTATTGTACACCTGAAATTAATATAACACTTAAAAAGTAAAAAATAAGTAAAAAAGTAAAAAATAGAACAGAGGAATTCTTGGGAAAAAACCAATTCTCTTAACAAAAATCTCCAAAATTCAGAAATTCAAG
Organism: Mirounga leonina; assembly: GCF_011800145.1. NCBI lineage: Eukaryota > Metazoa > Chordata > Mammalia > Carnivora > Phocidae > Mirounga > Mirounga leonina. The sequence continues at coordinate 23,456,523 of NW_023270320.1, read as the reverse complement.
GATCATCAGATTTTTTAAACAATTTAATTAAGGAATGCTAATTCTCAAAATCACACATATTTCAAAAAGATCTGAGGCCTGTTTTGCTAGATTTGAATAATATAAATAGCCCCCACATATAACTTTATATTTCTCATTTTTACTATCATTTAACTTATTAATTCCTTTCTTGTTCAATTTTCATTTCTTTCACTTACTGCTGAGAATCCCTAAACTTTATTTTAAAGAATAATTTTAGATAGATTTTTTTTATAGTGTTACCAAATACACTGAGGAAAAGATAATGTTCTCTTTCTTTGAAATGTAATCCTTCTTTGTTAACTTCAGTGTAAATATGCATAAGGAATGACTCACATTTAAATAACTACAAATAAAATCCAGGAACTATATTTGAGGAGAGCCAGATTGTCATCCTGTAGGTCTTCTAAGCTCTGAAACTGCAGCCAGTGGTTATATATCCTGTTATTCTCAACTTCTTAAAATGTAAGAATTATCCCTTCATATTTTTCATAACAATTCACCCACCACAAAGCATATTTGTTTGGAGACCTCTTCAGTGACTTTTCACAACAGGGAGAATAAATTATAGATTTCTATCATTTAAATGTTTCATTCCTATGGGTGGCCTCAGAGTATTTGAATATGACTAGACTTCTTCATTATTGTTATTTTAACCTTATATTCATACAGATAACATGAATTTTTTCTCCTTTTAGAAAAGCTTTTTGTGTGTACATGTGCATTTGAGTCCTCTTAGAAGGGCCAATATCAGTGGTCGGTCTCATATCCACTGATGAAGAACATGTCTTTTACATCTGCATTTTATTATGTCATATGATAAAAGCTAAGGCAAAGTTCTGGATGATGAGCAGCCAAAAGTGTCTTAAAAGCTGAAAACAGGGCGCCTGGGTGGCTCAGTTGGTTAAGCAACTGCCTTCGGTTCAGGTCATGATCCTGGAGTCCCTGGATCGAGTCCCGCATCGGGCTCCCTGCTCGGCAGGGAGTCTGCTTCTCCCTCGGACCCTCCCCCCTCTCATGTGCTCTCTCTCTCATTCTCTCTCTCTCAAATAAATAAATAAATAAATAAATAAATAAATAAATAAAGCTGAGAACAAGTTATGCTCAGAATGCGTGAGTTTCTGGAATGGATATCAAAATTTAGCTGCTATGGAACCAGCATTCCATTCATTGTGGGAACTTGCTTTTTGAAAAGGAGTACCCCTAAGTTAAAAATGGTAGCTCTAGCCTCCTACATAAATTAGCACAGTTACCTCTCACAGTATGGTGGAAAGCACATGGACTTTGAGATCATGGACCCTACGTCTAACTCTGTTCTGGCATCTTCTATTAGGGCCACTTGAAGCCAATGACTCCGATTCTCCTTACCTTAGTGTTCTCACCTATAAAATGCATATAATGTTACTTACTTGGTAGAATTGTTGAGATAATTCATTGAAACGGCATATGTAAATTACCTATCAGAGTGCTGAGACACAAACTGATTTTAATAGTGGAATTAAGATGCACAATATCATAAAGACAGAAGCTAGATACTCAGTAACATTAGTTTTTATTCTGCTTCTCTCATATTCTAATGCTATGGATTGTGTAGGTTATTTGTATAAATCCAAGTATATATAGGACCAAATTGATTAGTATTATATAATCCTTTAAGTATGGCAATCATAGATTTTGTAATTAAGAGAGGAGTTCGCTCCAATTTTCAATATAATTTTTAAGACAGAAATTTCAAAATAAAACTAGTGAATTTCCAGGCCAAAATAATAAAATATCAAACTATGATAATAATGTGCTTTTGCTCAAAATTAAAATATTTGAAGAGAGAATTCTTAATATTAGCTTCATAGATTAACATGAATTATTAAAATTGTAATATTAATTTATACTCATTATATCTCTCATGATAAAAATTTTATACCTCTTAAGCAACTCTTGATTCTTAAAATACAATAAATGTTTTAGCACCTACTATGTGCCAATTAAGTGCTTATAATACATCAGTGAACAAAACAAAGATATCATCTTTGAAGAGTTGACATTCCAGAAGGGGGAGACAGACAATAAATTATACACATAAAAATAAGCAAACTGTGTAGTATGTTTGAAGGTGGTGAATTCTTTAGGAAGTAAAAAAAATATATAACAGGGCAAGGAGAATTAAGAGTTTAAGATGATACATTTTTTAAGAGGCGGTGAGGGTAGGCCTTATTGAGAAGAATTTTAAGTGAAATTGCTTAAAGGGTATGAGGAGTTTAGCCATGAGAGTTAATTAGGTAGTGTTACATCCAGAAGGAATGGTTGGTGCAAAGGCCCCAGGGGCAAGAATGTGCTTAGTATATTTGAGAAACAGCAAGGGGTAGTGTCTGGAAGAATGTGTGAAATGGAAGTTATTAAAGATGTGCTCAAATAGGCAACAGAGAAACCTCATCATGTACGACCTTGTAGGCCATTACAAGACTTTACACTTTTACTCCAAGTGAAATCAGGAGCGTTTGGGGCAGAATGACAGTTTCTGACCTATATTCCAAAGGAACACTGCTCCTGTGTTGAGAACAGATGCTATGCTATGGGGAGAAGCATGGACACAGGGAAACCTGTTAGGAGATCATCAAAGTCAAGGAAATAAAATAATAGCTTAAAGGAGGTAGAAAGGAAGTGGTGACGGTCTAGATTCAGGGCATATTCTGAAGCCAACCTGATAAAATAGATGTGGGATATGAAAGGAGAGAAATCAATGATTCCAATGCTCTGGACTTGAGCAAGTGATGGAGTTTTCATTGACTTTGATAAGGAAGGCTGCAGTTTGATTACATTTGAGGGATGTGGAAATTGGGTAGTGTTGAGTTTGGCAGGTCTATTAGTAATCCAAGTGGAGATATGGAGGAGGGTGGTAGGTATGTGAGACCCAAGTTCAGGAGAGTGATCTTGACTATGGAAGTGACTTTTGGATCATTGGCCTACAAATGGTATTTTTTTATTTTATTTTATTTTTTTTATTCTTATGTTAATCCCCTACATTACATCATTAGTTTTAGATGTAGTGTTCCATGATTCGTTGTTTGTGCATAACACCCAGTGCTCCATGCATAATGTGCCCTCCTCAATACCCACCACCAGGCTAACCCATCCTCCCACCCCCCTCCCCTCTAGAACCCTCAGTTTGTTTTTCAGAGTCCATCATCTCTCATGGTTCGTCTACCCCTCCAATTTCCCCCGCTTCATTCTTCCCCTCCTGCTACCTTCTTCTTTTTTTTTTTTCTTAACATATATTGCATTATTTGTTTCAGAGGTACAGATCTGAGATTCAACAGTCTTGCACAATTCACAGCGCTTACCAGAGCACATACCCTCCCCAGTGTCTATCACCCAGTCACCCCATCCCTCCCACCCCAACCCCCACTCCAACAACCCTCAGTTTGTTTCCTGCGATTAAGAATTCCTCATATCAGTGAGATCATATGATACATGTCTTTCTCTGTTTGACTTATGTTGAGCGAAATAGGCCTACAAATGGTATTTAAGGAATGAGACTGGAAAGATTATCTAGAAGCTGAAAGTATACAAGGAGTAGAGAACTTAAGATATTCCAACATTAAGGAGCAGAAAGAAGAATGAATGAGATTGGAGGAAAACCAAAGAGAATGTAATATTCCGGAAGCCAGGTGGGGAAAAGTATGGAGAAAAAAGTATACAACTCTATCAAATGCGGCTGAAAAGTTGAGAAATACAAAGAATGAACATTAACTCTTGGATTTAGCCATATGGAAGTCACTGTGACCCTTAACAAAGCAGTTTTAAGGGAATGGATGAACTGAAACCTGGATTCAAACACATTAACAGAGACTAAGGGGAACTTGAGCAATGAAAACGGGTTAATTCTTGGAGGAGTCATACTAAAGGATAATAAGTGGATGTAAAGGATTTTAAAGAATGAAATGACAATAGTAATGGTAGCACTTTGGTAGAGAAGAAAAGGCTGATGACATAGGATAGAGAGAATTGCTTTCGTGCAATAGACAACCAAGGGTAGGCTCTAATGCATAAGTGCAAGGGTTGTATCTACATAGAATCATATATATCCTATGGTTCTGGGCAGGAGGACAAAGTTCATGGGTAGAGGAAAGTGAGGTGACATGTGTTTTGGGCTAGCCACAACCTACAATAGCCAATGTTGGGATGAGACTGGCCCTTATGGTTCTTATTATGACTGCAAGATGCCCTGAGGAAAACTTTGATGTAATCAGGAAACTTTGGGGGGATAAAACAGTTTATTATTTATAAGAACTGGAAATTACACAGCAACACCTGGGGCCCCACAGATAGAGAGAGAGAGAGAGAGAGAGAGAGAGAGAGAGAATGAGCACAAAAGAGTGCACAGGGGCCAGGGTTTTAGTGCAGCAGAGAGTAGGGGCCTAGGGGTTTACGAGCTCACTCCTTATTGGTGAATTTCAAACATAAGAATGGAAATTTGAAGTGCAAGAAAAAGACAAGAGGTCCAAATGGTCAGCTATGGAAATCAATCAAGATTTCTAAATCAAGGGAGCCTCAGTGCAGGAAGGTGACGTGGCTCTTTATCTAGTTACATGGCTAGCAATGCATTTATTTGAGATCAAAGTCTTTGAAGTAGAGGTCTCTTTGAAAGGGATGCCTCCACAATCAAAACTTAAGCCAGGTACTTGCCTTTCAAAAAAGAAAAAGAAACCCTGTCAGGACTTACACTAAAATGTCATACTAAGATTCTGTAGAAACTTTCTTCTAATTTGAATTTTTTTAATGAAGTAAGATTATCAGCTGGGAGCACAGATGGAGTGGCAGTACTGAAGACTGAGGACTCAGAAGGCATGCAAGTCATCTAGATGTTTGGATAGACTGGCAAGTAGAACATAATTGTTGGAAAAATCGAGGACCTTCTTGATAATTGTGGACAGGATCTGCATGTGTGTGAATTTAACGTGTCACTAGTCAACTTGGTTGCGATTTTTGCCCAATCACATTCAGTTACATGGATGTAGATGTGGAATAAACAGAGGTTGGTTTTAACCAAGATTGTAGTTTCAACCAAATTACCACCAACATGGTGATGTGAAAAACAGGACATCTATTCTCTGTTCTAACTCCGAGTCAGTATCATTGAGCTGAAATCAGTGTGGCATACTTTTTCTAGAGGCAAATCCATTTCTTGCCTCTTCCAGCTTTTGGTGGCTGCCAGCATTCTTGGGCTCATTGTGGCTGCATCACTCCAAACTCGGCCATGTGGTCACATTGCCTTTTCCTCTTGGATGTGTCAAATCTCTCTCTGCCTCCCTCTTATAGAGATACATGTGATTGCATTTAGGATCCACATAGAAAATTCAGAATAATCTCTTCCTCTCAAGATTCTTAATTTAATCACATCTGCAAAGTCGGTTTGTTCGTTTGTCATTTGAAGTACTATTCACAGGTTCAGGGATCAGGAGATGGATCTCTTTTGTGGAGCCATTATTCAGCCTACCACACTGAGAAGAAAGAAAAGGAGGGACACATATTCCAGGGAGAGATTATAATGACTGGTCTTGGAATTTAGCTTCATTAGAATTGCTGTTATAGATTAAGTGAGCTGGAAAAATAAGAGACGATGGTCACGGAACATTAATTTATGAAATAGAAATAATGACTTTTGTACATAATGGTAACTGCAAATTTTAACACATGGAGGACGGAGGACATGGTTATTGAAGAATAGGTTAAGAAACTGAGAAACCAAAGAGTTGGAAAGATCACACTTAGATATACTGAAATGGTCAAAAATTAAGGTAGAAGTAGATAGAATCAGTACATAGATAGAAGTTGTAAACCAAAGAATAAATGAAAATAGCATAGAATTTAAGTTCACAATATTCAGTCTTTATGTGAGGGATACATATGTGTCTTGTAAATTCAGATGTAAATTTATCATTCCCCAGAAAATGAAATAGTTCTATTTAGAGAAAAAGTTTAACAAGCCATCATGTTTTTTTCTAACATATATTGTATGCCTGTGTTCTTAGGCACTGTACAATGTAGCCTGGGATCATCAATACGGACATGAGTTCATCCTTTGGGTTAGAGGGCAATGATGCTTCCAGTGTCTATCAGGGTGTCTAGAAAGGTTTCCTTTTCCTTTTGCTCTAGACAGCTGTGTTTTTTAAGGCTTGTATTTTCTATTTATATGTTCTGTCACCTTTCTTGGTGTTTGGCTGTCATCTGTCGCTGAATTTTGCTGTTAGTGTGCTTTTAAGCTCTTGCATTCCAATTTGTAGTTTATAAAATGTCTTAGGTAGGGCAAACCCAGAGACAAGCTAATTATAATTGTGTTCTACAAATGAGGAATGTGACTCTGAATGAGATACTCTGCTTCTGAATAAAGTTTATAGATGACAAAGCCTATGAGCAGATAGTCCATCTTGTATGGCTATTTCTCATTTGTACTTGTGCCATGAATATTCAGATAGTCTATTTTATTCTATTATTTATTATTTTTCTATTGGTACTCTATTCAGATACCATATGTGTGAACACTAATAAATATCCACAGAGATTAAGGGCCTGAATCTCAATGGATGATATGCGAGGGTAGTGGATATACCAGTCTGAGTTCTGTCTGGAAACAGACAGCTCATTCGAATTGGGCATTTTGAGAAGAGTTTAAATAGAGGAGAATTTACAGAGCTGCAGGCAGGATTTAGGAAAAGCGACAAAGGATCTTATAATAGCTGAGGCTAGTAACAGGAAGTGGTTTCTGGTCTAAGCCTGAAGGGGCAAATAAGAGACATTTTTACCTAAAATCTGGAGACATCCCTGTACTGAGAGGGCTACCTGAGAGGAAGGGTCATCCTTCCTAGACAGAGCAAGTCAGCCTATCAACACTGGCAGGGAGAAAAACAGAGGAATTAAGAGCCATACCTCGTTTCCTTCCACCATCATTTCCTTCAGATGGCTCCCATCAGACAAGGTCGACCAGAAATCAGAAAGCAAACCCACTGATTTAATTTGTATACTGGGACTCTTGGAGGCAGAAAGCAGGTAGAACTGGGTAGAGAGTGGGTATAGAGGGACAACCAGAAGATATTCAGCATATTTATAAGAAAATCTGAACCATTCCAGCAAAGAGCAGCATATTAAAATATTATATGTAGTAATTGGAGTAATATTGGTTTTACATGAATATTATAAAAATGTAACTAATGTAACTATAGTGATATATCATCTCTTTTGGGTTTCCTGAAAGTAAATCATCTCTACAACTTAGGAACAGTTTCAGAAAGAAGCAAACAACAAAATGTATTGCTGATGTTAATATTTCATTTAAGGTGAAAAGTTAGGATTACTCTTTTATTATCTATAAAGTATAAGAAAACACCAGATTCAATAGACTGACTTTTCTCAATATCAAATAATTATTATTTTGATAGGTCATTTTCAATAGAGAATTTATGAAGAGGGTTTAGGTATAAGCCAAAGTGATATAGTAATCTTATGGGGGAAAAGAATGTTGTCTTTGTTATTTTTTTGGCAAATGACTTTACCTATATCCTTCTAGAAGGAAATACATAGCTCACTTTTACCACAAAGTTATTACATGCATATTATGCTTTCTTATATAGCATATTCATATTCAATCCAATTTTAAAATAGAAAAAAACTACACGCTGATCTTGACAATATGTTTCTACTATTCATAGTTTATAGACCAGATGTTATTTTCTGAAGTTCAAGTAATTAATGCAAGAATTTTATAAATTTCATGAGGGTATTTCAGAATCGGTAATATAATACTTCGGCAGAAAAAAAAAAGAAAATCTTGTTATAATGATCAAGGAAAATCACATTTAAAATGTCCAAAATCCAGAAGAATTCAATCTACCAAGAACAATTTATATTTATTTTCTTAATGTTCTTTCTAAATATATGAGAGCATAGACACCCTTCTATAATAGCTTAACTGGTTTTTTGTTTTTGTTTTTGTTTTTTTAGAAAAATTTTTGTTCCTATAATCAGAGGGAAAGTTCTACATTCTATTCAACTCAACGAGCGAGAACGCTTCAGAATTCATGGCAGAATGACCTAGAAAGAATACTTTAACTGCAGGCTATGAAAAAGATAAACAAAATCTTATTATCTGTAGGTAATGTGCTATTACTGTTGTATTTCCAAACCCAAAGGGTCTGTTCCATATCCATTTTCTATAACTGAACAATTTTGGTAAGGTCTTTTTTTTTTTTTTTTTTTCATAACATTAAGTAAAAACAGAAGTTTCCATGCTAAGTGAAACTAAATAGATGCTAATGTCTCTTTTAGGGTTTAAACCTTTCAGTTCAGGAAAGATGCCTGATAGCGCATCTCTGTTTACATGTTTGTTAGGCATATTGGAGCATAAAAACGAATGTGACACAATTAATAATCCATATGTACAACAACTTTTTAATTCACCCCATGCCGGGTACTGTGCTCAGTTGTTGAAGGTACTGAAAGGCGTAGCCTCCAATCAGACAGGAGGGGAGCAGACAAATGAGGAAGTCCATGTGGTAAGTGCCAAGACTGACCTATGCACCATGGTTTTTGAGCGTAAAGGAGAAGCCCTTCATTCTATCTGGGAGGGGAGTGTATCAGGGTATGTTATTCAGAGAAGGAGAACAAGAGTTAAGTGTTAAAGGGTGAATTAACCAGTGGGAGGGGACTGTCCTAGGCAGAGGGTAACAACACAAGCAGAGAACCACACATGATTTTATAGAAAAAGGAACCATGATGGTGGACATTAATTAATCAGGATTCTTAAACAAAATCAGAAGTTGTCAGATAACTAAATATATCCTTCGATAGAGTTTTTGATTTAGAAAAGAAAACCATGGTGTAATTTCTTTTGGACAGAGATGGTAACACTAATTAATAGGGAAAATATTTGCTGGTAGGTGAAAAGGAAGACTTTCCCAGATTATTTTACACTCTAGAGTTTAGTTTGGAAATTCCGTAAGAGGGAAGTGCTTTAAAAAATCTTAATATTGAGCACAGTTGAGTAAATATAGTCCCCAAATATGAACTCACAGGGAGGGAGTTGTGGGGCTCAAGGAATATATTTATATATATTACCATAATATTTAAAGGTCTCCTTAAATAATAATCAAATTTTAATTAATTAAATTTTGTTTAATTAAAAGAAAGTGACCTAGTTTGTAAGTTACCATTGCATAAAAAAGTACGATGTAATACAATTGTACAAAAGGAATGAAGAGGGCGCCTGGGTGGCTCAGATGGTTAAGCGTCTGCCTTCGGCTCAGGTCATGATCCCAGGGTCCTGGGATCGAGTCCCACATCGGGCTCCCAGCTCAGCGGGGAGCCTGCTTCCCCCTCTGACCCTCTCCCCTCTCATGCTGTTTCTCTCTCGCTCGCTCTCTATAAAATAAATAAAAATCTTTAAAAACAACAACAACAACAACAACAACAAAACAAAAGGAATGAGGATGCTCTCTATTAACTGCTATGGTAACATCACCAGAAGATAACGTAAAAACAAATCAAAACAAAAAACAAGATACAGAGGAGTGCCCATAGCATACACGTTCTGTTGTAGGAAAGATGAAAGAGTCTATAATATCTCTCTGTATCTATATAGGTCTACGTGTATATATGTGTGTGTTAAATATATATACCCACTTGTGTTTTTTAAAAACAATGGTTACTTAAAGAGAGACAGATGGAATAGAGTATTCAGGACAAGAATGGAAACTCCACTTCTCTGAATGCACCTTATTTTATACTGTACTTTAAATCCACATAAATATTTACATAATTAATAAAAACAAATTACATCCAGAAGAAAAGAATCCCTAAAAGAAAATAAACCAAGTTGTGCTTTTTGTTATTACATGCCAATGATTCTAAACAATGTAAGTGATAAACTGTTTCTCCCTGATGAGGAGACATAATTCTCTGCCTGCCACCTCCCCACCCCCACCCACCTAATACCCTCTGGCATAAATCTCCATCTGAAGACACTTCCACAGAGGGATGTGTTAGTTACAGGAACCAATGAAGTCACTTTTCTATTTGTTATTTTCAGTTAAATTTCTACCACTTCCCACTAAAATAACTTTAGATGATAAAGTGAACAATAGTGGAGTGTAATGGGGATTAAATATGAATGCTGAAAATAATGCAAAAAACATAGGATCAATTAGGAGAGGGAGAATATGGGTAGAAAGAATAAATACAATCATAGGATAGTAGGGACAGATGTACAAGTAGAAAAATTACAGTTTTAATCAAAAGAAACATTGAAGAGAAGGAGTTGGGGCACAACTGTTGAAAAACTACCTGACTGTCAAAGTTTTAGAAGCAACATGATGCAGGGGCACCTGGGTGGCTCAATCAGTTAAGTGTCCAATTCTTGGTTTCCGCTCAGGTCATGATCTCAGGGTAGTGGGATTGAGCCCCGTGACAGGCTCTACGCTCAGCATGGAGTCTGCTTGGGATTCTCACTCTCCCTGTCCCTCTGCTTCTCCCCCTGTTCATGCTCTCTCTCTCGTTCTCTCTAATAAATAAATAAATCTTAAAAAAAGAAGCAATGTAATGAAAAATATTGCAATGTACAAAGCAATATTTAAAACCCTGCTTTGGCTTGTTAACATTAATAACAGTGAGAGTCTTAAGCCAATTCATAAAGTTGAAATTTAGGTGGTGGAGATAAATTATGTTAAATGTACATATTGCAGATTATAAGCAGCTGCAGCTTAAAATTTTGGAAGTCTTGCCAATAAAAATAACAGAGGACCTTGTAAAGAAAGATGGTAATGATTGGGCTAAAGTGACAACTAACAAAAGTTATAGAAAAGGTGGTAGAAAGTAGAGGAGAGTTCTGGTGCCTCACCTCTGAGCTCACTCTCTCTGGCTTTTTCTTGTCTCTGTCTTTCCATCTGTGTATTTATACACACACACACGTGCGTGCACACGCGTGCGCACACACGCTTGCACGCACAATGGTCTTAGAACTATAGAAATGGCAGCTTAAAACAGAGATCATTACCAAGTAAGGCTGTCAACGGCAGGGTTGTGCACTCAAGCAAACAAAGCACAACATAAAAAAAATAGAGAATTTCCATAAAAATCAAAGTCATGATACATTCTTTCCCTACTTCACTGCATCCCCAATCCTGGCTTGCATACAGTTGGCTTAAAAATTGCAGTGAATCTTTTTTCTTGAAAATGTATTCATGCAATGTAATCCTGGCATACACTCAATCTCTTGGTACTATCCAATATTAACACGTTTTTAGAAATAAATAGAAGAAACAGTAATGAAAGAGGTACTCAATAGAAAAGTCCCTTGGGATCTAATTTACATGGTACTGGAGAAAATGCCTAGAAGGTCTGCAAGCAAACAATGGGCAATATACACAATGTTTAGAATAGTATAGCATATTTTAAAAAAGGAATAGAGCCTCTAAAAAGGCTTTTGTGTTTAGAATGCCAAAATCCTAACATAAAGACTTCAAAAAATAATTTAAGGGGAACCTCTACATTGATGCTCTAGCAAATTTTATTTGATAAGAAAAGATTTAGTATATGAAGATGTGACTTCAGAAAAATAAAAATATTGTATCAGGGATATTGAATATCTTTCTCTTTTCATGTGAGCTTATTCAAAAGGCAGGGATAAGGGCGCCTGGGTGGCTCAGTCGTTAAGCATCGGTCTTCGGCTTAGGTCATGGTCCTAGCGTCCTGGGATCGAGCCCCACATCGGGCTCCCTGCTCCGCGGGAAGCCTGCTTCTCCTTCTCCCACTCCCCCTGCTTGTGTTCCCTCTCTCGTTGTGTCTCCCTCTCTCTATGTCAAATAAATAAATAAAAAAAAATTAAAAAAAAAAGGCAGGGATATGTATTCAATTGAAAACATTATTTCAATGTTTCTGGTTTATTTTAATATGCATCTTCTCAGTCAAAGACAAACACGTGCGTTACTTTACAGCTTTACAGGCAAGAAAGACAAACTAGAAAAATTATTATGGCACCATTTATAGATACACAGAAATTAGATCTTTCACATTTTACATGAAAAACCTTAGTAAGTGGTTTTAGAAATTATATTAGAAGACATTCTATATTTACTTGTTATCTTTTAATGCTCATTTCTGCCATGCATGCAAAGCTCCAGAAGATTAAAAGTTGGTAGCCACCGTGGTTTGGTACCAGCTCTGAAGTTCAAAGAGCAAATAAGTTTTTATATTAATGGAAATAGTGTGAAACTGAGAATTTGTTGAATTTGTTATACTTCAGGATGCACTTATAACCAGTTTTCATATTTAAAAAACCCTAGAAAGAAAGCAACATAAAATGTTTTTCTAATACATGTATGAAATTATTAATCTTGGTCTTGCCATTCTGATGGTTTTGTTAAAACATAGAGGCCTATTCAGGGAAATTACACATAGAGAAGTAGGATCTATAATGTGAAATGTAAGCCAGAATGAAGCTTTTTCCCTACCCATGAAATGCAAACACAAATAGGTCAGGAGAGCAGTAAAACAATCAGGACTCCAGTGGACCCCGGGGAAAGAGAATATGCAGGTGTTCAAAGCTGATTTAGTCAAAAGAAATAGTTGTGATATTTTATACACGTTTTTAAAAAAGGATTTTCCTAAGCATTTCTTTGGATAAGGTGACTGATTTAAAAGTAGAAACAGTCTGACATCCATGCAGAATTAGGACCAAGAAAGTACCGCATTAAATAATTTCAGTGTCAAAATATCTTGTGTTTGATGGTGTAAATGCACCCAAACTCTCCTTCTCGGAGTCCTTCATTTTGAAAGATCATTCTGAATAACTTTTTGCAGTGCTGTCATGAAGAGCAGAAGTCAGGGCAGCAAGTTAGAACTCGGAGACCTACGTGCCTGTCAGCATTTCCATCATAAACCTATATTATCTGGAGCTTATAGGTAGACTGTAAAAGTCAGGCAGGATCTAGGCATTGAAACCTTTTTGGAAAAGTGTTATATTTTTAGTCCGTGTAGACTACAAGGGTGGTAAGAACACAGGGTTTTCAGACCCAAATATAGCTGTACATTACACACATTTAAACACATCAAAATAAACCAGGAATGTCCTATTTCTAAATTCAAAGGACACAAAAAAGAACACATAATTTTAGGCTACTATCCAAACTCTCTTGTCTGATTTGTTCAAAATCTGTCTTCCATCAGGATTACGCAGAGAACATTGAAAGGGTTAGAAAGTTTTTAGAAACAAACCTAAAAAAGTTGAGGTTTTATAAGCTGCTCATCTTTGAAGTGTGGCTTATGTTCCAAGGCATTCATATGAAAATAGCTAGAGCTCTTTGTTTTACCCTTAACTATTCTTTCCTTCTCATATTCTTGAACTTAATAAAAGTGTTACTGTTGTCAATAAGTTTTCATTGTATAAAGTAATATAATATGCAGTATTTCATTAAACTCCACAACAAAACTAATTAACCGGCAATACTACCCTCATTTTACAGAGGAAACGGTTAAGACTCAGCAGGTATTAAAAAAAAAAAAAAGACTCAGCAGGTAAATGTTTTACTCAAGGTCCTGCATAAGGAATCAAAATTCAAACCCAGGTCTTCTGAATATCATGTTCTATTTAGTGCTGTTGACAACACTCTGTATTAGAAAAACAGAACCAACAGGATGGATAGATGGATAGAATGGATAGATAGATGATAGATTGATTATAGGAATTGGCCCACACAGTAATGATCTGCCATCTACTGGCTGGATGACCAGAAAAGTCAGTGACTTAATTTTGTGCCAGTCCAAAGGCTTGAGAACCAGGAGCCCATTATCCAAAGGCAAAAGATGGATGTACCATCTCAAGCAGAGAAAACAAATTCTCCTTTCTCTAAACTTTTGTTCTATTCAGGTCCTCAACAGATTGGATGAGGCTCACCCACACTGGTGAGGGCCATCATTTTTATTCAATCTACTGATTTAAATGCTAATGTCTTCTGGAAATACCCTCACAAACACCCCCAGATAATAATATTTTACCAGCTATCTGAGCATCTCTTAGCCAGTCAAGTTGACATGTCAAATTAATCATACGCCCCTATCATTTCAACTCTCCTACCCCCTCACTCATACAGAATCTGCTGCTCGCCATCATTATGACCTCTTCTGCCTGGACTCCTCTCTATCCCCACATATTTCTGGTTAGCTTCTTCTTTCCTCCACACTAAGCCTCTGTCAGCCATATCCGTGAAATTTTCGAGCTCATTGCTTCTCTCTTGAGGATTCTGTCTTCTAGGGAACCTGTGGCAATGTCTGGAGACATTTTTGGTTGTCACCACTTGGTGGAGGAATGCTATTGGCATCTAGTGGTAGAGACCAGGGATGCTGGTAAACCTCCTACAATGCACAAGACAGCCCCTCACACAAAGAACCCTCCAACCCCAAATGTCAGTGCTGAGGTTGAGAAACCCAGCTCCAGCTAGAACTCGACATTAACAACTCAAGATCTTTCCAGCTCCTGCTGTAATCGGCTATTGAACCCTCGGTGACACCACCTTCAACTTTCTTCAGTGTTTAGAGCAGTGCCATTAAATGTCATTCACTATGCTATTTAAATGTTATTTGATGCCATTTGATGATTTTACAAAAAGATCTCAGCTCACATTAAAAATAGAAAGGGAGGTCTATGAAGGAGTTTCTGGTCCATTTTACTATTTGGGGTCTATTGTTTAATGCTTCCCTCATAAGTAAGTGTTCAGTAAATATTTGCTGAAGCAAAAAAAAAAAAAAAAAGGGGGAATATGCTTTCTCTGGGCCATGGAAATATTTGTCGTATGTGGCTGATCCAAATCCTTTCCAGTACTGAGGTCTCCATCCCTCCCCTGCAACCCCTCCTGCATCCTCTAGGCCTTTGCAAACATTATCTTTCAATTATTACACTCTGCTAACTTCATCTTCACTATCTTCAGATAGGCTCCAAAATCTTCCTTTTATAATAAATCCTGCTA
Source organism: Mirounga leonina (assembly GCF_011800145.1). NCBI lineage: Eukaryota > Metazoa > Chordata > Mammalia > Carnivora > Phocidae > Mirounga > Mirounga leonina. The sequence continues at coordinate 23,441,497 of NW_023270320.1, read as the reverse complement.
CCAACCTTTTTTTATGCATTTCTTTTATTGCTAAACATCTGGAATAATTACTGGCTCCAATTCCTCAACACATAGAGTGTGTAACCTTTTGCAATCTCAGTGGATTTCCCAAATCTCTACAAATACTGCTCATCTAAAATTCAATAATGGCTTTCTAATTGCAAACTGAGAAAAAGCCATTGTCTTTTCTGCACCCTTGACCTTGCTGAAGCATTTGATGTGGTTTCTGATCTATTTCATGAGACTCTTTCCCCTAGCTTCTATAAGATTGCATATTCTGTCTTCTTACTTATATCCCCCAATACCTGTTATTATCTTAGTGGGAACTCTTGCTCTTCTAGGTTCCTCAGTTGGACGTTTTCTAAGGGTTCATTTCTCTCTGGGGTTATTAGTTTTCTTTCTAAGCTTTCTCACTTGGTCCTCTCATTTACTTCTCTGTGAATAACTAACAAACTTCCATTCTACTTTCTCATTTCTGGCTTAGCCTGTCTACTGTTACTTCAGATTCAACATACATAAATAGAAATGACTATTTTCTTCCCATTCTCTTCCGTGACTTGGCTCCTCCCGCTCTGTTGTCCCCGAAACCCAGAAGGTTCTATCTAGGGGCAGGGCTGACATAAGAAGCCTCCTTTCTGGGACGCCTGGGTGGCTCAGTCATTAAGTGTCTGCCTTCAGCTCAGGTCATGGTCCCAGGGTCCTGGGATCGAGTCCCGCATCGGGCTCCCTGCTCGGCGGGAAGCCTGCTTCTCCCTTTCCCACTCCCCTTGCTTGTGTTCCCTCTCTCGCTGTCTCTCTCTGTCAAATAAATAAATAAAAAATATTTTAAAAAAAGGAAAAAAAAGAAGCCTCCTTTCCCTGAGCCTACTCTATATTTAAATGCATACCCACCATTTTGTCACGTCATTGACCTAAGATCCTGGATTTTCTCTCTCCCATAGAAAATGCACTTCTGCAGAACCAGCAATTTCTTGGACTGTTCTTGAAAGACTACACTTCAAAATAATATCTCCTGGGGTACCTGGGTGGCTCGGTCATTAAGCGTCTGCCTTCGGCTCGGGTCATGATCCCAGGGTCCTGGGATCGAGCCCCGCATCGGGCTCCCTGCTCGGCAAGAAGACTGCTTCTCCCTCTCCCACTCCCCCTGCTTGTGTTCTCTCTCTCGCTGTGTCTCTCTCTGTCAAATAAATAAATAAAATCTTAAAAAACAAAACCAAAACCAAAACAAAATAGTATCCCCTGCTAAAGAAAATAATTGCTCCTTAATGGTAATGGCCAACACTCAGGTGTATGTGCTTATACATAGTACTGTTACTTAACACAAAAATTCTATGGGTTAAGCACTATTATTATGCACATCTTACAGATAAGGAAACCAAGACAGAGTTAAACAACGCATCCAGTATTACATTGCTAGTAAAATAGCAGAGCCAGGAACTGAACAGGATTTGAAGGCAGTTTGATTCAGGAGTCCCTGCTTTTAACCTCTATGTTCTACTGTCTCCTTAAAGCAGACACATGTAACACAGATGGCCAATGATTGGGTATACAGAACAAAACAAAAAGCCATACGATTTTAAAGAGGAGTGTAGTAGATTGAACAATGGCCTCCAAAAAGTACTTCCAAATTCTAATGCCCAGAACCTGTGAAGGTGACATTATTTGGCAAAAAGGTCTTTTATATGTAATTATGTTGTTGATCTTGAGATCATTCTGGATTTTGGGTGAAGCCAAAATCCAAAGGTAAGTGTCTTTATAAGACGACACAGAGACACAGAAAGGGTAATGAGCACAGAGCCAGGGACTGGAGTAATGCATCTACAAATCAAGTTTGTGGTAACTGGTTAGGATACCCTGGAAAACTAGTAAGATGGGAAAGATTTCTATGAGGTGGAGCAGGACATAGAATAATAGAACCCTGTGGAGCACTGGAGAGGTCTTGATAAAATTCATCTCACCAACAGAATGCTGCTTGAAGATGAGATTTTCTTATCTTTGTATAGTATATCCTATTAATAAATTTTAGTGGTTAATATGTAACGATTGGAATAAATGAAAAAATTAAAAATTAACACTCTTTTTTTACTATATTATAAATGTGGAGTTGTCTCTTAAAATTTTCTGTGTTAAAAATGCTGGGTAGGGGGCCTGGGTGGCTCAGATGGTTAAGCGTCTGCCTTCGGCTCAGGTCATGATCCCAGCGTCCTGGGATCGAGTCCCACATCGGGCTCCCTGCTGCTTGGGAGCCTGCTTCTCCCTCTGCCTCTCTCTCTCTCTCTCTCTCTGTCTCTCATGAATAAATAAATAAAAAATCTTTAAAAAAAAATGCTGGGTAAAATATTTTCCTCTACCTTAAATATCTAAGTTCTTAGATATCACTCTAGTTGCATTTATTTTATCAAAAATTCTGGAATATTTTCATACCTATACAAAATACAGGGTCATCTACATATCATGTTATGATTTAAAAATAATTTTTTATAGACAGAGAAGTACAAAGAACTTATTTCAAAAACCTTAATCATTTAGAATTAAAGTAATTCCTGGCACCTTGGAATTTAGATTTATATATCTTGGAATTTAGATTTATGTGTGTTAAAGAGGGTATGATTATTTTCTCAAATCAAGTTACATCATTGAGAGGTAAAATTGAGTTGAATGTAGTTTTCATAAATACACTTTGGTTCCCATGTGACTATTCTTACTGAACTAGCATGCTAACATTCCAAACAAAACAAAACAAAACAAAAAACCCATGATTTTCAAAAAGAAATCTTCAAAAGAATTACATTAATTTAAAAAATGAATAAATGCAATGATTAAATTATTGATCAGTAGAGATCCTGGATTCTAAGACCGTGAAAATATTAAACATAGTTTTCTCAGATAAAAACCTCTGGGAACAACTATTTATATTTATACCCTCCCAGCATTATTTCAGGGCCTCTTTGGGGTAGAATAAAAAGGACCTTGAAAATGTGAATTGACTGAGAACTTAACTTTTGAAATTCAAATATCCCTTACATCAATCAATCATATCTGATTCATATATATCAGATTCATATATGAATATATATATATGAATACATACAGCCCTGATATATATGTGTATGTATAAAATCATATGAAATATATTTAGCTGTTTTATATATATGTATGAAATATATGTATAGTCCTGATACCTTTTTTCAGATGTACATATATATTTTTTACAGATTTTTAAAAATTAATTTCTTTTAGCTTAAATTCAATTAACATATAGTTTATTATTAGTTTCAGAGGTACAGGTCTGTGATTCATCAGTCTTATATAACACCCAGTGCTCATTACATCATGTGCCTTCCTTACTGTCCATTGCCCAGTTACCCCATACCCCTCTCCCTTCCAGCAATCCTGTTTGTTTCCTATGATTAAGTCTCTTACGCTTTGTCTCCTCTGATTTCATCTTGTTTTTTTTCCCTCCCTTCCCCTCTGATCCTCTGCACTTTCTTATATTCCACATTTGAGTGAGATCATATGATAATTGCCTTTCTCTGATTGACTTATTTCACTCAGCGTAATACCCTCTAGTTCCATCCACGTCATTGCAAATGGCAAGATTTCATTTTTTTGATGGTTGAGTAGGATTTCATTATACACACACACACACACACACACACATCTTTATCCATTCAACAGATTCTTTAGTTATATTATTCAGGTACATATTTTGTATATATGCACACATATATAGCCCTATCTTCATCCTATTTATTATTATTACCTTAACTTGGAATTAGTAGAAATAAAGTATCAGGTGTTTCTATTTTGTGACACTTAGCTACTTTGCAAAAGTAATCATGATCAACACATGTAGGACTCAGCTCAAAGGGAGGAGGTAATGGAAACATTTCTAAGGGCAAAATACACTTAAGTATCAAAGCAATGTGACTTATTTCTAAACAAGAAGAAAATATTATTTATATACTAACTAATTGGGTTAATTTCTTCAGAAGTGATTTCAGGATAGAATCTCTTGCAAATCTAAAACAGAAAAAAAAAAAAAATAGAAAAGCCTAAGTATCACTCTCTGTTCTAAGTCTCATTTTCTTATCTGCAAAAATGGGAGTAATAATGGTTATGCCTCTTTGTGTTTGTTTTTAGGACAAGAAAATAAATAATAAATTTTAGCAATAATCAATAATTGAATATAATTATGTATGTTATGTATAATTAAAACACTGTGTTATGTGCTCTGTAAAAATGTAAGATGGACAAAGTATAATTAAGCTTACATAAGTTTTCTATTGCTGCTGTAACAAATTACCACAAATTTAGCATCTTAAAACAACAGAAATTTACTATCTTACAGTTCTGCAGGTCGAAAGTCTGTTGCTCATCCCACAGGGCGAAAATTGAGATTTGCATGGTTGAATTGCTCTCTGGAGTCTTGCTCTCTGGAGTCTGTTTCTTAGTGCTTTCAGGTACTTGGCAGAACTCAGTTCCCTGCTGGGGCACCTGGGTGACTCAGTCGGTTAAGCATCTGCCTTCAGCTCAGGTCATGATCCCGAGGTCCTGGGATGGAGCCCCGCATTGGGCTCCCTGCTCACTGGGGAGCCTGCTTCTCCTTCTCCTCCCCATTCATGTGCTCTCTCTCACTATCTCAGTCTCTCTCAAATAAATAAAAATCTTAAAAAAGAAAAAAAGAACTCAGTTCTCTGCAGTTGTGGGACTGAGGTCCCCCTTTTCTTGCTGGCTGTAAACAGAGGGTCGGGCTCAGCTTCCAGAGGCCACCACATTCCTTATGTCCCTGCCCCTTGCTCCATCTTGAAAACCAGCAGCTTCTGGTGGTATCTCTCTCCTATCACATCCCTCTAACCCACCAGGCAAGGGTCTTACCTTTTAAGGACTCGTGTGATTAGATTGGACCCAGCTGGATAATCCAATTTAATCCCCCCCCCATCTGAAGGACTAGACCCTTATTCATATCTACACAGAACCTTTTTCCCAGTGATGTAACTTATTCACAGGTTCCAGGGATTAGGGCATGGACATATTTGGCAGACCCATTATTCTACCTACCCCAAGCCCCAAACTTTATGTATACATAATTTTATAAAATGTATAAAAATGAATAAAGACAAGTAAATAAAACAAGTACATACACAGCAGTCACATAAGGCAGAATGTGTATCTTGCTCCAGGAAACCACACATCTGATAGTGAGTTCGGGATACTACGTTCAGTAAGGAAGTTATAGAACTATTCCGTTGCTCGGGAATAAAAAAATACAAAACAAAACAAAACTTTAGAACAGGCTTTTTTCTTTCATAAGGAACTGTTTTCTGTTACCCTGATCTCCTTTTGCCTCCTCCACGCTTCCTACTATAGCAGTTAAAGAGCCCTAAAGAGGAAATGGAAATGCCATTTTTATCAGGAGGCAAGCCATTTCCCATCCTCAAGAAATACAGCTTCTAAACTGATGGACTTGGGCATCCTGGGTATTTTGCAGATAATCAACTCTAAGACTTTTTTTTAAAAAATGTTATTTTGTGGAATATTTGTATAGAAATTCTCCCATTCCTTCTTTATTTACCCTTAAGAGATTATGATCAGAGGTTAGTTATGTGACTTTGGTTCTCCTCCCTGTGGCTGAATTCTTGGGAACATGGCCAATATTAGCAGACCATATTGTATTTCTCCTATCTTGCTTATGTTTCCTTTTCATATCTCTATCATTATCAATCGTTGCCCTTGATCACAACCTAATTCTATTTTTCGGCTCAGTCACTGCAGAATTGTGGGGGATTTTTTCTTGACCTTTATCTAGCCGTACTGAATTTTTTTACCTTTACATATAAAAAAATTTCCTTCCACTACTTGAGTATAGTACTCCACTTCTAGGCCTTCTCAATTTAAACTATATATACATATATATGAAATATATATATGAGATACATATATATGAGCTATATATATATGAGCTATGTATATGAGATATATTTATCTATCTTCTTTTTATGTAAAAATCTGACCTAGATCACTTAAAAAAAAAAAAAAAGGACACCTGAGTGGCTCAGTCGGTTAAGCATCTGCCTTTGGCTTGGGTCATGATCCCAGGGTCCTGGGATCGAGTCTCTCCTTGCTCAGCGGTGAGCCTGCTTCTCCCTCTGCTTGCCACTCCAGCTGCTTGTGCTCTCTCTCTTTCTCTGACAAATAAATAAATAAGATCTTAAAAATAAAAATCTGACCTAGATGAGACTGGTTAATATCTAGCTTGTTTCATAGAAGTAAAATAATTTTAATAGCTTATGAAGTGCTAACTGAGTAACCTAAAGACATGACACACCTCCTTTCACATAACACAATATAAACCCAGTATTTCCAAGCTCAAGGTAAAATAGTACATTTTAGAGCAGTATTTAATTAATTAAGGCAAAGAAAGACTAAATCGTACAGACAGAAGAAATAAAAAACAACATGTTCAAGAGCATAGACTGAAATCAGACAGCCAGGGCTTGGATCCAACCTCTATCACTTACTACCTGTTTGAGCTAGGGCAGGTAACTTAAACAGTTTTAAAGCTTGAGGTTTCTCATTGAATAGAAGAAAGTAATAATATCCACCTTAGATGTAGTCATGCAAATTAAATGAGGTAACATACCTAAAATCTTTGACATACACTAATTACTCAACAACTGGGAGTTTAATATTTGCTCAGACATGGTTTTAACAGGACTAGACCTCTGTCTGCAGCTAACTGAACAGGGAAGAGGGCCCCTCATGCAGCCTCACGGACAGGGCAAGGAGGTGCCTCCTGACGGTGGACCCATTTAGTGGATCCACTAACGGGTAACGTTTAATGCGTATGTTCTTTGTGCCAGGAATCGTATTAAGACCCTAAACGTATTATCTCTTTAAATGATCACATGAATGGCATGAGACAAGCATGATAACACATTGATAGAGGGGGGAAACTCCAATTTAATAAGGAGAAGTAGCTTCTGTTACAAACTGCGAGTTGGAGATATAAACAGAATATAAAAACCCAGGCTTCTGACCCCAGAACCTGGGTGTTCATACTTAAAACTAAGCTATCAGCTTTCCCAGAAAGCAACCCTTTCTCCAGACACCTCTGGTCCTCACAGTGGAATGTAAGGGAATGAATTCTTAGTAATATTAGCCAGTCTGATCTAAACATAATAAAATATGTATATTCCTTGACATAAGCAAATGCAAGTGGCACGTTGTCTCTGTTACCTATTGCAGGACAACAAACAACCCCAAAACATACAGCTTACGCCACTGCTTTCTTAGCTGTTGGTTCTGTGGGGCTGGGGCTCAGCAGTGGGAGCTTCTCCGACTCCCAGACCGATGAATGGGGATCCATGTCTAGCTCCCTCATGTTCCTCTCAGACATGAGGGTCCCCGCCCACCCCAGGAGAGTTTATTTACATTTACACTACTTCAAAAACTAATGATGTACCGTAAGGTGACTAACATTACATAAAAATAAATTTAACAAAAAGTTTAAAGAAAATGAAAAAAAAAGAAAAAAAAAACTTGAGATAGTACAGAAAGTTTCCACACCTAGTCTTCGCTATTACTAATATCTTACATGAGTAGGGTACATTTGTTACAATTAATGAACCGATAATGATGCATAATTATTAACTAAAGTCCAGATCTTTTCTTTCTGATTTCCTTAGTTTCTAGCTAATATTTTTTCTGTTCCAGCATCTCATCAAGCATACCACCTTACGTTTCGTTGTCATGTCTCCTTAGGCTGCTCCTGGCTAAATACACTTGTAGTCTTGCTTTTTTTTTTGGTGATGTCTTGTCTTCCAGGTCGTCTCCACACAGTACCCCACCCCACCCCCTGCACACTCACACATACAAGCAAGGTAGTTTGAGTGTCATACATAGTGGTAAAAGACTCTAAGAGGAAGTGAAAGTTGTCACCCTCTGAGGTCCGGTTCCAAAGTCCCATCACTTCCTCTGCATCCTCGTGGTCAAAGCATCACAGAATTCAGGTAGGGGGGAAATTTCCACCTCTTGATGGGCAGGGCAGCATGTGTGTGGAGGGAGCTCGGGCAGGATCGGCACAGAACATCATCAGAAGCCACCTGCCACACGTACACCAGGCGAATGTCATCAGTTGTGTATTGACTGTTAAGCAGGTACTGATGAAATCATTACGACAAAGTGAGACCAGAATGGCATATTGATATTGAATTCAAATTATTGTTTAAGATATATATCTCCAAATCCATTGTTGCCCTAGGATATCACATCTTGATACGAATATATATTTTTCGTGGAATTAAATCCCTCATAAAAATGTTTAATGTGCCATGTGTGAAAGTGGTACTTTTATTCTTTAGTAAATACAAAAATCATCTGCATGCCATTAATAAAATTAGTCTTTACCTTTAGCATAGAATTAGGAACTGTGGCTCTCTCTAGAAGTCTCAGTTGTCTCCAGGCCTAAGAATGGAAATACTGATACTATGACAACACAGCCTAAATTTTCTGCTTTGCAGACGCCAGATTTATTTTTAAATGGTGTGAATCATATCTGTGCTGAGAGGCCAACTTCAAAATATAAAAGAAAAATTGGCAATGGAAGGATTTTGCTGCTTTGGCTGAAGTGAAGCGCTCTACAGCATTTCATTCTAGTGGAGCGTCTGACTGTGAAAATCTTTCCAATTGTAATTCTCTTTGGCTTTCCAAAAGGGGATTATGAACTAAAGTCAACGTTGCAGGAAATGTCACCTGTCCTTTGAAGGAAAATAATAAATCAAAATGGCTTTGTTCATCATATTTAAAAGGAAAAAAAGTGTTGATCTACTTTAGGGTCTTCTCTCATTCCTTGATAAAGCAGGTAAGTAAATAAAGAAGAATCTCATCATAACTTTTGATTTTAATTCTTGCTCATCTCCAAACAGAAAAAAAGGAAATCTCCTTTCAACACATATTCATAAAAAGAGAAAAATAAGAACAGAGACAGAGAGAGGACAAGTGAGATGAATAGTGTAACATGACCATGGAAATAGAAATCTTCAAGTCAGAAATTAAATTAAGAAAGAGAAGTTTTTTAAAGGATTTATTTATTTATTTATTTATTTATTTATTTATTTATTTATTTGAGAGAGAGAGGGAGAGAGAGAGTGAGCTTGGAGAGGATCAGAGGGAGAGAGAGAGAATCCTCAAGCAGACGCCCTGCTGAGTGTGGACCCTGACATGGGGCTCGATCCAGGACCCCGAGATCATGACCTGAGCTAAAATCAAGAGTCAGACATTTAACTGAGCATCCCCAAAAAAGATACCTTTAAATTATGTTCTGTTCCTTTCATAGATACCATAGTACAAATTCAAGAATGAGAAGTCAATAAAAACAGAATCTAGAGACTGATTCCTCAAAGATTGGAAGTATTTGTATATTATGGTTTAAGCAAATAAAGGCAAACCTACAAAACAAACATGATAGAACTTGAAATTTTATGTATTTTTTTGTGCCTCACTATTTTTTCCAGGGGTTTTAGCAATTACATTGCGTGTGATTACTACTTCAGAGAAAGAAAGTGATGTCTCTGGCTTAGGAAGACATTATGCCTATGAGGATACAACTCCTTCTTTAAAAAGGTAATTAATAATGCTACTGATTATATATTAATCTGAAAACGTACAAGAGCAATTTTGGAATTGACACCACTATATGGGCCCCATTTGCTGTGTTGTTGTTTTAATCACCTACTACTAATAACATTTGGAATGCTACAGTGGTAAAAAACTTGGAAATGGCCACAGACTGGAAAGATGGAAGATAATGGATTATGAAATTTTCTGTCTAATGTTGCAAGGATGTGATTTATTTAGTCAAAGAAGCCAATAAGCCCCTTACAATGGATATGTAGAATATCTGTAAACGTTACTACTTTGTGCATTTTCTGGTATGGTTTATTATAACATAAACAGCTTTTTAACTGTGGTTTTTAAATCAAGACATATTGCATTGCTTGATTTTTATTTATTGGTTTTTAACTGAATAAAATAAACTGAATCAAACACAACCGTGGAAATTTGGAAATTTGCATTTGAATAATGCACAAAAAGAAAATAAACATCCTCTTTTTTTTTTTTTTATCAAGCCAATATGATGACTTAAACAAACAGCAACGTTTGGGTGTGGTGATGACACAGCCTTATAGTCTTGTTCTGTCCCTTCTCTGGCACTGATGATTAGAATATTGTCTTTATGATTAAACTGTTACCATATTGAGATAGACCACAGAGCAGTTATCAGATTAGGGGGATGTTAACATTTTATTTAAGTTCTGATTTTGAAAGTAAAAGATAGATAGAAAAAAAAATAGACAAAATCCTCAGCAAAAATTTGCATGAATCCACATAGTTCCTATGTCTTTATTTCTTCCTTGACTCGGATTTTCAGATACAGAAAGCAGATTTTATTTTTCTATTTTTTTACTTTTACTTTTTACTATTCAACCTTATTACCTGTTGAAATTTTGTTATTAGCTATTGATTCTGGGTCAGCTTCTCACCTCTCTGTTATCTCATCTGGATTTGTACTGACATCAAAAGGACTCTTTCCTTTATAGGAGTATTTGTAAACAAGGGAATCTTTCTAGATCAAATGGATACATTGCCCAGTTTTTCAACACTTCTGCATATAATCTACTCCACTGCGCACAGCACCCAGTGAGAAGCCAATACATGTTGTTGACTGACTGCTTCCTATCTAGTTAGAAAATGGGGGTAAAAATTAAACATATTTTTGGTACCCTTCCCAGCTTCAATATTTTAATTTCTCAGAGGAGCCAAATGTGGTTAGAAATGGTGCAAGCCACTTCCAATTTTGTTATCAGAAGTGTCTGAGAACAATAAACTTATTTAAGATAGGCCAGAAAGTATAAAAAAAAAAAAAAAGAAAAGAAAAAAAAAATAAGCAGTACAGCTTTAAAGTCAAATTACCTGGTGTTTCTCTATCAACACTTTGACCAAGTTTAAGGCATTAAATCTAATTTTAAACTGTGTTTACATATGGAAAGCACCAAGCATAACCACGCGTAACAATAGCAGGAGTTAGGCTGAAGGACATACCATTCTTCGCTCAAATGAAAGTTAATTTTAAAATGTATGTGAATAAAAGAGAATATGGCATGGGAAAGTTTTGAAATAGGATATTGTGAAGTCAATGCATTACTTTTCTACGCTCTTCAACAAAATGTAATCATTTAAAAAACTTATTATTCAAGTAATAAAACAATATGCTTTCTCAACAGTTGTAAAATACCAGGCCTTGGCTACACTTCTTGAAAATGATGGTATTGATATATAGAAAAGGAAAAAATAAAGCTCATGAGTACCAATCCTGAATGTAAATATTTTATTCCATTTTTACCCTATATGTTAATATGTTCTTCCTTTATTCACATTTAAAATTGCAGATACTCAGGAAATATGTTTATATTACATTTTTAAAATTTGATTTCTGGGATGCCTGTGTGGCTCAGTCAGTTAAGTGTCTGCCTTGGGCTCAGGTCATGATCCTGGGGTCCTGGGATGGAGCTCCACGTCGGGCTCCTTGCTCAATGGGGAGCCTGCTTCTCCCTTTCACACTCCCCCTGCTTGTGCTCTCTCTCTCCATCTCTGACAAATAAATAAATGAAATCTTTTTAAAAAAATAAATAAAAAAATAAAGCTTGATTTCCCTTTCTTCAGAACTTAAAATATTCTCTGTAATTTTTAACGATTTTCATTCTTCTAGTTTGAATCTGCTTTAACATGACTGCAACATATATGTTGCATTTATTTATACAAATGGCTTAAAGATTTGAAATAATCCAGATTTAAATGGTCAAATAATGAATGTTTAAGACACAAGGTACATGACATATTTAGCTACAGCGCTGATGGAAGACATGACCAAATATGCAGGAATTATACCTCCATCTGATACGATTTCTGTCACTTTCCTTGTCTGAAACAATCTAAACTTGAAAGTATATGGCTTTGCCAAAAGGAGGTAGAAAACGACTTTAAAAATGAAAGATTACATTAGATTAGTGATTCGACACTACCCTTGAGAAGAGTGGTTAAACAAATGAATTAAACAATTGAATTAAACAAATGAATTCTTTTTAATTCAATGAAGTTGACTTGTGGTATGCTGAGGTAGGGAATATCTGTTTGCTAACAAGTTAGCAATCTTTACCCATGAAGAGCTCCTAACATTTCTGTTGATTGATCAGTGAATTATAGTTGTTTCGGGGTCCCTTTTTTCCAATTCTCTCCATTCCTTTGCCATTTTTTCCTTTTGGTTCCCTTCAATTCACTTCCCATCTGTGCTCTGGAATCAAGGGAAATCAGAACTCCAGACCAAAATAGTTTCTAAGAACTGGGTGCCCACCTACAGTTCATTTTCTGACACTGGTTGCCAAAAACGTTTTCTTCGGCAACTGAAATTAGCATTCCAACAATAACAGAAATTGCTAAATATTTCATCAACTTTCCTAGAACTACGTCTGCCGTCGTTTGAGGCCATGCAAGGGCATCCGCCTCTCTGAAGAAATGAAGTTGTTCACCCCCACTGTCGACAGCCTAGTGCAGATGAAGGAATTTGGAAGTACTGACGGCATCTTCCGTCCTCAACAATAAAGCAATTGCTGTTCCCAATCCTTAGCTCTCTTTGAGTGCTTGAAAAGCTCTTTTCTGGCTTTGTGTGAATGATTTCTTGTCTGAATGACCTTACCTTCTCAGTTCCTTTCCTCTGCTCACCACACGCCCCCTTATCTGGGCAGGGTACAAAGGTACAGTTAGCATACCCTCATAACCACAGAGGGACACGTGCCCAGTACCACGTGCCTGCCGCAGGGGCCACATCCCAAGAAAGATGTTTAAAGATTCCTTCAAAGATCTTAAATAATTAAAAAAAAAAATCATCTCGCTTTCCATTTTAACCCTCCTCATTTTGCACACAACTAAAATGTTAAAATTCATTATTCAACGTTCATAATATGACTTTTTTCCTGCAAATACTACAATTTAACCATTTTCTTTATGTCATCCTTGTGAGAAGATGATTCGTTTTATGGCTTTATCCTGACTTACGGAGTTGGAGAGGACTTCTTCTTTTTTTTTTTTTTTTTACAGATTTGAAGTGGATTCTGGATAGATTTGGAAGGTACCATAAATTAGCTTTTCCAACCTGGGATTATGTTCTTGTTCTAAAGTCTGCAGCAGTTATAAAGCTTGAGAAAAAGAATCATTGGTAGTTTGGGAAACTATTAAGTAAAAGTCTCATTTCCCACATTGAAGTAGAGAATGAGTTAGTACAAAGCTCAGTTCCTGGAAAGATTCACTGTTGACACTGATTTAAAAAAAGAAAAAAGTTGCCAAGAAAAAAAAAATGCTACTTCTGTTCTATATAAATGTCTTTCATTCAAACTTAAACATAAAAACCGGTAATATCCAGAATGATAATTTGGATTATGTAATCAGTGTTAAGTGGATTTTTAAATATGGAAAATTTCACTAACTTTCTTAGCTTTAACTAAAAATAATTTGAACATGGTGAGGAGTTTCATATGTATGTATTACTATGCAGTGTGGTTCTGACTCTGATTGCATTCAGTATTCCATCTGGTTCAAACCATGTTTACTCATTTCTCCTCTAACTATGTACCCTTCTTGAAAACTTTGCTCACTTCTCCTTTTAGAAGCCTTTAAATTGCTCCAAATCTGTCACAGAGATATATGCCCAGGGAAGTCACATGCAACAAACCTCAAAGTAATCTAAATGTCTATCAATAAGGAAGTAATTCAGTTTAAAAATTATATGCTCATATCATGGGATATTTTGCAACTGGGAAAATAGGAGATAGGATAGGGTTGCTGATTTGAAAAGATGTCATGATATGTTGCTAACTTTTAAAATATAAGGGAAAGTTGCAGAATGGAGTGTGTAATAATTTCATTCATTATCCTTAAATGCCATGTAGCCATAGAGAAATATAAAGATAAATAGATTGATAACTATAGCTATAGATAAATTAAAAGAGAGATAGGTAGGTAGGTAGATATGGAAATAGAGGTGGAGATGAGTTTGGGAATTTTTGAGAGGGAATCAATAAACACTGATAAATTTTTTTCCATAGTGCTCACATGAAATGTGGGAAATGAGACCTTTACTTTCCTCCAAACAGCTTTAGTAGTGTCTGAATTTTTTCATAAATGTGTATTACACTTAAAAAAATTATGTGTTTCTATAGTATATTGCATTGACTTTGCATTCCACATATTCTGCCTATCTCATTTCGGAGATACTTGTATTTACTCAGTCATCTGTTTTCCAACTTAGACACATTGCTTATACGTACTAATTGCCCTTGGTCTGAAGTAGCTTCCTACTTTGATTCTGCCCTTCTTCCCTTGTTTGAGCTTTAAAGTTTATCTCTCCCAAGAAAGAAACTGATTAAATAGATTTGGGCAATCATTCTCATCTCCCGAGCATGGCTTAAAGCATATTCTCTCTTAAGCCAGAGACCAATTAACTGCATTTTTAACTTAGATATTCAAATTAAATTCTTCCAACACGAAGCATATGACTTTAAATAAAGACTGTTTCTCTAACACCCATGAATGTGCATTAAAGATTCAACAACTAGAACTGTCCTCGAAGAATCATGTGATAGGAGAGAAGAGAACTAATGAGAAATGTAAATATAATTTAGAATATATTCTCTCAAGAGGACTGATGCCCAACCAGTTACTGGGCAGCATACAACAGAACGAATGAGTGCTCCATCTTTCTGGATGCCCCAGGACTATCATTCAACTTCTAAAATCTCACTCTTGCAATTAAATCAGTTTTTACGAATTTGCAGACGACTGGCAGACTCCTTGCAATGTGTGCTCCCCGCTAGAAACCTGGTCATTAGTCTTCTCCTCATTCCTGGCATGTCATGCCAACCAACCCCAACCCTTCCGCCATGTGTACACCTTCAACCGAGTGTTACGTCTCATACTGTGATTCATTTCCATTCGTTCAGCATCTACCACTGTTTCACAGAGAAGTGGGCATTAATAGATGCTGTCAACCATGTAAAGGTAATGAGAACAGTTAAATGAGCAGCTGAACTCCATTTATTCAACAAGCGCTTGTTGCATATTTACTGTGTACGGGGTGTTATATGTTAATGGGAGGCTGGAAAGTGATTCCATTTACGTATCGTTACAACGAGACCATTGAACTGGATGATCTCTAAGGTGAATTGTGGGTCTAAATGTAAATTTCTAAATGAGAGAACAAAGCCTCTTTCCTTGATTTAACCTTACGGACAGGGAACTAAAATGTCTGTACGTAAAAATATTTAAAATATGAGCACAGATTTATGTAGTGCAAAGAAGTGCTAATGGAATGTAAAGTAATTTGAAGTGGATCAGTAAAGAATGCTTTTTGTTTTTTATTTATTATTTTTAAAGATTTATTTTTATTGGGTGCCTGGGTGGCTCAGATGTTTAAGTGTCTGCCTTTGGCTCAGCTCATGATACCAGGGTCCTGGAATTGAGTTCCAAGTTGGGCTCCCTGCTCAGAGGGGAGCCTGCTTCTCCCTCTGCCTGTGCCCCTCCCCCCTATCCTCCGTTCTCTCTCTCTCTCTCTGTCAAGTAAATGAAAATCTTTTTAAAAAGAATTTATTTTTATTTATTTGGGGCGGGGGGGGCGTGGGCAGAGGGAGACAGTCTCAAGCAGATTCCTCACAGAGCACAGAGTCCCATGCGGGCTCGATCTCACAACCCTGAGCTCATGACCTGAGCCGAAATCAAGAATCGGAGGTGTAGCCAACTGGGCCACCCAGGGGCCCTAAGAATGCTTTGTAGACCAGGTAAATCTCTAGCTGTAGCTTGAAGCATGTGATGAATGGAAATAACAGGCTATTTGAATGAATTCCAAGTTGAGATTAGAGGAGTACTAGAATATTTATTCTTGTCCCTTCCACACTCAGAAATGACACCTTGGGCACCTGGGTGGCTCAGTTGGTTAAGCGACTGCCTTTGGCTCAGGTCATGATCTTGGAGTCCCAGGATCGAGTCCCGCATTGGGCTCCCTGCTTGGCAGGGAGTCTGCCTCTCCCTCTGACCCTCCCCCCTCTCATGCTCTCTCTCTCATTCTCTCTCTCAAATAAATAATAGAACATCTTAAAAAGAAAAAGAAAAAAAGAAATGACACCTTTCCAGGCAGAATGAGAAGATAGAATAGCTTTAACTTACCATCAATGATAGAAGAGGCAACAATTTACGAAAGATAAGGATGGAGTGGTAACTACACGGATGTTGAGAAATGTGATTGAGCATCTGACACATGGGGGAAGACTGGAGTTTCAGAGAAGAAAGAGCTGAGGAGGAAGGGTTAGTGCTGAGGAGGAAAAGAGAGGAGGTCTGCATGACAGCCAGAGAATGTCCTAGAGCACATCTAAGCATCTAGACTTGAAAGCTCTATGCCTTTGCATCATGCTGGTAGGCAAGAGATCTTAGAAGCAGAAACAATCTCCCACCCCAACTCAACTGTGTATAATTGCGATTTATAAAAGATAACTTGAGTTAAGGGTTGCTTGAAATTCTTTGTCCTTTATGTATATATTTAGTACGGAGTTAGATGCAGGTGTAGGAAATGCTACCCAGAGAAATAACTGGCTCAGCATGGCTGATAAAGATCTTTCCTGTTCAAAAAGGGGAGGATGAGGACAGCATGCCATCTGATTTCCCTCCAAATGCATCCTGGGGCTGGCCCACACAGAGCTAACTCCAGGAATAGAAACAGATCCAATGATGTAGTAGACCTTATTTTTAAAAATCTGTACATCTCTCAAAACAAACAAACAAAAACCACTCTATTTGTTGACCCATTCTCAAGATTTTTTTTCTCCAATAATTGCTCATAAAGCTTTAAAGGTGACACAAACTAACTGAAATATGCTCAATTCAATATAGTCCTATTCCATATTGCCAGTAACGAAACTTGAGTGCCCTCGACTCTCTCTTTTATACTGAAATAAATGGACATTGGTATTTTCTCCGCCTAACCAGAAGCAACTCAGAATTGAACATGAAAGAAGTGGAATTTTCAATGGAATGCAGTTTTCTTGTGTGTTAGACCTGCTAGAAATGTATCTTCCAGCTTCATTTTGTTCACATGTCAGTCTCAAAGAAATGAGTTTTAAGGAGTTCCTCTGGCCAGGCTAGCATAGAACTCGTAAAGGAGGAGAGTGGCATAGCTGGTATTATTTGTTAGTTTAGTCGTTTTCTAAAGATGATGTTAGAGAACAACTAAGGATCGTGGAAAATAATGACTAGGCTATCGTGTGGCTCGAGCTAGAGGGCGCGTTTTGGGCTCAGAAAGACTTGTGGTATTAGCCAAATAGTGAATTTTGAGATTTGTTAGCATTGTACCACAACAGAATTGGAAAGAAACATCCAGGCTTTCTAGTTCAAACCCTTGTATGGTTATGACAGATGCGGATACAGCTGGGTTGTTCTGTGAGTAAAAATGCCTCCCTTTAATATTGATCTTAAAATTACACTTGATGTATCTGTCCCACCAAATGAGTAGGAGTTATTATGGCAAAAACATAGAACAGAAAGCCAGAATATTTCTTCTAAATAGCCACAATGGGCATAATCTTTCCATGTCTGCAAACCTAGCAGGCATGTGACATCGTTCTGCACCGAGTTAAGACTTTGGTTATTTATTTTTGGTCTCTGAATTTCTCATGGAAACTCATACAGCAAGTGTGATTTGAAAATGCTTCTTTCCGCTGTGTAATTTAATCAACCTGAACTGTTAAGCCTCTCAAGACCTTAAGGACAGGTTGATGTAATTCCCTGCTAGTCAAGCTTTTAAGTTGAAGAACTACTTGATACAGTCTGTTTGTAACTGTTCTTTGTCCCTTAATTGTAACAGACTTAGGTGAAGTTGGCTTGGCAGATTATAAAATGCTACAAGACAGAGTCCTGTGGTGTTTTTTGCTGAATAAAACCTGAGAATATACTTCCTCAGATTCTAATATAGAGAGGTGTGTGTGTAAAATATATGTATGTCATTTATCTATATATGTATACAGTCACATTTTCCTTCATGCTATCATGAGGTGATGAAATTTCAGCATTTAAAAATATTTCCTGTGATTAAATAACAATTTTGCACTGTCAAAATACAATACTGTTGTATCTTACAAATTTCTTCTTCCTACTTTAAATGTTAAGTCTAAATAGCTGATCTTCAAACTGCCTACAGTTTCACTAATGCTTTTAAACATGTTCACATTCCCACCCACATCCATTATGATTTGTAAGATATTTTTATTGAAATATTCATTCATTCTTTCAGTCATTCATCCAACAAAATGTAGAGTATTATTCTGTGCTGAGCACTGATCTAGGCTCTGAGGATCCAGCAGAACAAAACAGACATTTTACTCAGATGGACAACAGGCATCGCGACACCACATAAATGAGTAAAATATATATACTACTAGAAGCGGATGAGTATTATGGAGAAAAGTATAGTAAGGAAAGAGGGGAACAGAAAATGCTGGGATGTATAATATTAGGTGGGATTGGCAACAAAGATCTCAATGAAAGTGTAACATTTGGGGGAAAAAAAAAAAAGTGTAGCGAGGGAATAGACATCTGAGAGAAGTGGGTTCCAGGAAAGGGACCAACAAATGCAGAAGCCCTGACGCAGGAGCATGTCTGATGGTTCATAGAGCAGACGGAGGAGGAACGGAAGGAGATGAAGTCTGAAAGGTGAGAAGATGGAGAAGCAAATCCCTTAAGGCCCCTGAATGTCTTTAGGGACTTTGGTTTGCATGCTTGGTAAGTCAGGAAGCTGCTGGAAGGTCAGAGCAGAGAACTGATGTGGTCTGACTTATGTTTTAGTAGAATCACCATGGCTACAGAGCTGTGCACAGACTGCTGGGGGCTAAGGTGGAAGCAGGAGAGCCCAGTCATG
Organism: Mirounga leonina; assembly: GCF_011800145.1. NCBI lineage: Eukaryota > Metazoa > Chordata > Mammalia > Carnivora > Phocidae > Mirounga > Mirounga leonina. The sequence continues at coordinate 23,422,485 of NW_023270320.1, read as the reverse complement.
ACATTAATAAATACCATAATATGCACTATGTATAGGGGGAAAAAAAAAAGGAAAGAGGGGATGAAGAATAGAGATTAAAAAGGACTCTCAGGTCCTTAAAAAATAAGAATGATAAAAATATTGTCATATATTTCAAATGAGTTTTGATCACTTAAATTTGGAAATTAGTATTGACACTAGACAGAGACATTAAAGATTAATATCTTTTTTTAAAGATTTGTTTATTTAAGAGAGAGACAGCATGTGTGCACAAGCGGGGGGAGGGGCAGAGGGAGAGAGAATCTCAAGCAGACTCTGCTGAGTGCGGAATCAGATGAGGGGCTTGATCTCATGATCCTGAGATCATGACCTACCTGAGCCATAACCAAGAGTCTGACACTCAATGGACTGAGCCACCCAGGCGCCCCTTTGGGAAAGACTAATAAAGCAATCAAGGTTGAGAAACCTTCATAATCCAGTCAATGTGATAAGGAAAATCTGTGTCCTAAGATGGCCAACTGAGCCAGCGAGAGTCCCACCCCCGGCCCCGGGGCTCTTCCGGGTTCTTCTCCCTGTCCCGCTTCACGCACGCGCCAAAAGTGCCCAGTATGCGGAAGTAGAAGCGTATAAATTGACCCCATTTTTGTGCTTGGGGCTCAGACCTTTGGAGATCACTCTCTGCTGAGCCCACCGGCGTTAAATAAACCTCCTATCCTCCGAGATCTCCAGGTGCCGCTTGGTTCTTCTGTTGGGCGGTCCAGTCCAAGTTCCGTACAAATGGATTCCCCAAATGTATTTTTTTTAATGAATAAAGAAATGGGACAATAGTAAAAGACAGCATAATGGTTAAATGTTTCAGCTTTATGTTCAGAGGGATATGAATTTTAATCTGCAGCCTGTGCCTATGACTTATGAGACTCCTGAGAGATCACTTTTCATTTTTTTTTTAAAGATTTTATTTATTTATTTGAGAGAGAGAGAATGAGAGAGAGCACATGAGAGGGAGGAGGGTCAGAGGGAGAAGCAGACTCCCCGCCGAGCAGGGAGCCCGATGTGGGACTCGATCCCGGGACTCCAGGATCATGACCTGAGCCGAAGGCAGTCGCTTAACCAACTGAGCCACCCAGGCGCCCGATCACTTTTCATTTTTGAGGCTTCGTTTTCTCATCTGCTAATGCTGATAACACTGGTTCCAAATTCGCAGGGTTGTTAAAAAGATTCAATAAAGTAACTGATCAAAAATACTGAGCACAGTACCTGCTAAATTTTGAGTGCTTGATCATCATAGGTAATTCTCAGCTCCAGCTTGGTTTACTATGAAAAGTACCCACTATTTAAAGGCAAAAGAAACTATATTTTGGGGACTTATACAGGATCCAGCTACCTCATCTGTATTACATGTGCTTGACACAAGCAATTGCTTTAGGGATTCGGTAAGAACCCAGGTGCTGACAAAGCCGGGAGGAATAAGCGTGTTTAATCAATCCCCTCTTAACTAAGTCAAGTGTTGACTGGTGGTCTCCATTCCTTATGCTCAAACCCCTGCCACGGCACCCTGAGGTCACACGGCTGGCCAGCGCCAGGCCACCAGAACTGTGCAATTCTGCCCCCATTAGATGAGCCCTGTGCTTAGCAAGGGCTACTTGTATTTTTTCCCAAACCTGTTCAGGACAGGCTTTCTTTCATTATAATGATAGATTTTAATTAGCTGCTTAATAAAGTGAGGAAATACAAGTGCAGAAATGAAGAGCTGTCATTTCTTTTTAAATTAATACACCTTTGTTTGAAGGCTTATCAACACAAACTGTTACATATGCTATTGTTTGTGTGGGAGCAGGACAACCGAAACAGACTGGTGTGGAAGAGAAAGTCCCAGAAAATTCTGCGCCCATATTGCTGCCTGATTGTCATTAAGTTCTAATTCATTCTCAAGAAGCCATAATTCTGCAACTATAAGGATCCATTATGAATGTGATCTAAAATAAGTAAATACATAAAATCACATCCCCAATCTGTAAACTTGCATTTAAAAATGAGTCTAGCCTCCTATCACAAATTACCAATTAAATAGATAGATGGATAAAATATTAAGCTATATAAGTATCCTATTTTATGATGCCCATTTTCTAACTTTTTCAAATAACCAGTTAGCAGAAGACTAAGTTGAATCAGGTAAGAGAACACATCCTACCTCTTTTATTGGAGTCCTTCTGGGTCTCCATATGCATTTAAATGGCCGTGGAGAAGCTCAGTGAGCAAGCTGTACAACACCAGCATTTATTTCCAGACCCTCACTGTACAAGACATTCCATAGTAATCACCTATTTAACCTTTCCTTGCTTTTGCTGAAGGGCTATGACTCAGAATAAAAAGGAAAAAGGCAGGTAAAAATGGGATGGGAGAGGCATTTCTCTAAGAGAGGCTCTGTCTCTTTGGTAAGGGGGAGGCTGGGGTACATAGCTCCCCCTCTTTCCAAGAAAGTTGATCGTATAAGAAAAGGTGTGAAAATTACTAAAACATCTAGACAGACCAAAAAAATTGAAATAGTAATCAACTATATAAAAGCTGATAATTTTGTAAGCTCTAGGGTAAGCTTGCAAGTTATATTTGCCAAGAATCCAGGATCAATAGAAAATAATATCTTTTACACATGGTAACAATATCAGAAAACTGTTTAAGGAGAGGACCTGTTCCATATGGTCGTTATATTTTCTAGGCTTCTGTCTAGCCATCAATGAAAACTTGCAGCGATTAACATTTAAGTGACTCACCTCACCCAGTTTTATTTCATTTGGGCCTGCCACACACACTCCCAAAACTGAACCGAAGCAGGGGGAAAATGTTGCAAAGGGCTCACCAACAGAGTGAGAACCAGATTGTGGGGGAAACTCTATCTTTGAAAGATCTGTATAAATTTTTTGAGGCTGTGTAATTACGACATTGTTTGACCAGACTATCCTATTTCATAGCACGAGCTTGGATGTGAAATATATTGGAGTTTTGATTGCATATATGGAAATGAGTGAAAATAAAATATCAAACAGAGCCATTCTGCAAATAACATGGACATTTTAATGTATTAGATTGTATTTTTGGTCGTGTGCACAAAAACACTCCTGTGCTTTAATCTGCTTTCTATAATGCTATTATATTTTTGTCAGGATTACCTTAATCCTTGTCAGCTCAAGTCTATTGGATTTTATTATGGGTCAGCAGAGCATTTTCTCATCTTTTTTCTAACCTTAAACCATTATTTATTCATTCAAAAAGCATATTAATGGGCAACCAACAGGCTAAACCAGGTACTCCAATCAAAGACATGTATTTGTCAGTTAGTTCCGCGATGTAGATTAACAATGGCAATTCCTTACTGGCTGACCTTCCTTCAGTTTCCTTTCCCTGCCAAACCGTCAGCTGTCACAGACCTTCCAAAATACTATGACTCTAGTCATCTTCTGCTTAACACTTTAAATGGTTCCTTATTGCCCCCAGGCTACTGTCAAATACTTACCCTGACCCCACAGCTCCTGGTTATGGAGCTTGTACATATTAAGAAGTTGTACGTCAGGGCGCCTGGGTGGGTCAGACGGTTAAGCCTCTGACTTGGTTCCAGCTCAGGTCCTGATCTTGGGTGCTGAGATCCAACCCCGCGTGGGGCTCTGCACTGGGCATGGAGCCTGCTTAAGATTCTTTCTCTCTCCCTCTGTCTCTCCTGCTCGCTCATGCTCTCTCTAAAAAATAAATAAATGCTCTCTCTCTCTAAAAAATAAATACATACATACATACATACAAAATAATAAAGAAGTTGTACCTCACCTTCTATTTCTTCATTCATTCACACTCTCTATACTCCAGCAAAGGCTGTTTTGGTTCATCTAAGTATTTCATGTTCTCTAAACTTAATCAAGGTATCTCTTTTCTCTTCTATTCTGCACGTTCAAATTCTAGGCCCTGCTCACACCCCACACCTTCCAAGGTTTGAATGTCAGTAGCATTTTACTTCAATGTTTGAAAGAGAAATACTTGCTTTCTGCTTACAGGGAATGCTTTTCCTGCTGGAAGGTGGGGGGGGGGGCGGCGGGGAGGGGGTGCCTGGAGAGCAGCAAAGGATTAACACGAACGTCTCTCTTTAACTCTTAAAACAGTTGCCATGGTTTATATGCTTCGTCAGGACTCAACAAATATTTATTCATGATAAGATAGGGTTCGTTTAAAGAATTCATTTAAAATGTGAAAGATGGAAGTTTCGATCAGACAAAACCGAACGTCGATTGTGTCACTGAGTCAAAGATTTACATGTGAAAGGGAAGTAAAAGATGATTTGGTCTGTTCTTTTTATGTTACAAATTGCAAAACCAAGACACGAAATACGAAGAGATTGGTTTACAATCCTCTATCACATACTCCCGGGTAGGATAACATTTTGGATAGCTTCAAATTTAAACTATTTTATTTCATTTTCTTAAGTCATGCCCACAGTCATACCCTAGACCAAGGCACCAGCTCCAATCACCTTACTGCTGAGTCCTAAACTCACCTTTCTACCACAGCCAGCCTCCCTTTGCCTCTCTCCCTGATCTAACCAAACAGATGAACTGCTTGTCTTTATTCTTTTATTTTGGCCTATGTGCAGACCTGGAATATGATGATCTGGGAAGGAATATGTGCTTTGTTATCAGGTACAACCGGGATTGATTCCCTGCTCTGTCACTTTCTGGGGACATAATGTGTAGTATGCACAGAGGCCCTGTGAGCTTCAGCTTGCTTATTTGTAAATTTGGGATATTGAAAAGATATTAATAGCTACTATTATTGAGACCTTGCTAAGTATATACTGTTCTAAATGCTTTACATTTATTACCTTGAGTCTCAAAACTCCTCTGAGGTAGATACTATTATTATTCCTGCACATACAGATGAGGTCGATACTATAATTATCCCCATATTATAGGTGAAGTAACAGAGACACAGAGAGGTTAATTGATGCCCAGAGTCACTCAATTACTGAGGAGTGGAGCCAGCATCGAAATTCTGCTCTTGCGACTTCAAAGCCCATGCACAAAATGGTTATTGTGAGGATTATTTGCAAAGGTCAATACTGCTATTCTTCAAAAAGGGTGGTTCTCACGACTCTAGTTGAATTCTGTTAACATAAGTATACCATGTGCTAATTTGACCCTGTTACAAAGACTCCCTTAGTTGCAGGATTTAAGGGACAAATGCCCTGGTTCTAGACCATGATTTCTCCCCACCTGTTGACAGTAAGAGTCCTTAACCAACTCTTAATGTTTCAATTTCTTGAATTCTGGCAATTGTCTCAAATTTCATAAAACAGTAATATTTGGTCAGCTGAAGACTCTCACGCATGACTGAATAGCCATGGGCACCTCCTCATCTTCACAGTCCTTGCTCCAAAATCTTTTCTAACTGCCCACCAGCAGAGAAGGAATGTCCAACCGGAACCTACTATGGGGAGTTTGGTAGATTTTACAAAGTGAACTTTTCTGAACTATTTGGTATAAGTATCTACACATCATGATATTTTGCCTTCTCCATTGTTTCTTTTTTCAAGGATTTTTATGATAAATACTGTAGTTTAAATGAATTACATTTCTTAAAATTATTTTTTAAAAAAGGTCTTTTATGGACCATTAAATCACTTGCAAAGGCATGGGAGAGAACAAATCTACCAAATGCATTCATTTACTGCCAACTTTTTTTCCACAAACATTGGTCGAATCTCTTCTAAAACAAAAGCTAAGAAGGACAACAACAGATCCAAACATTTTTATTGGATTATATGTGCCACGGTTTTATTCTGTGAGCCCTTCAATCATCTGGATAGAATATCATCTGTTCTGTATTGTTGGTACATTGTGAAAAGGTTTTTATAGATTTGAATTTTCTGGGAAGATTACTAGGGTTATAAGATGCTATCTCTAGGCATGCTATCTGTCCTTTTGTCTATAAATTTGTCTTTCATCCATAAAAGAGCCTCCTGCTAGGAGCCCAGCAGACCTGACAAGCATATAACATTGTGAATCTATGATCCAGAGAGGTAGATGAATGGGACAGATCAATGAATCACCTAAACAAGATGCAGGCATCTCTATACATACTGAAAAGTAGCATAAATGAAAGTGATCATTCTTTTCTCTTCTTTTGCCCCCACCTGTCTACCAAATAACCTCCTGACAACAGGTTACACTCTTCTGTTTGTGCTCACGTCTTCCAGATGTCAGCTGACGCTTCCCAGCCCCTGGAATCCACACAAAATTGGTTCAAGCCCCCTTCCCAAACACTGGAGATGACCAAGCTCTCCCTGTACCAAAGTTTTCTAAATTTTAGGGTGGAAAGGGGAATGTGAGCAAGGAAGCAAGGATGACACTTTCATGGTCATTTCTGTCTCAAACTATTCCTTCATTTGAGTTAGTTTATTCTGCGAAGAAGAGTTTCACACATGGCCTCTTTATGCTGTACACATGACAAACCACACATGAAACATGGCTTCCTCTTCAAGTTCTGCAGGAATCTTATCAACTCATCTTCCCAAGTCATGCCTAAACTGAGACTACAGAGGTTAACCAAGTAAAGAGGTTTCGGGTTGGGGTGTCCAAGCAGAGGAAAGGAAACTCCATGTGGCAATGCCTTCAAGCAAGAGAAAGCACGATATATACTTGCTGTTGAAAGAGAATTAAGTTTGGCTTCATATTTTTCCTCATTTGGGTGTTTCTTCACTCCTCATTTTCAACACAACCCAGTACAGCTGTGTATTTCTTCAGACAAGACAAAAAACACAAATATCTGCTGTTGCTATTCTTTTTATTAATACCAAATCAAAATTACACTTTCACATGGCACCGTGCATTCCAGTTTCCAAAGCAATTGTCACGATCTCATTGGAAACCCCCAATGGCCCATCGCCACCAGCGATATCAGCAAATCATCTCCATCATAGACCCATTTTTGGATTTCAATAAAAATGACTTCTAGAACCTCCTGAAACATCAAACATTTTAAAAATAATTGACAAAATTGCCAAAATCTTCACCTCAAAGCAAAAGATTGGTTTATCAAAGGCACACCGATTGCATATATGAATCAGTTCCCTCCGTGGTCTGGGAGTGAGACACAACATTTTTCTTCTACAGTCAAGAACACAAGGAGCAGCATTTTAGAATAATCGTTTACATATTTGTAAAAGTTAAAAAAAATAGCGTTTATAACACTTTGAGAAAGAATAATTGGTATATTTTTATAAAGCATTAAAGACATTATCTCTCACTTTTCACCTTTATAACACTCACTTTGGTCTGATAAACGTGGAGGGAAGGGACAGTGGGTTCTGGGCCTCCCCAAGCCTTGCCAGGAAGCAGTTACTCGCTTGGCAGTTCATACCTGAAGACGAACAATTGCACAGAAGTCCTTGCTGACTTGTCTGTGAAGTGTCCGGTTAGAGTTGGTTTGTTTGTTTGTTTATTTATTTATTTATTTATTTATTTATTTATTTATTTATTTAAAAGATTTTATTTATTTATTTGAGACAGAGAGAATGAGAGACAGAGAGCATGAGCAGGGGGAGGGTCAGAGGGAGAGCAGAGGGAGCCCGATGCGGGACTCGATCCAGGGACTCCAGGATCATGACCTGAGCCGAAGGCAGTCGCTTAACCAACTGAGCCACCCAGGCGCCCCAAGTTGGTCTATTTAAAACAGTGGTGAAGGCATGGGTCAGTGCTCGTGGACCAGAGGATTTTTGTACACCACAAGAGGCCTCAGAAGGGATGTGTTTTCCCCAGCTGACCCTCCTGATGATCCCGGGCCAAGTGTTTCTCTGGAAAGGCTGGTTTCTCTCAACGCCCCCTTTCTGTCTGTGTTTCTTGGTTACCAGACTTGCTTACTTCGTAATATCCTCCAAGCCTGTGATTTCTTCCTCTTCTGTTTTTTCTCCAAACAACCTTCATTTTCTCAAAAGTGTTCACAAACTTCTCTATGTTTTAGCTATCACAAGGCTGAGCACATTTCCTGGTGGCTGAATAAGCTCTATTCAACACAAATAAGGAGGAATCAGCAAATTGCTTTACCATTGTGAATGCTCATTAAAACTTGGAAAAAGACTCAGAAGCACAGACTCATTCCCTTAGAAGTATGATTGCATCAACAGGTTTTGGGAAGCTTTGAACACTGAGCATTGGCTCTGTGTGGAAGCATTACATTGGCATTATTACCTTGGATTTCATTTTCCCAGAGTTTGATCGTTTTATTTGCATTCGATTGAAAGTATTTAAAAATTTTAGCACAAAACTTCTTCCTCATTCTCTAAAGGGCACCAGACCGAAGTTGATTGTGCAATAGAAAGGAAATGGTAATCAGAGTGCAAAGCAGCGGAAAGATCCCTACAGCTTTGTGGATCAGAAATGGAGTCAGGAGGCTCCCAGCGGAAGCCAGGTTATTTCTTTACTCCCTGTATAGACAGCAACATACAAAACATGCGGTATCTTGTTGTAAGAGTAAAGTGGCTCTAGAGTCAATGGCTTGGCCTTGAAGAAAACCACACTCTCGAACACTTTAGATCCAGCATGATGGTGAAAACCACAGGCTGTGAGATCAGAGCTGGCTCAGTGACACTTGCCACAAGTTATGGGATCCTGGTGAAATTATCTACCCCCAGCCTTAGTTTCCTCATTTGTAAAGTGATTTTCATAACATTAGCTTTTTTATACATTGTCATAAGGGATTTACGTATATAAAGAATTCCCCACAAGATATATAAAAAAGTTCCTCATTAGATACACCACATAAAAAATGCACAAACTGAGGGTTCCTGGAGTAGAGCGGGGTGGGAGGGATGGGGCGGCTGGGTGATGGACGCTGGGGAGGGTATGTGCTATGGTGAGCGCTGTGAATTGTGTAAGACTGATGAATCACAGACCTGTACCCTTGAAACAAATAATATATTATATGTTAATAAAATAAATAAATAAATAAATAATAAAAAATAAAAAATGCTCAATAAATAAAATATACTATTTTTTGTTAGCTCTTGATTTGTACCCATTTGAGGGTCTTTTGTACTCTCATTGACACTTTGGTCAATTCCCTGGAGCTGAGCTATGTGGACAGTTCTGGGGGTGGGAAGCTGTTAATCAACAAAATGTTTGACAAACAGAAATCCCAGTTCTATCAGAAACATATCCATTACTGCAGTATCATTGAAAGCAGGACCTGGGTTGTCCTCACCGTGATAAAGCTGGCAGCCAAAAGTGCTGTAAACACGTAGGGCCCAAGGGATATCTACTCACTTGAAATGATCTGACATACTTGGTAATAAAATTGTTTATGATACTAAAAAATCTGAGATGCACACAAACATTATTTTCTATCATATAGCATTAAGATGAATCCTTAATGGAAACTGAAAGTAATTAACCAAGAGTGACAGATCATCTACATTGTTGTACAGACACATTTAGTTGCTTGCCAAGTAGGTGTAAGTTAGCATTTATCAATCAGAAAAAAAATGTCTTTGTTCTGTTGTTATTAGTGGGAAATAAATTCTGTGAGGTTTTTCCCCTAACGCCATTTATGGTGCTCTAGGCGTCTGCATTGTATCGGTCTTGCTAGAAGAATTTTACATTTATTAAAGAGGAATTGAGACTGACTTTTAACAATTTCATAAATTTAATTTGGAAGCTTTATTAAGTGAATTAAGGTACATGATAATGTGTAGTTTTTGTTCAGAAATTCTTATTTCTATCTATATTCATCTTTAATAATTATGGGTTGATTAGCATTTCAGTGGATCAGGTAGCTATGACCTTCAACTTGCTGATCTGGCTTTTGCTTTTCCTATGTTGATTTATGAATAATTTACATTTGGCCCATGGGCATTTTACGATACACAATGACACGGTTATCTTGACAAATTGCTAATAAACAATTTTATCAGCAACCTCACTCCAGTACAGAGCAGATATGCTTTAGGAACTTTGTGCTTTTTAACTACGTCTAATACAGTGCTTTGCAAGGAGTAGTAAAGAACAACAAATTGAGGAATGGTTAATTTCTATAAATTGTGTGATGAATGGTTTGAAGGTCAATTCAAGTACTTTTCAAGAAAACTAATACCCCCGTTTCTTCTTAAAGTCCTCTATACATTGCTTTCTATTCTATACACGTGGGCTGTGTACCTTTACTGCTGATGATTTCAAGTGGTCTGAAAAGTTATCAACCTAAAGACAATATTCTTGCAATAAAAAAAGGAGTAAAAATATGTACAAACAAGGAAAAATGTAACTGAACCACGAACCTCTGTAGAAAGTACTTATAATAAAATATATAGAAATTTGTCTTTAAAGTAAAGAAGGTATCCATTACCCAATTAGAAAATATATTAAAAATTGAGAAAATCCAATCTTAGGAAGAACTTATAAGAGTGGGCACTGCCATACTCTTCTAATGAAGTGAACAGTAGCATTTTGCTTTAGATAGTACTTTGGCATTATGGAGTAATCACTCCAAAATCGTCCATACTTTTTGACCTATAGTGACACAATTAGGAAATATGGTCTAAGGAAATAACTCTAAAAGCAAAAAATGCTTTACGAAAAAAACATGTTTATGAAAGTATTATTTGTAATAGAGAAGAATCAGAAGTTAATTTTCCATCAAAAGGAAGTGATTATTTATGATACAGCCATATAATGGAACATTATAAACTCATAAAAAGTATAATGTGGAAAGCTACTTAAAATTTCGTTACATAAAAATAAAGTATAAAACTCTACTCAACAATGTTAACAATACTTTTCTTTTGGAAGATTGGAATATGGATTGGTTTTTCTCTTTTCTATTTTTATGTAGTTATGGACTATCTTTTAATCACTATTTTTTATTTATTTATTTATTTATTTATTTATTTAAGATTTTATTTATTTGACAGAGAGAGAGAGACAGCGAGAGCAGGAACACAAGCAGGCGGAGTGGGAGAGGGAGAAGCAGGCCTCCTGCAGAGCAGAGAGCCCGATGCAGGACTCGATCCCAGGACCCTGGGATCATGACCTGAGCTGAAGGCAGACGCTTAACGACTGAGCCACCCAGGCGCCCCAAATCACTATTTTTTAAATTCAAGAAAAATAAATTACAGAGTTCACCGCAATAGTCTATTTGGAGATTATGCTCTGGACTTTTTCATAGCCCAAGAAATCATGTCATGTTAAACCAAGATTGCCAAGTATGCTTTCAAGGACTCTCAAGAGTAAGCGGCCTTATTAAAGATTCTTTGGCTTACCTAGTCTATGGCAGAGGCAGCAGCATTTGTGAAAATCCTGATACTGGTTAGAACTCTGTATATATGAGGGACTGAAGGAAGCCAGTGGCCAGTATGGCTGTAGCTTTGAGAGGGAAGAGCAGGTCCAGTATCAGCAGATGAGCTTAATCTATGGACAAGCAGCAGATCACACTTGCCCTTGTTCATCCTCAGGGCAACAGGAAGATTTTGCAAGATTTTTGAAAAGAAAAATGACAAGATTCAATGTACTTTCTAATTAGATCATTGACTTTCATTCTTTCAAAACATGTTCTCATTCTCTTTTTACTGAATCTAATTTCTATATTAAAATCCTCTTTTTTCTGGGGCTCTTGGGTGGCTCCGTTGGTTAAGTATCTGACTCTTGATTTTGGCTCAGGTCATGATCTCAGGGTTGTGAGACTGAATCCTTTGTGGGGCTCAATGCTGAGCATGGAGCCTGTTTAGGATTCTCTCTCCCCTTCTCCCTCTGCTCCCCCCCACTATTCTCTTTCTCTCAAAAAAAAAAAAAAATCCTCTTTTTCTTTCTTGATATTGGTAATGTGTATTTTCTTTTTTTCTATTTTCTATATGTCTTGATAGCAGTTTATCACTTTTTTTTTTTTTTAGATTTTATTTATTTGGGAGAGAGAGAGCGAGCCCTAGCAGGGGAAGGCAGAGGGAGAAGCAGACTCCCCGCTGAGCAGGGAGCCCGATGTGGGACTTAATCCCAGGACCCTGGGATCATGACCTGAGCTGAAGGCAGACACTTAATTGACTGAGCCCCAGCAGTTTATCACTTTTATTAATTTTTCCAATGAACCAAATTGTGGCTTTGTTAATTTTTCTCTATTGCATATTTTATCTTCTGTTTTGTTGACTTATATTTTTATCTTATTTATATGCATCATTCTACATTATATAGGTTAGATTTCCTAGCTTAGTGAGATCAAGTTTAAATCACTGACATTTTTTTTAGGTATTTATTTTCTAAAAATGCACTTAAGTAGTAAATTTCTTTCTAAACTCTGCATTGACTGCATCTAGCAAGTTTAATGGGTTATGTATGCTATGGTATTCAATATTGTTTAATTTCTTCTTTCGACACATGAAATTTTAGAAACACATATGGAAAAATTTTAGTTGTATATTCTGGCATTTGATTTTTATATTATTGTGTTAAATTCATTCATAGAATTATCAGTATAAAATTGTCCATCTTAGTATTTCCATTTATTTATTTTATAGAATCCAATTATCCGGCAAATTTTTCATCTTTTCATCTTTTTCTCATTTTTTTTCTTTTTTCCTTGAATATATCAATTAAGGTTATTTTGTTCTGGTCTGATGACTTTTTAACACTTGAGTTTTTATAGGTGTGTTTTTATTGTAGTTTTATTCTCTCTCAGTATTCAATTATATGATCCTTTATAACCAAATTATTGTAAATTTTTAAATGTACACAAATAGAGAAGAACGCTGATCACATTAAAACTGAGCTGAATAAAGCTTAGGTTTCAGTTTTATTAGGACTCAGTCTATGTCTGGTTCATTTCTTATGTTGGCCCCTTGCCTCTAAAGCTTTTGACACAGGCCAAGTTCATATTCTCAGACATTAGGCCCCGTCCAAAATTGCAGATGCTTTCCAAAAAATGTGCTTGCAGATAATCAGCTCACCTTCCCAAGATTCAAGACAATCCTGGACCATAGTTCCTCTGGTACATGTTGCTTCCACAACTTTCCAGTGTGATTAAAAATGATCATTTTATTATACATTTTACATTTCATTTGGCTCTTCCCCCCCTTGTTCTTAGTAGTAACTTGATCTGTCACAAACTACTTCACCCAAATGCAGAAGTACAGATGATTTTATTTTCTGACACTTTATCTACCTATAAATTCTGATTTTTCTAAATTTAGTTTGAGATTTCATTTATAATAAATATGTAATGGAGACAAGGATGTCTGATCTCACCATTTCTATTCAATATTTTACTGAAAGTTCTAACCAGGGCAAGTAGGCAAGAAAATGAAATAAAAGTCATCCAGATTGGAAAAGAAGAAATAAAATAATCCCCATTTCAGATGGCATGGTCTTGAATATAGAATATCCTCAGTAATCCACTGTAAAGCCATTAGAACTAATATATGAGTTAATAAGATTGCAGTATACAATATTAATATACAGAAATCATTTGCATTTCTGGGTCTAGATTAATCATTTCTAATATGAAGTTCAGCAAGCAATTCCATTTATAATAGATCAATAGGAATAAAATACTCAGGTATCAGTTTAACAGAAGAAGTGAAAAATTTATACACTGAAAATGACAAAGCACCGTTGAAAGAAATTAAAGAAGATCTAAATAAATGAAAACACATCCCATGGTCATGACTCAGACGACTTCATATTGTTAAGATGGAAATACTCTGAGTGGCAATAATACCCTGCCCCAAATATGTGCACATGCTAATCTCTGGAACCTATGAATGCCCCTTTATATGGCAAAAGAGACTTTGCAGACATGGTTTAATTGAAGATTTTGACAGGGAGAGATTATACTGGATTATCCAGATACACAGAGTATAATCATATGGTCCTTATAAGAAGGACACAAGAGGAGTCAAAGTCAAAAGACAATGAAATTGCTGAAGCAGAGATTGGAGTCATGAACTTTGACAGTTGAGGAAGGGGCTACAAGCCAAGGAACAGAGGCAGCCACCAGCCACTGAAAAGGCAAGGGAACAGACTCTCCCCTCATTGCTTCCAGAAGGAACCAGCCCTGTGGATGTCATGACTTTAGCTAAGTGACACTCATTTTGCATTTCTGACCTCCAGGACTGTAAGAAAATAAACTTGTGCTGTATTCAACCACTATGTTTGTGGCAATTTGTTATACCAGCAATCGGAAACTAATATACTCCTCAAATTCATTCACAGATTCAATGCAATCAATATCAAAATTGAAAGTTTTATTTTTAATCTAAAACAAAAAAGGTAGATTTAATGCAAGAATAACATGAACCTGAGGATAAATAAATCCACAACATACTTTAAAGTTTGAGGATTTTTTTTTTTTTCTTTTCTTTGTAGAAAGAAGGGTATCTGAAAGCACAGGACTGAAGATGTCAAAAAAATTTAATTGTCTAATATCCAGATGAAACAGTCTTGGTCCTCCCTTGCCACTCTTCTAACACTCACCACTGGACAAGGTGATGGTTTCACCTTTGTTTAATTCAGGATGCATGTTAGTTTCAAGAGTAACTGGATGGCTTGTTTACTGATTCATCTTCTTGTGATCCTCTTTTGCACAGATTTGAGGACTCACTGGAACCTCTTCATACATGGTCTTCAGTCACTCATCAAGCTCCATATATTCAACATTTCCTGATCAATGTTATGAAGCATGTCTGGATTATATATTAAATTCTGGAGGGGGTCATTATAAAAAGTGATCATAACATTCTTTTAATTAATATTTGCAAAAATGTCACCATCTTCTATCATGTGTAGTAGATATTTTCCCTCTCTTGAGGCCCAGATTGCACACAACTTGCCATATCTCATAAGAGTAATGTTTAAAAAAGTCTTTGCAAGCTTTTCAATATTCTTTTAAAGAGATGACAAGTTTTCCTTCTCCCAATCCTATGATGTTAACATAAGTAAAAATTTCACTGTAATTGTTACCAGGTTTCGAAGTTCTGAAAGATTAATTGGTTGAATACATTTGTGCTAACTCGTGGTAAACATTGCTAGGGGACTTACTGAATCTACCCATAATCTGAGATGTATGATTTGGTAGATATTGTATTCTGCCAAGTAAATATCAGAGAAGCTAGAACACATTTTTTTACATGACTCCAACATGACATGACAGGTCACCATGGCAGGGGTGGGGGCTAGCCTGTTCCGGGAAGTAAGTGCTCTTTATCCCTTCATAGATTACCCCTCCATGTAACAATATAGCAAAAAGTGCTTTGTATCATAGGTTTCTGTTCCTAAAATGCACCTGAGATTTTTTTTTTTTTTCCAGATATAAAGAGGCCAATAGATCAGGGGATCATTGCCATTGAAAATATTATTACGGGCGCCTGGGTGGCTCAGTTGGTTAAAGCTTCTGCCTTCGGCTCAGGTCATGATCCCAGGGTCCTGGGATGGAACTCCATATCGGGCTCCCTGTTCCATCGGGCTCCAGGGGGGAGTGTGCTCCTCCCTCTCTCTCTGATCCTCCCCCTGCCCGTTCTCTCTCTCTTTC
Organism: Mirounga leonina; assembly: GCF_011800145.1. Lineage (NCBI taxonomy): Eukaryota > Metazoa > Chordata > Mammalia > Carnivora > Phocidae > Mirounga > Mirounga leonina. The sequence continues at coordinate 23,406,966 of NW_023270320.1, read as the reverse complement.
TCACTTCTCTCAAATAAATAAATAAAATCTTAAAAAGAAAGAAAGAAAGAAAATAATGTTGCTAAATAGTTCCCTAGAGGAGGAGACACGCCCTTCCACACAGGGCCACGTGGGGAAACAGCATGCTCAGTCAGGTGGCAGAAGGAGCAAGGGGAAAGTGGGGCTCAAAGCCTTTATATTCTGTTTTTGAAGGAAGAAATGGGCAAGGTAGAGCAGGCAAGCTAAGCAAGCTTAGGAATGGATAGTTTGAATAATTTTGATAGGCTCTGGGTTATAGCAGTGATCCCTAGTTGTCCGGTCCCTGGATCTGGGGTGATTTAGGTTAGGGGAATAATATTCCTGACTGCAGGAGTCTGAAAATGAAACTGAGGTAGAGCTGGACGGATTGATTGGTTTGCATATCGGATGCATGCTCACAGGCAAGTTGTTAGCTGTCTCTAGGAATTAGCTAACCCCTCCCCAGGTCCACAGGTCCCCCCAAATTGTCAAAACATCATAAAAGACAGAAAACAAAAACCATGATTAGTAGAGCTCGAGTCTCTTTACAGATACCCATCATATCTATGTCAAGATGTGGAAGGGCATTCTTAAAGCATCTTGCTCGCAAGCAAAGCTGGCAAAGATCAGCACGTATTGAAGTTAGTTAGTTTGTATTCATCTGGAGCTTGTCTATTGCTACTTTAAGGATGCCAATTCCTCTCAAGAGCTATTTGCTTCCACAAGTGCATTTGTTAACTGACAGCAAAGCCCAGTGAAATTATTTGTTGCATATTGAATATACTCCCCATTACAAGTACTAATGAAAAGCTATACCTTTAAGAATCTTATGTGGAAACCAGGAACACTGGGCATTGAAAATTTTGCAAACTAACAGGCAAGGACACCCAAAAAATGTTCTAGGACGTCCGGAGCCCCAAACATAGCTCCCAGGTACGATGAGTTACAAAAAGTTGCAAAAAGTTCCCTACTCTTGTTGATCAATTCACAAAGTTGAATCATTTGCCTTTTAGCTGAGAGCTCACACTGTTCACAAATTGAGGGCAGACACAATGTTTTCCCCCGAGTAGCCCAAGTGACAGAGGCAGCTTGGGCAAGAAGAGGTGACCACTCTGGGAGGAAATGCCACAGTGAATCACCGGAGGGCTTCCAGACCCCCTGCAAAAATTGACGAGCTAATTCGAAAATCTATATGGAAAAGCAAGGGACCCCAGATGCCAAAATAACCTTTAAAAACAAGAACAAAGCCCGAATTCAAATCTTACTATAAAGCTACAGTAATCCTGGTGTAAAGATAAATTTATAGATCAACAAATAGAACTGACAATTAAGAAATAACCCATACATTTATAGTCGGTTGATTTCTGACAAGGGTGTGAAGACCAATCAATGGGTGAAGAACAATTGTCAACAAATAGTCTCCAGACAACTGAATATCCACATACAAAAGAATAAATTTGGACCTCCTACCACACATTATTCATAAAAATCCACTCAAAATATATTATAAACTTAAAAGGAAGAGCAAAAGTATAAAAGGCTTAGAGGAAAACATAGGTGAAAATCTCTGTGCCTTGATTTAGAAAGTGGTTTCTTAGATATAATACCCAAAGCACAAGCAACAGCAACAACAACAAAAAATTAGACTATATTAAAATTAAAAACTTTATGCTGCAAATGATACCAACAAGAAAGTTAAAAAACAACCCAGAGAATAAGAGAAAATATCACCTATCTGATGATGGACCTTTATACATCTACAATATATAAAGATCCCTTCCAACCCAATAATAAAACAATAACTGAATTTAAAAATGGGCAAAAAATTTGAGTAGACATTCCTCCAAAGATATACAAATGGACAATAAACACATAAAGAAATGTTTAACATCAGTAATTATTAGGAAAATGCAACTTAAAACCACATGAGATACTAATTTGCACCCATCAGGATGGTTATAACCAAAGAGATAGCCAGTAATGAGTGTTGACAATGATGTGGAGAAGTTTGAATCCTCATTCATTGCTGGTAAGAATATAAAATGGCACAGCCACTTTGGAAATATTTTGGCAGTTCCTCAAAATGTTACGTTGTTACCATATGACCCAGCATTTCCATTCTAGGTGTATACCCAAGATAAATAAAATACATGTCCACACAAAAATTTGCACATGAATATTCATAGTAGCATCATCCAAAATAGAAAAAAAAAATGGAACTATCATATATGTCCTTTAACCAATGAATAGATAAATAAGGTGTGGTGTAACTATATAATAAAGTGTTATTTGACAATTAAAAGGAATAAGCTACCAGTGCATGCTACAATATGGACGGACCTTGAAAACATTATGGAGCCAATTACAAAAGGCCATATATTCCATGATTCCATTTTTTTTTAAAGATTTTATTTATTTACCTTAGAGAGAGAAAGAGAGAGAGCAGAAGCAGGGAGAGGAGCAGAGGGAGAGGGACACAGACTCTGCACTGAGCACAGAGCCCAAGGTGGGGCTCAATCCCAGGACCCTGAGATCATGACCTGAACCAAAATTAAGAGTCCAACACATTACTGACTGAGCCACCCAGGCCCCCCTCCATGATTCCACTTACAAAAAACAATTCATAATAGGTGAATCTGTGAAGACAGAAAGTATATTAGCCTAGTACCTAGGGCTGGGGAATATGAGGGAGGAAGGATTATGGATTGAATGTTAATGGATATGGGTTTAGTTTTTTTTTTTTTTTAAAGATTTTATTTATTTATTTGAGAGAGAGAATGAGATAGAGAGAGAGAGAGCATGAGAGGGGGGAGGGTCAGAGGGAGAAGCAGACTCCCCGCCAAGCAGGGAGCCCGATGTGGGACTCGATCCCGGGACTCCAGGATCTTGACCTGAGCCGAAGGCAGTCGCCTAACCACTGAGCCACCCAGGCGCCCAGGGTTTAGTTTTGAGTTGATAAAAATATTCCCACATTAGATTGTGGTGATGCCTGTAGAGCTCTGTGAATATACTAAACACCATTGAATTGTAAATTTCAATAGTTAATTTTATTGTGTGTCAATTATATAACAATGAAGATGATAAAAAAAAGTTACACAAAAATGCAATGGAAATTAAAGTATGAAAACATAGTGTTGTATTAAAATTACATCAGAATAGGGACACCTGGGTGGCTCAGTTGGTTAAGCCTCTGCCTTCGGCTTGGGTCATGGTCCTGGAGTCCGGGGATCCAGTCCCACATTGGGCTCCCTGCTCGGCGGGGAGTCTGCTTCTCTTTCTGACTCTCCCCTTGCTCATGTGCTCTCTCTCTCTCAAACAAATAAATAAAAATACATCAGAATATAATACTTGAATTTTATATAGTAGTATTTATATTTGTTTTAAATCTATTATTATTTATTTAAATGTACAATCGCGAGCTTGGCAGTTGTTGACTGATCTAATTTCCGTAAGTTTTAAAGGAACCTAAAATGAGATCACCGAGGCCTTCGACATTTTTCTGCCAGACATGATGGTAAGCAAAATTATAGATGGTCTCTTTCATAATTGACAGGAGATCCTGATCTGCTTAGAAAAATCACTGATGTTACAAGAGCATGCTCCCTCAAAGCCTAGTGATCTAGTGCTGTAGAAGTGTAACCAATCATTCTCACAGCACACGTTTCTGAGTACTTGATATGACTCATTTCTACTTCTGAGTCACATTTTTTTCCCAATAAGCTCAACCTCTGTTGCATCCAATACTAGAAGTATAGGGATAATGATACACAATAGTAGAAATGTATATGGTATCATTTCTCTTTTGGTTTTGGAACTAAAAATGAGAAACGGAAGGTGGAGATAATTATGAATCTTCAAAATATGTGGTAACATTTGAAGCCAAGGAATACGAACACAGATAAAAATAACTATATCAGTAATTTATAGTTTTAGGTGCCCACATGTGGCAGAAACTATATAAAATTGCATGTGACTCTCAAAACAATGGGGCAAAGTTATGAATGAAGAAACATGAAGGCTAAGCATGATGCCTAAGTCTCTGCAATTTATCATCAAAACATAGACCTGGGGGCGCCTGGGTTGCTCAGTCGTTAAGCATCTGCCTTCGGCTCAGGTAATGATCTCAGGGTCCTGGGATTGAGCCCTGCATCGGGCTCCCTGCTCATTGGGGAGCCTGCTTCTCCCTTTCCCACTCCCCCTGCTTGTGTTCCCTCTCTCGCTGTGTCTCTCTCTGTCAAATAAATAAATAAAATCTTAAAAAAAAAAACCAAAAACATAGACCTGAAATAAAATAAAATAAATCATCCCCAGTTCATATCACATATATGTAATATATATAGAATAGATACATATGCGTAAGATATACATGCATATAATGCATATATAATATTGCTATAACCATATATAGTCGAGTATCATAATAAGCAGCAATTAATGTTTCACCTCAGTTTACGATTTTTTAAATGTATTCACCAGTGCTCAAAGATGGTAAGTGGCTTGGTCCAAGTTAACCGGGTAGTTCAATGAGAATCAAGACTATACTCAAATTTAAGGCGTCTGCTGAAAAGGCATTTAAAAATATGTCAGGGGATTCCTCTAGTATAAGGGTCAAGGAGCTGGAATTCTTTGTTAACTTTCTTCTTTTCCATCTCGGTCTGGTTTCACTCTAGGTGTTTGAATTGTGAATTGCATTAATAGACATCCACTTTGATTTTCTATCTCTTCCAATTTGCCCCTCTCTTATCCAGAAGCTGATCACTAAAGCAGTGTGTATATATTCAAGTGAATTGGGAAGTTGAATAATTATGCATCGGAATTAGAGCCCCAGTTCTTTGGGGAGGTCGATAATAACAGCCTGACCAACCGATTTTTTTTTTTTTTCAAAATATGCACTGAGCAATTCTGTTCAACTCTCTGCTTCACTTAAGTGATACAGATTTGAAACAAGCTACAACTGCCTACTTCATAAAAGTACTTCCTCTGAACCTATTGCTTCCATAATCTAAAAGGAGCCACCTTTCAGAGAATGTCTATAGTGATGAACTCTACCAATTTAAAAGTAAGAGTACAGCAGTGTGTCAATGAGAAAAGAATAAAAAAAGAAAGTCAAGGAACACTTAGGATTTATGAATTTTATATTCAGGGTTTTTACTGTTCTTGGTATGTTGGCTCACTTTTTTCTTTTTCCTGTTCCCAAACTCCCAAGCAACATAATGATGCATTGATCCTAGTTTGAAACATACAGCATGTTTACATTCATTATAGTATTATAGACTATATTATTTTAAGTATTTTCTTAAAAAAGAAGCTCTTTGGTGTCCTGTTACTTTGCCTGCTTTCAGTTCACTCTTTTTCTTTTCTTTTTAATGGTTTTAACGGTTAAGTCTTTCAAGAGAAATGAAGTGCTAGTAAATATTGCCGATTTCAGTACCTTACCTCCCTGGACGCAACTGGCCGGGGGGGGGGGGGGGCATGTGACTCCAGCGAGGCCAATTTAAAATTCTTTTTTGAGACTGTTTGTTTTCTAAAGGGAGCTGGAAGAAAAAAGCACATTTGCTCTATGGCTCTAGCTATCTTTGGCTCTCCCTGCAAACACTACTCCTCCTACAGCCCTTCTGAGTGAGCCGTACATTCCAGCCCTTCTCCTTCGTTCAAGGTCACTGCTCCCTCTGCACTTCACAGTAGCACCAACTTCAGCAGTTTCCCCCTTTACTGGATCCTTCCCATCACTATGCAAACATACTTTTATTCTTTCCCCGCAAATATCTCTTAGCCCACTTGGCCCTTTGTCTAGTTCGCCCATTTCCCTGCTCCTCTTTAGAGGAAACTGCTTTGAAAATGTTTGTGTTCATTGTAAGGGATCCTTCTTTTCATATTCTCTCTTAAATTCGCTCCAGTCCGTTTGCCTTGCCACTCTCCTCCGTGCCACCAATGACAAGTCGAGTTATTCTTGACTTCTTCCTTTTTCTCACACTCCGCATCCAGACCATCAGACAATCCAGTTTGCTCTACCTTCAAAAGAGGTCTGCAATGCAACCATTTCTCAAGCTCGTTAACCTGGTACAAACCACCACCATCTCTCGCTCGGAGTATGGCGGACACCAGCCACATGGTCTCCCAGCTTCTATCTGGCCCAGCACTTACAGGGTTTGGGCTCAACACTGTAGCAAAATGATCTTGTTAAGTAAAAACCATATACCTCCTCTGCTCAGAACCCTCCAGTAGCTTCCTACCTCACCCCGAGCAAAAGCTAAAATCCTGACGATGGCTTACAAGGCTCTACAACCTCTGTGCCTCTCCTCAGCCTTCCCCCTCTCTGACCTCACCCCTGGCTGCTCGCCCATCGGCTCCTGCACTCCAGCCACAACAGCTTCCTGCTGTTCCACCAACGCACCTACCGTGCTTCTGGCCTTAGTTCTCTGCTCTCTGCCTGGAACACTGTTTCCTCAAATCACTTCAGAGCCAACTTTCTCATCACCTTCAAGTCTTCACTCACATGCCTTCCCAGTGAGACTCTGAATTAGTTTGCCGGAGATTCTGTAGCGAAGTATCACAAAATGTATGGCTCAAACAGCAGGAATTGATCGTCTCGCTGTTCTGGAGGCTAGAAGTCCCAAAGGTGTCAGCGGGGTTGGTTCCTTCTGAGGGCTGTTGAGGGAAGATTGTGTTCCAGGCCCCTCTCCTTGGCTTAGAGATGGCCATCTTCATGTTCATAGGGCGTGTCCCTGGATCTTCACATCATCTTCCCTGTGGGTATCTCTGTGTCCACATTTCCCTTTTTTATAAATCATATTAGATTAGGGCCCACCCTAACAACCTCATTTTAACTTGATTACCTCTGTAAGGATTCTATTTCCAAATAAAGTCACATTGGGGGTGTTGGGGGTTAGGACTTCAATGTACGCGTTTGGGAGGAGACACAGTTCAACCCCTACCAACTTCCCTGACCACCCGCTTCAAATTACAAACCCGCTCACTCTTTATCACCCTATTTATGGCACCTATCACATTATAGTATACTATAAAAGAATGTCCTTCCCCCCAGGAAGGTATGACCACTATATTCTCAGAATATAGAATCGTCCATAGCACATAGTAGGTGCTCAATAATTATTTTTTTTATTTTTATTTTTTAAAGATTTTATTTATTTATTTGACAGCACAAGTAGGCAAAGAGGCAGGCAGAGGGAGAGGGAGAAGCAGGCTCCCTGCTGAGCAGGGAGCCCGATGCGGGACTCGATCCCAGGACCCTGGGATCATGACCTGAGCCGAAGGCAGACAGACGCTTAACCAACTGAGCCACCCAGGCACCCCAATGTGCTTAGTAATTATTAATTAAAAAGCTTCATCTGTCTGAATCCATTATGCTTTCTCCCTCCAGCAATATTGTCTTTGGAACAGGGCGCCTGGGTGGCTCAGATGGTTAAGCGTCTGCCTTCAGCTCAGGTCATGATCCCAGGGTCCTGGGATCGAGTCCCGCATCGGGCTCTCTGCTCCTTGGGAGCCTGCTTCTCCCTCTGCCTCTCTCTCTGTCTCTGTCTCTCATGAATAAAAAAAAAAAAAAAAAAAAAAAATATTGTCTTTGGAACAGTAACTAAGTAGCTTTTCAGTTACCAGACTCAAAGGCCAAAAATGCCTGAGTGGGCCGCCTAGCTCCTTCTAAAGCTCTACCTACTCTGAAACCACCCAGAAAGCACACAGGACTTGACTTCGCCCTAGGAACAAACCAAACACTGCACTGCGCTTAAAACAACAATTGCCAGGAACTTGATAATTCACTTTTAGAATGCCTTGAAAATGTAAAAGTGATTTTGCATTTAACTTTCTGCTAAGCTTGACACTTTCAGTTTATACTTGATATCCTTACAAAAAGAGATCCTATTCTTTTCTTCATCTCCTTCTGTACATAATACGTCGCATACACACGGGCTTGTTTACTGATAAATCAGTGTCTCTCAGGACCAAGAGGACCAGTCAGAATCAACTTTCTTGAAACCAAATTCTGGCTCAGCTGTACAACCATGGACAACTTTGCTTAACTTCTCTGCATTTGGTTGAATTGTCTGTAAAATGACAGAGATTCCAGAAGGTCCTTTCTCATTTGCATTTCTCTATTTGTGGATGGATATCATCAAGTCTCTGTGAGAATTATGTGGATATTGTTGGTTTTAATTTACTTACTCAACAGAGAGAACTAGTGGTTCAGATAATCCAAAAGAATATCATGAAATAACATGGCATGGCTTTAAAAATATTGAAAACAAGTACTCATTGCTACAATAGACTAAACTCATTTGCAAATACCCAACACCCTCAGCTCTGTCCTATTTTTACAATAGACAGGGAATAGAAGGAAAGGAGGTTATTTACTTAAAAGGAAGTAACAACAATTAACACACATACATACCAAGTCATTGAAAATAATATAGTATTATGAGGCAAAGTGTAATCTCAATAAATCTTTAAAGAATTGCTTTTGTGGCCAGTTTTTTGAATGATCTTTGTATTTAGACACAGCAGCTGTTATTCTGATGCATAAAGTATATATAGTTTTATATAGTGTGTACTTACCTTGTCTGTCCAGAACCAACGATATTTGGCAATATGAACATGAAACTATCATCTCTTGATTTGTAGCTGTAACATTCATTGAAGATCTTAGAGCACTGGATTTAAACTCTTTTTCACCTTTGGCCTAAAATATTATCTCATTTAAAAGCTTGTATTTTTAAAGAAGGGCATGAAATTTATAGCTTGCATTTTCCTGACCTTTAAAAGTAATTAATGAACTAATAACAGTGGCACTTCTAAGCCATGCTCCTATAAAAAAGAATGCAAACATCTTTTATTTTGCTACAGAAGAAATTTTTAGGATACATTATAAGCAAAAAAAAAAAAAGGTGTAAAACAATCTTTGTAGTATGCAATCTTTTACTAAGAAATTGGAAAAATAACATATCTGTATATATAAAGAAACATTGAAAGATACAAAAGAAACTCAAAATCCTGGCTATTCCCCATTATATTATTTATATGTCATTTTGATTTTTAAACCATAAGACTACATTGCCTATACAAAAAATTTTTACAAAACTTGAATTATTTTTATCTTATTAGATGAAAGCAACACAAAACATAAATACAATAGAAGGGGAGCTTTTTTCTTCATCTTTCCTCTCACGAAGCAGATTAAGACAGAAAGGGAGAATCCAAGCTTGTCTCCATGTACTGTCCAATTATTGTCTATATTTTTATGAGACAGAGAATAAAAAGAGCGCTGCTATTTTCTAAAATGAATGTTTTTAGAAGGATCCTTTTTGTATTCACTCAGAATTAAAACTTCTTTCCGTCCACAGCTGCTTTGGGAGGCTTCAGCTGTAATGGAGGAGTTGCAGATGCCCGCGTCCGCCAGGAGCTTCAGCCACTGGTGCCCTCTGCTTGTTTGTGCTCATGCTCTGCTGGGGCAGGGGGTGATGTTAACGCAGTGAAATAGTCTATTTTTGTGCGACACTAAATGTTTTCATTTGCTGTGTAATCATACACATAATCCCTATTCCTAACGAATCCTGAAGCAAGCTCGTGAGGATGGCCACATTATGGTCCAGCAGAAAGACACGGTAACAGCAGTCCCGTGCAACGCAGGTGAAAAGCAGCAAGGTGGATATTAGTTAACTTTTTACAGTGATCTCTAATTTCCTTAGTTTATTTTTCATATACCTCCCTCTCATTTCGGTGAGTACTCTATCCATAATACCTATGGCTAATACGTGTATCCAAAAATAAAATACATATGATCCATAATCCATACATCAGAAACTACTGCTGTTTTTCAACTTTATATTTCATGACTTGTCAACTCTAAATACTCTTACAGATATTGGTAATGGGGTTCTAGCCTAAGAATCTCTGTGTAATCCCTTCCAAAATTTTTAGGACAAAATATAAGTCACAAGATAACATAATTTGTTAAAATTTGTTGAATGGATTAAGTAGGCAGAAAAAAAATGCTAAGAAGAATGGTTAGGAATTGTCTCCTTTGAAAATGAATGATATTTCAATGTGAAAGAGTTCTTACAGAATTACTAACCCATCAAGAGTTACATTAAAAAGGACTGAAGTGCAGTTCTTAGTGGATGTTTATTCCAGTTGACTCACCACCCTAGTGCTTACTTTGAAACCTTTCAGTCATTACTTTTGTGCCAATTAAATAAAAATTTTAAAAGCATTGGATGAACCATAATAAAATGGCCATCTCTCTAATTTTGCATAAATTCCTCATGTCTACATATCTAGTCCTATAGGGTTGTATTCTTTTTTAAAATTATTTATTTATTTATTTATTTATTTATTTATTTATTTATTTACTTTTGAGAGAGAGATTGAGAGAGAGAGAGAGTGAGTGAGCAGGGAGGGAGGGGCAGAGGGAGAGGAGAGAAAGAATCCCAATCAGGCTCCATACTCAGCTCAGTGCAGAGTCCCACGTGGGGCTCAATCTCATGACCATGAGATCATGACGTGAGCTGAAACCAAGAGTTGGGTACTTAACCGACTAAGCCAGCCAGGTGCCTTAGAATTGTATTCTTAGATTTGGAGAAGAGGAACAAAGAGAGGGAATAAAAGTATGTTATTATGTTATTTATGACAGGTAAGGGCCTTTTGAGTATCAACTATATAGTCCTATATATTGAGTAGCAAAATTCTAAGTGTTTCAACAAATGCTTGCTTACAGATATTTCAAACAATGTTCAAATAACCATTTGCTTCATGCAGTAGGAGCTAATTTCAAACTGACCTTGAGTCACTGCAGCATTCTAACGTACCTTCTGAATCATCAAAGATGCAATTATGGTTAATTTAATTTTAGTGCTAAGAATATGTTAATATGAATAATTTGAAATTATTGCACAGGACTAATAATCTCTCTATATAGTTGCTTATGTTAACCAGAATATTAAATTCATAGATTTTCACATTGGTCACATGTTTGGAATTTACTGTCCTTATAAAATTTGAAAATAAACCATAACAGTAAACAATGTTGATAATGCTTTAGAGATGTTCTTTAGAGGCACAGGTTTAAACTCTTCCATTCTGCCTTTTTTCACCTTTTCATATTTAAATAAATGCTTCTCCCCTGACTGCCCATGGCCCTTTCTACTGCATATTATATGGCAATTAGCTGTTTACATATTCATTTCTTCTCAAAGATACTCAGAGTCTAGAGGACAAGGACTATCTTATTCATGCATGGTGTGTGAATATATGGCGAATTGGGGGTTTGGCAAACTTTTTATTTTTTATTGAGATATAATTGACATGTAATATCATATTAGTTTCAGGTGTATACCATAATGATTAATATATGTATATATTGCAAAACGATCATCACAATAAGCCTAGTTAACATTCATTACTACACGTTACAATTCTTCCTGTGATGAGAATTTTTAAGATCTACTTTCCTCAACTTTCAGAAACACAATACAGTATTATTAACGGCAGTTACCATGCTGTGCAACTTTGAGTTTCCTTGAATGATTTGGCTGGTGCCTGCTTCTGTTTCACAGATGACCAGGCCTCTACTCAACAAAACCGTATTGGTATGATTGTCAACATATTAGGACAAGAGCAGGAAAATGACATGAACGAAACTCCAGAGATGCTTGTGGTTAATCTCCAGTCAGTGTCAGCTGGTGAAAGCACAAATACATAGACAATTAATTATAATACAAGGAGATCAGTGCTGTGGGGGTCAATGGGGATACAGAGAAAGAAGGAACCAAGTGTGGAGATGAAGAGGCGACACTTGAGTGTAGTCCTAAGAAGTGAACCGAGGTTTGTTCACGCAGTGAGGAGAGAGCACATGTGAGGTGAGGATCCAGGAGAGGCCCTCAGTGGTGTAGACTAGGAGAAGTTCAGCGGGTCCGGATGGCAGAGTTTTTGGATGGCACTGATGGGAGCTGATACTGGAAAGGAGGACTGAGGAGATGTGGAGTTTGGGTGTGCCTGTGTCCTGTGGATGGCAAGAGGCAGATGGAAAAGTGGGACAGAAAAATGAATAGTGTGTTGGGCTGATTGGAAGAAAAGGAGAAATGCAGGCAGAAAAACACACTTTGAAGCTACTTATAAAACAGCTTCCTTCTGCAGCACTAGGCGGTTTGCTAGGCAATCTATTAGTATGATGCTATTTAATCCTTGCGACAGCCCCATGGGTTAAGCACCATTTTCATTTACAGATGAGAAAGGCTTACTGGTGTTAAGTCACTTGCCCAAACATAGGCAGGTAAATGGCACCATCAGGATTCAAATTCAGATGCATCTAACTCCAAAGTGTATGCATAGAATCACTAAAATCTCTGCCTTATACCTAATTCTAAAAATGGATGTTCCTGGAAATAACAGAGGAGATAAAAAAACCCAAAATGATCAGAAGGGATAAAAAACCAGATGAAAATGAAATGAGGTGTTTGTACCTTGGCCATTCTCATTATGCATCTTGCATTCCCTCACACTGGGAACTCCGGCCATGGGGCCCGGGGACTCTGATCCCCAGAGTCTGATAATGATTGCAGTAAGTACATGATGTTGAGGTGATCACTATTACACCTGTTCTGCCAATGCAATTTTTAAATGAAGGCACCCAGTGGAAGCCTTTCATAAACTGTGCAGGTCGAGTTTTACCAGAGCCTTAAAACCACCAGAGGGAAAAAAACAAAACACTACAACAGTAGCATAGCGGCATATGGAAATGGATTTAGGTCACCCAGAATATGTAATTTTTGGGCAAATTGCCTGATATCCTTGCTATTTTATGGACTCTATTGTTTGGATACGTATTATTAGTTTGCTCTCCTCTGGCCTGTGAAATTGATCTTATGAATTTTCTTTTCAATCCATTTCAGTAGGTGTTCTAATTTACATTTAAAATATCTGGGCAGTGAAGTGATAGCCCTGAGAGACTCTATTACACTAATACCAGTGAGTGTGAGCGTGTGCGTGCTGTGTTGGGTAATCTCTCAGGGAGGGGCTGGAGAGGGGGCCCGGAAGAGATGGAGCCCTCTCCACCATGACATACTTAGCCATGTTTCCTTCATCTGACTTGCCACTTCAATCCTTAAAAAAGCAAGGCGTCAAGTAAATGTTAAGTCCAGGGATTTATTTATTTATTTAATTTTTGGCAGCTGGAAACCACGGTTGGATTAAGTGTGCAGTCCTGAGCTACAAAGCTACTTACATCTATCATCGAACAGGGCTGATTTGGTGGCTGGAAGTCTCAATCCACATTTAATTAAACTCCTTTGCTTTTTCAAATGAGAAGCTCGAGAACACACACACACACACACACTGTTTGCCTTTCATACAATGCTTCTGTGGCTACCAGAACTAGATTGATTTCATTGCATCTTGAGTGATCTATCTCAACAGGAAAAATCTAATTTGTTCCATTTTTCTCTGTGCCCTCGGACTTACTTTATTTGAGAAGAATTTGTGGAATTTGAATTGTTTGCATACTTTTGAAAGCTCAGTACTCAGGTTTATATGAAAACTTTGCAAAATTCTAGCAAGAATAAATAATGTGAGTAAATAAAATTTTGACCAAATTCGAAGGTCTGGAATATTTGATTTTATAGAGGATATTTGTAAAATACACAGAAGTTAAGGTCAACATTAGTGTTTTTCATGAGGCTCCGAAATGTCCAGTAGTTTAAAGAGCTGCAGAATGTAAGAAAGATTTCGATATGTAAGTTATGCGCCCCCAATATGCCCCTGTAAACACAAATACATTATGACCTGTATTACACTAGAAGGGAAGGAAGGTAAGTGTGGTTGGATATGAATAAGTAGAATATTATATATTTTACAATCAAGACATTATGGATTTTCTACTAATCTCCATTTGTATAGCAGTGTCCTTATATTGTGCTGAAAATTAATACTTTTTATAAATATCTGCCTTCTATTACTCCCTTTCATTTTCACTAGACTATTACAAAATAAAATAGCTTATTTCTTTATGATAAAAGATGGCAATTATAAATGCATACTTAAAAATTAAAACTTGAAACATTCACTAAAATTTGAGAAACAAAAAAATTTAGTATAATATTGTCTGAATTACTGCCACATACCTGACAATGAAAAAATTAAGTTACCAAAATTTTATGATCCTCATGAGAAAGAATTATGCTACTAAATAAATATTTTATGTCAGTCTACCAGGCTGTCTTGAATACTGTTTTTGTTGGTATTAATATGAAAAGTGCACGGTTTGCAAGATGAGAACTGATGCAGTCATCCAAATCATTCCTTTGTGTTCGTTTCAACCCAGAGCCCATTCCAATTACATCAAAGATCTAATTATCTAATCAGGTTAAAAACAACAACAAAACAACCAGTTTTTGTTCAAGTTGGCCTACTAATTAAAAGAAATTTTGATTGAATGCCTGAATGATGAAATGGACACTTCATATCATCTAAGTTCAACAGGTATTTGCAAAACCTCAACTGCGTTAATCATGCAAGTATTTTATCCAGTGTTAAGAAACACAGAAAATTGCTCATCATCTTTGAAACAAACAAGTTGCCCGATTTGGACTGGGAAGGCAAAGTAGCCAGGCCAATACTTGAGGGATCATAAGGAGGCATTGCTTTGGGAACAAGGTCCAATCACACTAAGTTCTTAATCATAGAGTGTAAATTAAGATACTGCTTAGTCATGGTTTGTATTTTGGCATTGCATACAGATGACCTGGCTTGGTATGAGGCTGTAGGGTCCCAGCGGGGAATATTTAGCCTATTCAAACAGGATATTGCTGGAGAGTTTAATAAATAATCTATTTACAGAGGTGCAGATAGGGCTATGGGGACCCAGGAGAGATGTAGAAGCATCCTTGCAAAAAGAGAAAGCCATCACCACTCCCTGGCTCAAAGGAGCGAGCTAGGGGGCTGTAAGCTGCAGGGGAGGGAGGCTGAGCTGTGTCTTTGGTATGGGAGCGTAGCCATCACCACCACCCAGTCGGAAAGGAACTAAGTAATAAATTTCCTAATCTCATTAACTCCTTTGTCCTCTGCTAGTCTGCACTAAATTATCATTGGCTGAGCCTAATCAGAAGGCTGAGAGCAAGAGAGACCACTGAGGCAAGCACTAAAGATCAGCTTCCGGAGGTACAAAACCTTTGGAGAAGGGTGGAGGTGGGAAGGGCTGAATCTGGATGGACAGACAGACAACAGCCACACAGCAGATTAGGGTAATGACCAGTGCTGGGCTAAGTCAAATACCTGTGATAATGATTCTAGCTTTATATCAAGTTTTTATATTTTGTTCATCCTGTATTTTTGTACGCATTTTGATTTTTTATCAGAATTAATCCTCTTATAGGGGCGCCTGGGTGGCTCAATCAGTTAGGTGTCTGCCTTCAACTCAGGTCATGATCCCAGGGTCCTGGGATCATGGGGCTGCCTGCTCAGTGGGGATCCTGCCTCTCCCTCTGCCTCTGCCTACCTCTCTCTCTCTTTGCCAAATGAATAAATTAAAAAAATCTTTAAAAAAATTAATCCTCTTATAGTAATTTATCTTGAGTACTGAGTTTTTTCGGTGACTTCTTAAATTTCGCACCCTAGCTGTTGCCTCGATCCCCAGGTGATGGGGATCAACATTCTGCGTTTTGCTTTTGGTGATTACCAGGAAGTGTATTGTGGGCTTTGTTATGTTTGTGAGTGATTGTTTTAAAACTTAAGTTCTGAGAAAACGTGAGCAGACCTGATATATTTTATGACGTAAACTCTGAGGAGTTCCCTTGTTTTGAAATAAGCAAGGTTACGTCTACTAATAAACCTTCTCTGAAAGAAAGCTGCTTGTCTTTGATTCTGAGTATAACCCGATTTCTTTTTTTTTTAAGATTTTATTTATTTATTTATTTATTTATTTATTTATTTATTTATTTGAGAGAGAGAGAGAAAGCAAGAGAGAGCATGAGCAGGGGGAGGGGCAGAGGGAGAGGGAGAAGCAGAGTCCCCGCTGAGTGGGCAGCCCATTGTGTTGGGCACAGGGCATGATCTTAGGACTCCCTGACTATGGTCTGATTTCTACAGACAAGCTGTACTTGAATGAAAGCTGTTGTAATTAAGTTACCAGTAACAGTCTATTCTGCGGCTTGCCCAGTAGATTTATTTAATTTTGAGACCAATGTCTGCCTGTCCACCCCCTACACTGTAAGATTCGTGAAGGCAAGGGTAGGGGTTTTTGCATTTTATTTTTGTTTTCCCTCACTACAGTAGCCCTCAAAACTTGCGGATATTAGGCAATCAATAAACATGGGCTGAATAAAGTAAACGAGTTAGTCAGCAATCATATAGTATAAGAACCATGGATTTTAGATACCACATCTCCTGCTACCAAGCTTTAAGGAAAATAGGACAACAACCTCACTGGATGATCCAGAGTATTCTGCTTTAATGATGTCGTTTTTGTTGATTTAGAATCAGAAAATTCAGCTTTAGGAAAAGAAAAAAATGGGAGAACTTAACTGCAAGTGGCCAAAACACTTGCTGAGGCTAAACACACATCTAGAGCATTTAATTTCCCTTGTTGGCGGCACAGCTCGCTCCCGATCTCCATTTGCTTGTGCCCACCATGTACTAGAAAATCAAAAGAAGGGCCTGTGTAAGAAATCACTTCATGAGTACCTATGAAGATCCTTAAATAAGTGGCTAAATCAAAGAAGGAGTTCCTGGTGCCGTCACTACAATGGGACAATTTAAAATTTGACTACTTTAGGGACGCCTGGGTGGCTCAGAGGGTTAAGCGTCTGCCTTCGGCTCAGGTCATGATCCCGGAGTCCCGGGATCGAGTCCCGCATGGGGCTCCCTGCTCAGCGGGGAGCCTGCTTCTCCCTCTCCCTCTCCCTCTCCCTCTGCCTCTCTCCCTGCTCATGCTCTCTCTCTCTCTCTCTGTATCTCTATGTCTCAAATGAATAAATAAAAAAATCTTTAAAAAAATAAAAAAATAAAATAAAATTTGACTACTTTAAAATTCCTAAATACCAAAAGCACTGACGTTTTGAATGGTAAAATACTTTTATTATTTAGAACATCACGTTCTCTTTATTACTTTTTGGTAGGCACGTTCACAATGAATATGGCACGAATCTAGATAAGCCTAACTTTGGGAACTGTAAGTTTCTATGTCAGATGGTAGTGTTTGAGTGTATCCTGAAGAAATACCTCCGTGATACTCAGGGCAACACTTGCCTAATGATCTAATTAGCTTGCATTAGCATTTCCCAAAAGTGTTCTTTGGGATCCTAATAGATGGTGCGTTGTCTGTCTGTATGTTTGTGTGTTTGTGTGTGTGCGGGGGTGTGTGGCTATATAGTCAAATACTTTTGCTAAGTGCTGGGTTAAACAGATTCTTTACTTTATGTGTCCTCATAGCCTAATATTCTGATGTGAATTTTGAATCTCTAAGAGGGACATGCCACGGTGGCCAGTATATTTGATTATCATACTTTTTTCTCCATAGCATTTCTCACGGAAATACTGATGTATCCAAAAGTAATACTTTCAGTCCTGTATTGATTTCCTCTTGCTGTTGTTAACAAATTGCCACAACACGAGTAGCTTAAAACAACACAAATTAATACTGCAATCGTTCTGGAGGCCATAATTCTGAAATGAGCTTTACCCAACTAACATCACAGTGGGGACAGGGCTGCTTCCTGGTGTCTTCAGGGGAGAATCCCTCTTCTTGCTACCTCTGGTCTCGAGGGGCTGACCTCATGCAACTTCTGTTTCTGTTGCCACTTCTCCCTTTTCCCTGCAAAATCTGCAAACACCATCCTAGAATCACATTTAAATATGTTTTGTTAATTTATAATAATTTAATTCAAAATATGTACCGAGTATCTACTCAGTGTTACTTTCGCTCCTACTATGTGAAGTGCTCATCTGATTCAACACAGTCCCAGTCCTCAAATCATTTATCATTTCATTGTAGATAAACAACTAGTTCCCAGATATCCACATCTCAAGGAAGAATATAAATGGCCTAAAACTAGTCACCAAAGTGCTTGAGGATTCAGAGAGAGTAGATCAAACATTGAGTTGGGAAATTATAATGGGGCTCACAGAGTAGGTGGGGTAACGGGCCTTAAATACGTAGGCTGTGACCAGTTACAATCTGAAGAAGAGGCTAGCAGGGGATAAAAAAAAATCAGTGCAAAATTAACATCACA
>NW_023270320.1:23365550-23388726 GCF_011800145.1 Mirounga leonina | reverse complement strand
AAATATTTTGGTGCAATGCATAAACTCGGTGTTTGGAAGGGCAGCTAAGAGCCAAGTTGGGTTGTAATGTACGAGACGTGGAAAAGATTGGAAAAGCAAGTTGAAGACAGATGGTGTATTCTCTTAATGTTTTGAATGAGGTGATTTTTCTTAACTTGGTAGGTAATTAATTTGGTCATTTATTATTTTTTTTAACAAATAATTAGAAGCACCTAATCCGTGTCTGATGCTCTCTAGGTGCGGGAGGTAATATAGCCACGTCATCACGGAGGAAGTGGTAAAATCACGTGGAGTTTTAAAAACAATAAGTGCTGGCCATGGAATAGAATGAATGGGGTACTATGTTGGTTTGCTAGGGCTGCCGTAACTGAGTACCATAAATTAAGTGGTTTTAATGACAGAAATTTGCTGTCATAGTTCTGGAGGCTAGAAGTTGAAATCAGGATACTCCCGCTGAAGGTACTGGGGGAGAATCTGTTTCAGGCCTTTCTCCTGGCTGCTCATAGTTCCTTGAGCCTTCCTGTACCATTCTCTCTGTGTGCCTGCCTCTGATTCTACGTCCAAATTTCCTGTCTCTATAAGGACGAAATTGTACGTAATCAGGGCTCACCCTGATGGCCTCATCTTAATTTAATCAGCCTTGGAATACTGTTTCCAAATAAGGTCACATTCACGGGTATTCAACACCTTTTGGGGGACACAATTCACTCCATAACAGACTGGAAGTGGGCAAGTGAGGATGGGAAATCCAAAGCTGTTCCACGCTTTAGCAGAACGGAAGAGTTTGCAGTACCCCCTTAATACATAAGTGGAGCCTAAGTTAGGGTCCTAGCAGTGTAATGGGAAGAGGTACTGAGTGCCATGTGGAGCCTGCAGGCCACAGCTTTGTTTATAATGAGTTTATTTTTAAAAACTTCCAAGTAAGCAACACAACCTCTCATTTAAAGTTCATCTGCTAAGATACAATAGAACTATAAATTTGCTGAAAACTGCAACTCCCATCCATTTCTCATCATGATTCTCTTTCTACTATTGACTGGATAATGGAAATTATCAGCACTATTCCCATAGCATAGATATTTTTATTTATATTAAATTGAATATGATTTTTTTTTCTGAAATGATAAACATTGCATTTAAAGTGATTTTTTTCTTTTTTCTACAGACTACATTTCTGACTTTATGTCTTGGCAAGTTGAAGATTTCAACATTGTTTTAAATTTGAATCAAATACACATACTTTTTTTTCTTAATGTAAGGAAATGGCAATCATCTGGTGGTAAATGTTGTCAAGAATCATGCAATCCTTAAGTGTTTTTCAAGAAACTTGTCATGCATAAAATCCTTGATGTATGAATTCTTTCAGTCCTGCCTTTCTTAATGAATGTTCTGAGAAGACTTCAAAAAGACAAATTAAAATCAGTTGTCCCTGACATGAATATCTAGGAAATATCAAGAGCTTTTTAATAAATTCATTTAAGGATGAATATAGGCCAGAATATTTTTATGTTCATTCTTAGCACTGATAGATTGTCAACATTCATTAATATGGGTGCAAATCACATTATATGGCAAAAATCATTAATGGAAAATAAAAATTAAATGGAGATGTCACATATATTATGATGAGCAATTGTTCTACTCCTGCATATAAAAATCACACATGAATATCCTGCAACCAGTTCTTGGTCACTAAAGAGTGTTCACAATTTCTCCTGAGAAATGCGTAACTCCTTGCCCTCTCTTTTCACATCCCCTTCACCAACTTTTGGCTCAAATCTCTGCTCCTTTGCTTCTGAAATTGTCCCAGGTCACCACCAAGGCAGAATCAAAGTAGCTGTTTTACAGGGTTGTGCTCATTGTTATTTTAGCAAACTCTTTCCATGTTCCGTGTTTCCCTCTGATGCACATCTCAGAAGAATGAAATTGGCTCACAGTTGTGTGTTTGTATTCTCAAAAATCACTGTTCCTGCATAATTGCTTTATATTCAGAATGATCTGACAAGAATCTTCTCTCTCTTACAATTAGGAGTGGTAGAATGTAGTTTGCCATTCCACACTGCCAGGAACAAAACTCCAGTCTCTTACTGCAAACGAAAGAGATTTAAGGAGGTTTAGAAACAAAGTTGTACGGAATTAGTTAGTGTTCCATTATTTTCTGCCAAATCAAATTTTGCTGAGTTATAATTACTTCAATTAGAAATAAGTTCCATTTTCCTTGAAATATATACAGATTTGTAATCCAAAGGAATGTTGTTTTGTGCCCTTTCTCTTCTCAACATCCATCTCTCCACCTCCCTCCCTCCCTCCCTCCCTCTCCTTATCTCTCCTCCCACCCCTCTCCCATTTGCAAAGTTGGTAGGAACTAAAAAACAATTTGCCTACTTCCGAATTTTGGAATTTTGTCTGTGTCTAAACCCTGCTCTACAACTGTTAATAACTCCCAGCCTTTTTGGAAAGGTGATAACAAGGCGGTCTTGACATTTAGTGCAAATTCATCCCCACTGCTGGGAAAACCACTAAAGCTGGGGTCTGCTAATGGTGCATCAATAATCTTTCTTTTATAGGTGAAGACTAGTAAAATTAGCACTTAATGTAGGCAATTCTTCCTGGCCTTCCTAAGCAAATTTATGGAAGGAAGTGGATTAGTCTTTCTCTACTCTTAGCTCTTCTACTTTTAATGTATACTTTCTTCCTTGAAGACATTATTCATTTTCATGGATTTCATATCAAGCTCTTGGAGGCTGACTTAGTGCTCTCATAAGCTGGACTACTATGCCTGTTACCTGACCCCAATCTAATTTTCTGGCCTCATCTGCTTCCTCTCCCTTTCTCGTCCTTCACTCCTGCCTCCTTTGGTCTTGCTATAGTGGAATTCCTCTGTTCCCCACACGGATGACTTTTACATTGCTGTCCTTATTATTCTAATGATCTTCTTTAATTTCTCTATCAAAAAATGCACTCAGCTTAGAGTTTTCTCCCTTATGGGGTCTTCATTTGAAATCCTCTTTTCCAAAGGCATAGTAAATTTTCTTTTTTTTTTTAACTCCCAAAGCACTTAATTCTATTTTAATATTTAGCATATATCTTTAAAACTATGTAAGAATTGGGGCACCTGTGTGGCTCAGTCAGTTAAGCCTCCAACTCTTGATTTTGGCTCAGGTCAGGATCTCAGGGTCGTGCAATCAAGCCCCATGTCGGGCTCCATGCTCAGCGCAGAGTCTGTTAGAGATTCTCTCTCTCCCTCTCCTTCTGCCCTTCCCCCTGACTCGTGCTCTCTTCCTCCAACTAAAATAAATAAACAAGATTTTTTAAAAAACTATGTAAGACTTCAGAGTAGATGCTCAATAGATATTTTCCCAGCTTTATTGAGATATAATTGACATAAATCATTGTGTAAGT
This sequence comes from Mirounga leonina, assembly GCF_011800145.1. Taxonomy (NCBI): domain Eukaryota; kingdom Metazoa; phylum Chordata; class Mammalia; order Carnivora; family Phocidae; genus Mirounga; species Mirounga leonina. The sequence goes on along the minus strand of NW_023270320.1, from coordinate 23,385,324 downwards.
TTAAGATGTATAATGTGTTGATTTGATATTTTACAAAATTACCACCGTAGTTCTACCTAACACCTCTACCACATCACATAACTACACTGTTCTCGGGGCACCTGGGTGGCTCAGTTGTTAAGCATCTGCCTTCGGCTCGGGTCATGATCCCGGGGTCCTGGGATCAAGCCCCACGTCGGGCTCCCTGCTCCGCAGGAAGCCTGTTTCTCCCTCTCCCACTCCCCCTGCTTGTATTCCCTCTCTCGCTATGTCTCTTTCTGTCAAATAAATAATATCTTTAAAAAAAAATAACTACACTGTTCTCTCTGTAGTGCGAACATTTAAGAGTTACTCTCTTAGCAACTTTCAGGTATATAATACAATATTATTAACTATGATCACCATGCTGGACATGAGGTCCCCAGAATATCTTCATCTTATAACTGGAAGTTTGTACTCTTTGACCAGCATCTCCCATTTCCCCCATCCCCTAGCCCCTGGTAACCACTATACTACTCCTTGTTTTTTTAGATTCTGCATATAAGTGATATTGTACAGTATTAGTCTTCCTCTCTGACATTTCACTCAGCATAATGTCCTCAAAGTTCATCCATGTTTTCTCAAATGGCAGGATCTCCTTTTTCATGGCTGAACAGCATTCTACTGTGTATGCATACCATATATCCATTCATCCAACAATGGACACCTAGGTTCTTTCCATATCTTAATCATCATGGTAATTGAGATCCTATTTGCATTTCCTTATACAACTCAATAGCAAAACAAACAAATCTGATTAAAAATGGGCAGAATACTTGAATACACATTTTTCCAAAGAAGACATACAAATGGTCAACAGGTACATGAAAAGGTGCTAGATATCATTTATCATCAGGGTAATATACATCAGAACCACAATATCATCTCACCCTCATTAGAATGGCCATCCTCAAAAAGACAAGGAATAGCAAGTGGAGAGAATGTGGAGAAAAGGGAGCCCTGGTGCATTGTTGGTACAAATGTAAATTGGTACAGTCACTATGGAAAACAGTATGGTGTTTCTTCAAAAAATTAAAAATAGAACCACCCTAAGATCCAGCAATTCTACTTCCAGGCATTTATCCAAAGGTCATAGTTCTTTAATTAATGAATTACTTATCTTTTATTCTCAGCACTTTCTTTACCATATTCCTAAGGCATTAGAAGTGCCCCTCTCCCTAACACATGGGAGCTGGACATTTCTCTAGAGTGGCCTTGCTCACATTGCAGCACTACTCATCTACATCGTTTCTCCTCTGATCTTGACTACATTGCGAATTCTTCAAGGTCCCAGTCTGTGCTATATTCTCAGAGTCTAACACTGTGCCTAACACACAGTAGTCACCCAGTGAGTACTGAGTGCATGAGTGAATAAACTCAAAGGGCAGCATGTCCAGTCCCAGGATTTGTGACTGCAATGACTTTTTTTCCCCACTGATGTCCGGCTTTAGTTCTCATTTGTGTCATTTGTTTAACTTGTGGATATAGCCGGTTTCCTATTTTACTCTTTTTTTCTTTTTTCTTGTTTGAAAATATGTTTCTCCACTGAGCTGTTAACTCATGGAGGTCTTACAGCTCACATCTCCCTAACACAGAAGAATGGATTGCTATAGTGATGCAGGTTCTTAGTGACAGGATTATTTTCTTTGCAGGAATTACCTCTAAAACAATTTCACTGGAGCCTCCATAAAACATAGTTATGTGTTCGGCCAAATGAAATTGTATTACAGGGAATATATGAAAACCCAGTGAAGGTGGTAAAGTTCTTCCAGAAGGGATCTCAGTGGAGATTCTCATAGCACATTAACAACAAGATCATCATCAGTTAGTCTGATTGGTATTAGATTCAGTTCATAGTCTAAGTTTTCCAGAGTTTTCATGTAAAACTACAAATTTGGGGAATTTTTACTATGACTCTCATCCCAAACACTCAACATTGGATAAAGAATCTGAATCTGTTATCTATAAAACCATGATAAAGTTTCTCTGTTTTATTGTAGAAAATGTGCAAAAAGTTCAAATCGGAAAATATTTTGTCTCAATTACCTAGTGTCAATGAGAGAACGAAAGATTTTTTTTTAACTTGAAGTACGTGTACAGTCGACTTCAAAATACCACTTTTCTCAGGCAGATAAAACTAGATTTATAATTACCTGTTTAAAAGCTGTCCTAATTAGTGGCAATTTAAGTGACGTGAGCATTCAATTATATTGTTTGATTGTCATAGATATTTAATCCTTTTATCCAGGAGCATCCTCTATCATGTTTCCTGCTTGCCTTTGTTTTCTAAGGGAACAATGAAGAAGACAATCCCTAGAGAATAAAGGATCTGAAGCCATAAATTACCTGAAAGATTTAGGGATTTATGCCATTTGAAATCTAAACTTAAATGATGTTTTTGTAGGAGGAAAGCAAGTCTCCAGTTAAGTGGAGCTAGTCTCAAAATGCTGAAAAGCTGTGGAATGTAACATTTTTGTTTGTTTGTTTCAGGCCTCTATACCTGGAATAATTACCAGCACAATGTAAGGTCAAGCTCAAGAGCCAGAGCAAAAAATGCAATCAGTTTTATGATGGATTCTTCATGAAATTATCAAGTTATAGTTCCAGAATTGCACAACTTCAACTTATTATCTGCCTAGGTGACATACAGATTGTCCAGGTTCTGTGTTTTTACTACAGGTTTAGTGTTTTATTTCTGGAGAAGAAAAGAAGGTTGTTGGTCAACTATATTAAATTTTATTTTATTTTTATTTTTTTTAAAGACTTTATTTATTTATTTGACAGAGAGAGAGATGGAGCATAAACAGGGGAAATGGCAGGAAGAGGGAGAGGGAGAAACAGGCTCCCCGCCGAGCAGGGAGCCCAATGTGGGGCTTGATCCCAACACCCTGAGATCTTGACCTGAGCCAAAGGCAGCCACCTAACCAACTGAGCCACCCAGGCACCCCAACTATATTAAATTTTAAAACAGTACATTAACACAACTGCATTCCATGTGGCTTGTTACATGTGGTGTGATAGATGGACAAAGCATGATCATTGGAATCCAGGGACAGCTACTATGTGATAATTAACCACTTTAAACTTTCTTCTTTTTTTTTTTTTTAAAGATTTTATTTATTTAACAGAGAGAGAGATAGCGAGAGCAGGAACACAAGCAGGGGAAGTGGGAGAGGGAGAAGCAGGCTTCCCGCAGAGCAGGGAGCCCGATGCGGGACTCGATCCCAGGACCCTGGGATTATGACCTGAGCCGAAGGCAGCCACTAAACTTTCTTCTTTATAAAGAAGATAGCAATGCATTCCTCATACAGTCGCCATGATGATTAAATAAGGCAACACGTTTAAAGGGCTTAGAATGAATGCTTAGCATATTTAGGCCATTTTATAAAATAGTTATGCTTTTATGTACTGAAAAGTCCCATTGCAGCAAAGTCACTGCAAAAGTGCTTAGTCAATAATATGACTGACTTAATATCTTATGGATTAGACACATAAGGGATTATAGTTCTCATTTAGAAGTTCGGAGTTGATTCAGGACAGAGTCAGCTTCTCATGAATATTATTATCAAGGACCTGGATTCCTTCTATCATGCTGTTCTTAATCCTTGGTTGTGCTTTCATCCTCATGATCACAATATGGCTCCTATACTCCCAGTATCACATCTTAATTCCAGACACAAAAACGGCAAAGAGATAAAGATCCAAAAACCTTCTCCACATAGGGATTTTGTCCTTATTTATTTGTAAAGCTCGTCACTTCCCAGCAGACTTCCACTTATATATTTTTTTAAAAAATATTCTCATCATGTTTAATGCTTTTTTAGAAATTACAATTAAGAAAAACAGCTTTTTAAAAATAAATGTATTCTAAACATCAGCCCAATTAGTTGTTTTTATCACAATTTAATGTTTTGTCTCCTTCACAAATGTGAGAAAGTCTTCAGGGCTCAACCCCATGGTTGTAGCGCTGGTCATTGGATGAAAGCACCCTCTTCATGTCCACCTTCCAAACCAGCAGAATCCAGGACAAATTTTGCATCCCCATCGTCACAGTAGAGTGCCAAGGGTGTCGTACAGTCTTGGCCAGCTTTTAGTCTTTCCAGCATGGCTGTTTTATCAGCAAACTGAAGATTTTCACTCCCAGCACCTAACTGCTCGGCAAGTTCATTTGAATCAATTTGTCTATCATGAAGAACTGTCACCAGCCAATACCCTTTTGTTCTCTTGTCTTTAAGAAATGAGTCCTTACTCTTCAGTTCATGTATCATATGATCTCACTGATAGGAGGAATTCTTAATCGCAGGAATCAAACTGAGTGTTGTTGGAGTGGGGGGTGGGGTGGGAGGGATGGGGTGACTAGGTGATAGACACCGGGGAGGGTATGTGCTCTAGTAAGTGCTGTGAATTGTGCAAGACTGTTGAATCTCAGATCTGTACCTCTGAAACAAATAATGCAATATATGTTAAGAAAAAAAAAGAAGAAGAAGAAGGTAGTGGGAGGGGAAGAATGAAGTGGGGGAAATCGGAGGGGGAGATGAACCATGAGAGACGATGGACTCTGAAAAACAAACAGGGTTCTAGAGGGGAGGGGGGTGGGAGGATGGGTTAGCCTGGTGGTGGGTATTGAGGAGGGCACGTTCTGCATGGAGCACTGGGTGTTATGCACAAACAATGAATCATGGAACACTTCATCTAGAACTAATGATGTAATGTATGGGGATTAACATAGGAATAAAAAAAAAAAAAAGAAATGAGTCCTTATTTTGTGCTCCTTTCAAATGTTGGATACGAGGCATCATTTCTTCAACTGTAAACACTTCCGGGGGTTCCAGGACTTTTGTGTGATGGCCACTGCCCCAGCACCCCCCGTACCTCGGCACCTGCCCCTCGGCTCTCCTGGCCAGCAGAGAGAGAATGCCCACTTATATCTTATCAATGACAAAAAACACACCACGTGGTGGTTCAACACAAAGAGTGCTGAGAGCTTTTAGATTTTAACCAGGCACGCACCCAGGCCTCACTGCTGTGTCTGTTTCTGTGTGGATACGTTAAAGTAATAATAAAGGAAGAAAGGGAATTGGATAGCCAGCCAACAGTGTCAGCCACACTCTTATCCAAACTAAGTATACTGCAGCTTATAAAAAGTCAGGCCTATCAGTTGGTTAAGCAACTGCCTTCGGCTCAGGTCATGATCCTGGAGTCCCGGGATCGAGTCCCACATCGGGCTCCCTGCTCAGCGGGAGGTCTGCTTCTCCCTCTGCCCTCTTCCCTATCGTGCTGTCTCTCATTCTCTCTCTCTCAAATAAATAAATAAAATCTTTAAAAAAAAAAGGCAGGCCTAAGTATGATCTCAAAAGACAAGCATAGTTAAAATATTTTCAACCAATTTTCCCTTTCATGAAGGTTCTATATACCATAGTCCCCCTTAGCGAATAAAAGCAGTTGAATGGGGCTAGAGTCCTGAGTTCTGACCTTGTATCTGTCACTAGTTTACTGCTTAGCTTTGTGCAAATTACCTAATTATTCTGCATAGCCTTTCCTCTTCCATCAATTGTGGAGACTGAAAGAGATGATGTCTAACATCACTCTCAGGTCTTAAATTCTGTGGTCTTATGATTGTAATATTTATCTCCTCGTCTTTCAAAAAGTTATAATCCCCAAAGCTTAATAATTTCTTGGAAAAATTGAGCTCTGATTAAAACAATCATCCAAAGGTTGTTTATTGCTCTCAGCACCATGCTAGGCTGCCTATAAGACACAAAACAAAACAGCCAAACAAAAAACCAAAACAACAGCAACCAAAATAAGACAGAAAACAAGATAATGAAATGAAGTAATGAAACTAAGTAGTCATGACGTGGCCGTTAGTCACTGTGTGTGCAGACGTTCTGAGAAAAGACAGGTCCGTATGAAAAAGTTGGAGATAGCACCATGACTGAAATGGAATTGGAACTCATCTGAGCAGCATTTGAAATAAAATCCAAAGTGCAATGAAAGGATTTGGCTAGGTGGAGAAGACACGAAGGAATATCTCAAAGTGTTACAGCATTAACAGAGACTAGAAGGGAAGCTCCCTCTTTTGGGGACCAAGGAAAAAGCCTATCCCATTGAGTGAGCAAGCGCATATTGGTGACTAATAGACCATAGGTAGACCATAGAGTTTGTACACCTTTTTCCGGCAATTCTTATGTTTGGGGAACCTGGGGGGCTCAGTTAGTTAAGCCTTGGACCCCTGATTTCAGCTCAGGCCTTGATCTCAGGAAGGTGGACTGAGCCCTACATAGGGCTCCCTCTGCCCCACCCCACCTCCCATGCATGCCCTCTCTCTCTCTCTGAAAAAATAATGACAATAATAATTAATCTTATTCTTACGCAAATATCTAGCTAAGACCATGGTGCTGCTTCCCCTTTAAGTCTCTTTACCACTTGGACACACACATCATACATATTTAGATCCAGAGCTACCTGCACACAGATTCTTGTGACCCCCAAAGTATAATACATCAGTTCATTTCTGTGCCATGTACCAGACTGACTCATGCTGTGTACATTTTGCTAATACTATACCTGACGTAGCTGACTCCTGGATCTTGGATACTAGGCTGGCGGGGGGGGGGGGGAAGTCTTCCTATATTCTTCTGTTGGGTCTTTAATTATGAACTAATCAATCATAAATTGCAACCTTATTCTCACTCTCCCTTATCTAACTGGTCATGTCACCTATGCATTGGTATGAGAGCTAGAAGAGGCAGACCTAGTATTGCTCCGTTGAGCAATGAAAAGTCATTATTGCTACGTGCAGAGAAAGTGGACTGTTCTGCAGTTTTGTCCTAGCAGCATTTGAAAGAAATAATAAAGTAGTTTAGCATCAGGAAGATGAGGTAGATGTATTACCTGGCAGGAAAATCATAAGGATCTAGAGTAAGGGAGCAGACTTTTGAGCAGAGGGGAAAAGCATAGGATTTGAGCTATGGATTGGGAAAAAGGACTGAATCAGAATATAGATTGTGTGTGTTTATGGAAGACGTGTGTTTGTACCACATTTATGCATTTCCCACCTGGGCTATATGACCTAGAAGGCTTAGAATCTGAGATTCCAGCTCAGAAGGTGAGGGTACCAGATCGATGTGAAGGGGAAGAAGTCAAGGGTGATCCCATGTATTGACTGTTCATTTCACATAATGCAGGCATCGGGAAGGGACTCTGGCTGGGGCCGAGATGAAGCCTTTAACTCTCTAGCCTGCTTACAACTGGGATCCTAGCAAAAAACTAATAGTGATATCCTTTGGGTAGTTAACATTTAAAACTAAGGAAATGAACAAAACTTTAAAAAGTCCTCTGCATTTTAATATTCACGAACCATTTTAGACTTACATTATCTTATCTATAGATTTTGTGTTGTTTTTTTTTTTAAAGATTTTATTTATTTAACAGAGAGAGAGAGACACAGTGAGAGAGGGAACACAAGCAGGGGGAGTGGGAGAGAGACAAGCAGGCTTCCCACCGAGCAGGAAGCCCGATGAGGGGCTCGATCCCAGGACCCCAGGATCATGACCTGAGCCGAAGGCAGACGCTTAACGACTGAGCCACCCAGGTGCCCCTAGATTTTGTGTTTCTAGAGGTAATCTACCTAATATCTTTATAGCCTCAATTTAAAAACTACTCAATTTTTAAAATCCTTAACCATCCATATCCCCATTATATTGGTCTGTTGTTAAAAAGTTTGTGACAACCACAAACTTAAAAAAAAAGGAACACTTACTTTTAGTGAGTAATGTAAAAAGGAGGAAAGAAAAGTATGTGAAAGTATTTTCAAATAATGCAGTTATAATTTTAGTTCAAGTTCAATTATTAAAATATACTTAGGAGATTTTTTTAAAGAAAAAAGAAAATACCACATTTTGATCAGAAGCTTTTAAGCACTAATTGGGAAATATACCTTTTATAGTCTAAGTCTCCTCAAATACTTTTTTTTTTCCTTTTAAGTGACTTTTTGACATAATGCTATGGTTTCTCTTTGTAGGTAGAATAACTTTACCTGTAAATCCCTGCAGTTTCACATGCCACTGACCAAATCAAACTTCATAGCTCCTGGGGAATCATTAGACAATATTGCATCAATTTGCTTGCTACATATGTGGCCTTAGTTAATGTTGGAAGTGGCTTTTTTTTTTTTTTTCTATTTCAGGTGATTTTTTTTTTTTTCTTCCTAGGATTTGAAGGACAGCTTTTATATTTAAAAGCTGAAGTCCAATATAGTTTATTCTGACAGTGCTTTGTAATATTTTTGGGTCAAATCACCCTTTGAGACACTGATGAAACATTTGTCCACACAATTCTGGAGGGATTCATGAACCCCGAAGCCAGTCTGTGATATTAAGATGGAGACTCCTCTAAACCACATGATTAATTGGTAACCGGCCAGTGCAATTGAAGGAGAGCTTCCAGTTGGAATAAACAAAAATATATTCACTATCCTTTAGAGCACATGTCCTGAAGATACTGATATGGTTTCTCCCTATAGGTGCAAGCCACAGCCTTACCGAGCCAGTGTTGTTGGTGGGAAATGCTGTCACCTTCATAGATGGGGAGGGAACCATTAACTTGTAGTCTCTTGACATTCTTCCCTATCTTCCTGGAAGACCACAGCCCTGGGCACTTCATTCCCTCATTATCCACTCTTTTGTCTACATTCTCCCATCATTCATGTGACAAATATCAGGTGTCTACTACATATCAGACAGTTGGGACAAAACAGACAAAACTCCCTGGGCTATGTGACTTACATTCCAGTGGGGATGACAGAAAGCAGAAAATACACGTTAGAGAATGATAAATGCCCAAAGTACTTTGACACTCCTTCCAATAAGAAGTAGGGTGCAGGTCCTCCCCTTGAAATTCTCCTCCCCAGAGACAGTTCTCTGTTCACTTTGACCAAAGAAACAACTCTGGAAGTGGCTCTTGTGCTGGTTTCCAGTCCCAGACACTGCAGAGTCTGGCTGCCTCCCCTCCTGAGCCACCATGTTAGAAGTCTGGATAATCTGATGGGATTGTGTATAAAATATCCCGAGAGTGCATAGAGAGGGATGCAGGTGTGTGAGTTTCCAGCCATCCCCACCAAAGCGCCAGACATGAGAGTGAAGCCTGCTTGGACCCCCCAGATCCTCCCAGCCACCCGCTGAATAAACCAAGTAACCCCAGTCAATGCCACGTGGAGCAGAAGATCCCCCGGGCATGCTGTGCCTTCATTTACAACCCAGAGATTATGAATATAATATAATGACCATTGATTTCAGCCACTGTATGTGGGATGGTTTGTTAGTCGGCAGATGACTGGACCCATGGTGGTGGCCTCCGAAAAATGGAACAAAAAGTCATGCTATGTTGTATCAGGCAAGAACTCAGTGCTGTTGCCTGTTCTTTACCGAACACTAGCTGACTCCTTCTCTTATTTCCAACACCACTGTTCTGGACCTTTCCTACTCTATCCAAACTCAAAACCCATCCCTCACTCTCCTTACAATCACTATAAGACCTGCCTTTCCCTAAATGAAAATATAAATGATGCCCTAATTTGATACTGAATTATCAATATTAACTCTTCTCTACCGTGCTTTACCTCAGAGTCCCGCATCTTCAACCATGTTCTCCTCCTGCTCTTTCTTCGAAGAAAGAATCTACAGTAATTTCCAAAGTTAATTCTTCCACTTTGTAAGCAGTCTCAATCCCCGTGGTCTCCCTTCCTTCCCCTGGTGTTGTGTTTATTCTTCCTCTCCACCCCTACAAATGGCCTTTTCTCAGTTCTCATCCAGTTTCCCAGAGGCAACAACATTCCTCTCAAAATATGTTCTTTCCTGGATTTTTTAGATGCTGAATTTTAAACCATCCTTCCCCAAACAAGTATTATACTATGTGATTCTCTTTCTCATGAACCATCAGTGGCTCCCAGTTACCCTCTAAATAATACTATAACTTAACTCTCCACAAACGACCTCACTTTGTTTCTTCTGTCTTGTTTTGTAGGCCTTTATTCACCTGAATGTTACAGACATCTGTTTCCTTTCATGTTGAATCTTCATCCTAAAAACTTTCCTCCCTTCCTGAATGCTACCTGTTCTTTAAGGCACTGCTGAAATTCATCTCTCCAACCCAAGCCTTGCTAATCACCAACAGATTATGGGCCCTCCTTCTTCCCAGCTACATTTAACACCTTGCTTATAGCAGTTTTTTTTTTTTTTTTCTGCTTTGTTAAATGCTTTGCATCATCTTTGCTTTTTTCACCATTAATTGATTCAACAACATTTTTAAAGGCTATGGGGTAGTAGACACTGGGATTCGTGCTAAAGAAACAGACGCAAAAGACACTGCTCATTCTCAGAAGCACACATTCTAGTATAAACACAGTGATTTGTAATAAGTTTCTTTCAAACTCTGATAGAAGTAATAGCTCATAGGATATTTGAAGAACGAATGTCCAAGTCTATGTAAGGAACTAAGAAAAGACTTCTAGAAGGAAGCTGAAATTGAGTCTTTAAAAAAATCTGAAGGTATTCAAGATTAATGAGGGAAAGGCATTCTAGATGGGGGAGGGATAATAGACATGAAAAACTCTGTGGAACATTGAGGAAAGTGTGGGCAGATTGTCGATGCTGGAGCAGAGGATGCCAGGTAGGACGAAGGAGAAGATGAGGCTGGAGAAGCAGACTAGACTAGAAAGACCAGGGATGATCTTGCTTGCCAAGACAAAAAACTTGACTTGTCACAGAGGAGACTGGGGGTGCAGGGACAGCTTTCACAGATATATGAGAAATGACATGACGAGATCACTTGGCAATTCTGGTTTCAGTGTCTGCCTTCCACCTCCCCCGCCCCCTCCCCCACCAAAATTCAAGACTTCGGAAAAGATGGTACTGTGTTTATTTTATATTTCTATCACTCCAGAAATTTATGCAACATCCCACACATAGTAGATACTTAATAATGTTTTCACTTTACGAATAAAGTCTTAAAGTTACAATGTTTAAACAGTCTGCTCACCAGATCTGTTATTATTATTATTTTTAATCTTGCAATGAAGAAAGGAAAGTAGTGTTCAGGAAAGGTGCCTAGGGCTGCCTCCAAACCAGACTGAGATCTGAGGATGAAGTCTTATAAAGGAGTTGGTCTTATTTTTTGTTTCTGCTCTATCTATATGTTAATAAGCTCACCATCTTTTGTTACAAACTCTTCAAATGCACTAGCTCAGACTAGGACTCTCGTTGGATAGTAACCTATATCTATTCCCTGTCATAATTAAGAGCAAGACCTGAAGTGACTGTTGGCATGAAACCCAACACTTCTTAAATCAGATAGTTTTAAGTCGGCCGAAAGGGATGAGGAAGGCACAGCAGCCGCTCTGAGAATCCACTCATCCATCCCAGAACTGTAGATATGGGAGGGACCTCCAAGGGCAGTGCTGAAGAAATTGTGTTAGGAATTGCACCTCGGTGTACTCTTTGCTGAGTGTCAAACTTTTCCTATTTCCTTCTCATCCATTTTACTTTTCTGTATAAGTGGTGCTGACAGGAAACACATGATGCTTGGACACGTGAGGAAAGAGAGTTTCCCAAAAGAGAAAGAGATGACCTCAATAGAAGTGCAGACCACATACATTTCAACAAAGTGTAGGAGAGTGGGATCAATAATTACACCATGCACCAAAGGTGCAAAACCTGGAGGATGTCCCTTTAACGGTTTCCACAAACTCAGATATCCACGGTCATTGCTGACATTAGGCGATTTGGTCTGGGTGAAGCTGAAAGAATAGCTCTGCAAAGGGCCCATGTTACAGTATTCTCCTGTTTTCTGTCCCTTCCTGGTAATATTTGTCTGGTTTATGAGCAACCCCTTTACTTCCTTCTGGTAACCCCTCAGTGAAAATTGTTTCAGATAGGGTCAGAAGAGTAAGCTCTGTAGTTTATCTTACCTAACAAAATTGCCAGCAAGAGAGAAGTGCAAACTTTTTTTCACATAGTTCTCCCATTTGGATTATAAAATCTTTGCTGAAGGGGTGATGAATGTGATAGAAAACACATAACTTGTTTCAGATGTAAAGAATGCTGACAGCCTCAAAAACATTGCTTTACCTGATTTTCTTGGCAAATTCAATTTGTAAGAAAAGCTGGGAGTAGAAAATATCCAGGTGTCATTTGAGGGGGTCACATTCCTAAGCACAGCCATCTTGATTATGCAGTTATACTCACTGCAGACCTCTGATCAGCTGTATCACCAAAGCCTCGCCTGGATATAAATCCCCCAGTTTGTGTGGCAGTGGTACTAAGAAGTTTCATAAAAGGAAGACACATTTGTTTCTTTGCTGATTACTGGTGAGTAAATGTTGCAAGGAGGAGGGAGTTTTAACAGATACAGTTTGGGGCTCTGGCACCTTGAGCTGTAGGTCACTGGTAAGTGGCTGTTTCTTTGAGCCTCCATTTCTGTGTCAACAAAATGCACATGAAATCTACCTTATGAGAATACTGTGATACTTAATCACAAAATAAGTGTCAAACAGTTAGCCCATTACTCAGTATTTGGTACATGGGTATCTATTATTACAATTTCATAAACCCTTTCCTACACATCACTAAATAATACCCTCCGACACTAAAAGTATATGTGAAGTTCTTTTATGTGGAGAAGCTCACAACTCTTTGTATAATTAATCTTATCTTTCCAAGGATCACATAAACTTGACCTTCTCATGTTTCTATCAGTCATTAACTTTTTTAATCTTTTGCCAGACAAATACATGAACGATGTACCACCACAGTCATTCATTTCTTCAACAAACATTTATTGAGCACACACCAGGGAGCATGTGCTAGGACCAGGAACTGTTCAAAGCAGTGAGGATGCTGCAATAAGTCAACCAAACCCGTGCTTTCATATAATTTATATTCCAGCACATGGAGACAAGGGGGATGAAGAGAACCACACAAGAAACAAGGAAAACATACACAGTATGCCAGATAGTGATAAGAGCCATGGGAAAACAGTGAGGCAGGGCAAGGGACAAGGAGTGCAGAAGCAGAGATGTTACTATTTATATAAGATCATCATGAGAGGGCTCCCTGGCAAGATGTCATTCAAGTGGAGAGGGAAAGTAAGTTTGATTATTATAAAAGCACATTGCAAGCTACATTGGATGGCTGGAACTGAGGTGACCATTCATTCAACTTACGACACGGTCAGAAATTGGTGTGAAAAACAATCAACCATTCCCATCCTCTTGTCTGTTTCTCAGGCCCTGACTTCACTATATGTCAACAAGCTAACACCGTGCAGCAAGCAGTTAGAGGATGAGAAACCTCCGTGCTTCCTATGAGTCATGATAGATAGAATTCCAAGTGTCTATATTTGTCTAGGGTGAATAAACTGCGTTTTCTAAATATATGCCTTACCACTTCCCATTAACCAAATTCCCAAACACATATTTCTGCTGGGAAAACAGAACACCAACCATTTTGTTCATGTAAAGAGCTGCCAATTTCTCTGTTGCTATCAGACTTAGAGGTGGCACAAAGCTTAAAAAGGAAAACGAATGTACTTGATGACAGAATAAAGATTTAAAAGACATTGACATGCTGGAATTATAACAACATCAACAAGATAAAATTAGGAAAGATATGTACAAAGTGTAACATATAGATTTTTTGAAAAGTATTTTATTTATTTATTTCAGAGAGAGAGAGAGCATGAGCAGGAGGGGCAAAGGAAGAGAGAGAATCTCAAGCTGACTCCACACTGAGCACAGAGCCCTACTCGGGGCTCAATCCCAGGATGCTGAGATTATGACCTGAGCCAAAGCCAAGAGTAGGACGCTTAACCATCTGAAAAAAACACACGGATATTCGATTGTCTAAAAGCCTAATATATGAGTTTACTTGATGATCATACTTTGCTTATACCTCAGTAATAGTACTTAGATAATATCAGAATTTATTAAGAGGGTATTTTTAGTTTGTGTTAGGCTGTGGCCTTCTTGAAGGAAAGACTCTGTTTACTCATCTTTCTAATCCAGCCCCAAGAACAATTCTTGATAAATAGTATTTTGATCCATTTATTCATTGGATCTAATACAATATTTGATTATAATAAAGTCGTATATACATATAAAGTGAAGAACGTCTCTTTATAGGTTGTAGTGCTTAGGCTATGTCTATAGTTCTGTATTCATATTTGAGCACCTACTGGAGTTCGTCCATTGGAGTATAACCAAAGAGAGATGAAAGGCTTTAAACTAATATCACATAAGAAATTATCACATGAAATGGAGTGTTTCTAATCTTGGAGAAAGGAAACTTTGGGGAAAATGATAGCTGTGTTCCAATACCTGTAAAGTTTTCATACAGAAAAACAATTAGATGTAGCTTTGAGAAAAAGAACCAAAATCAATGGAATAAATTATAAAAGGACAGATTTCAGATTAACTCAAATAATGCCAAATTAAATAGTTGCTTCCAAAACAATGAGATTCCCATCACTGTGGAAGTGTTCAAGTTGAATCTGGATCAGCATCTTTCCAGAACAAGAAGTTGGAATCAAGGGGTCCAAATGGTTTTTCTACAACTTTGATCTATTGATTCTAAAACTGTTCTCAACTTGCAAATAGTAAAAAATATCCTTCCGAATCAATTGTATCTTAGAGAGAAGCACTATAACTTCTTAGGCCATTATTTTTAGATTTTTCTTTCTGTGTGAACTCTGTTCTCTTGACCTAACCATACCATTCCCCTGAGCAATATTCTTGCTCAAAGTCTAACGTTGATTTTAGACAATGTTGTGGTGATCTGTGTGGATTTCTAGGTAGTGTACAAGGTTAATATGTCATCCTGCTCACAATTTCCCATGATACTTGGTGTCACATTGCTATTCCCAGCATTCCAAGAGACTCAGAGTTCTGTGACTTCATGCTTCTCTGCAGGTAAGTTTCTCTGTCAGAGGTTATTAACTCTAATAAGGAAAACCATGTCCTTTTGGCACTTGTTAGTGTCTTATTGCTCAAGCATAGAATTATCTATCCATTTGGTCAACAAAAATTCATTAAATAACATTTATTGAGTTCAAGTGCATGTGTTCTTTTTTTTTTTTTTTAAAGATTTTATTTATTTATTTGACAGAGAGAGAGATAGTGAGAGCAGGAACACAAGCAGGAGGAGTGGGAGAGGGAGAAGCAGGCTTCCCGCCGAGCAGGGAGCCTGATGTGGGACTCCATCTCAGGACCCTGGGATCATGACCTGAGCCGAAGGCAGACGCTTAACGACTGAGCCACCCAGGCGCCCCCAAGTGCATGTGTTCTAAGGATGTAATGACAAATAAGATGCCCCTGCCTCCAAGAATTTCCAGTTTGTCAGGGAAATGAATATAAGCCAGATCATTGCAACACAAGGTAATATCTGCTGTAACAGTGTTTATACAAGACACAATGCAAGCAAAAAGAAAAGAGCTGCCAGCTCTGGGTAGGTTCAAAAGAATCCCATAGAGGAAATTTTAGAATGAGTCTTGAAGGATAAGTCAGGGTTTTTTCAGGTAGACAAGGCCATTCTAGCAAAGAGAAAAGGGGGTATTGTCATGGAGTAATATTGTCATAGGATTTGCATTGGGTGTTCAGAGAACACTAAGTAGCTTCATGAGTCCACTGTAAAGTGTGTATGGTAATCTGAGGAGGTACTGGACAAGTAGACAGGGCATGAATCATATGGAAGGTTGAATGAAGATAAAAAGCAAGAGACAGGCAAAATACTTCAGAGTTTCTTGCAATTGTCCAATTGCAAAAGATCAATAAGGGAATGACCTAATGTGTCAGAATTGGGGTTTGAAAGGAGCTGAGGGAATAGTAAGGAAATACGGTTAAAAGATAAAATTCACAGGATTTATTGAATACTTACAGGTGCTATGCTAGCATGAAGTAGTAAAGGTAAATACACACAATCCTTTGCTTTCAAGAAACTGAAAGTTACTCAGTAGAAATATAGGCTTCAATAACCAGAGAGTCCCTCCATTCAAATCTCTATTTTCCTACTTGGAAACTCTGTATTTCACTTTCTTAATCCGTTGCTTTGAGAACCATTGTTCACTTTTCTGCATCTGGAAAATCAAGGAACCCTGTCCTGGTTGCCTGCCCAGTGGAATCTTTCTCCCAAGACCCTCTGACTTCGAAGGAGAAGTAATTCCTAGAGGTTGATATAAAACTTAACTGAGGGGATGGAAGAAGTACATGACACAAAGTAAGTGCTCAGTAAAACACACACAAAAGATTAGCATCCTTTGTTTTTAAAAATGAGCATGAGCATATCTGAATACATAACGGTGTATCTTTGTTTCTTTTACTATATTGGTCCCATCAAAATAATAATTATTTTTTTTAATTTAAGGATATGCCCAGGAACACTGAGTTTGGGACATTTCAAATTGTTTTTTAGACTAATTTATTAGTATTCTTTAGAAAAAAAATGAGAAAGAAAAAAACTCATAGAAAGAAAAGAAAGAAGGATAAATGCTGTTAAAATAAGGGTATATTTGATTTCTAAAACATAGAATTACTGTATTTATATTTCAATAAGTTACAAAGTGTTTCTCATAAGCTTCTCTCCCTATTTTGTATATTCCCTCTTTTCTTTTATAGTCATGAGGTCTTGTTTCTTCAGATGGATCTTAACCAAAGTGGCTATATTAATTAGTTAAAAATTTGCATAAACTTTTCTCAGACCAATCCCTCAAAGAATTTACAGTCATTTGGAAGAAACATTGGTTTAAAACTAATCACATGAAAAATTTCACTTCATTATATAAGTAGAGATAAAGTGATTCTTAAAATAAATTTTTTAAATATTATGTCAATAGATATTATCTATTTTTGGCCACTATACTCATCCACAATTGCTCCTGGGATACTTTTGAATCAACACCATCACATCACCTGATTTAGCATCCATGAATGCAGAAGGAATAGAAAAAGAGAGACACATACAATTGCCAAACTCTTGGCATTTGGTCCTTCTGATTTTAAGTTGTTGTATTGGTAGAAGGATCTGAGTACATGTCCAAATACTCATTCATATCAATGGTGAGGAAAATATATCTGCATTATCAATTTCCATCCTATTGTTTAGTCCCAATCAAATAAATAGATTCAAATTCAGAAAAATAAGTTTCTCTAGTGCCATCTTTTGTTCAAATGTCAGAGATATTGAAGTAAATTCCCTTAAAAAAAAAAGTCAGAAGGAACAGCAGAAAAGAAGAAATATTATTTTTGTTGGTTTCAAATGAAAGAGCTCAGAATGTTTGCTTATGCTGGGTAAAACATACCCAAACATTACCTTCACTAATTAGAAGCTTAAGTCTGTATATAAAGATCTCCCCAACTGCAAATTTATCCCAGGAGCTGAAGCAGAGAGATTTAAAAATCTACTTATTTTTTTAAATGATCTTCACCAGATGCTTTATACCTCTGTTTGGTGCCTGGTGCCTGGGAACTCCACAGGAAGGCAGGTTAGCTGTGTTCACATATATTGCTCTCCATGGGTTCGCAGCATAATCCAACCTGTGATTAATGGAAAAGCAAAACATTTGCAATGTGTAATCTGACAAACTGATGCTCACAGCAAAGACTACTGTGCATTGAGAACTCAGCCCTACTAAAGGCTACTTCCCCTCTCTTATTAATTTTCTCCTTCGTGAAATTATTCTCTCTATACTGAAATAAGAATCTAATACATCCCAGTGATAACCGAATTTGAACATAATGTGAGATTGGCTCTGTCCTCTGCCTAGATGGTTCTTTAACCTGGCAGGTACAAAGTCTTACCTTGTGATGGTGGAGGAGAAGTAGGAGGGCCAGCTGGGTTGTGACAGGGTCAGCAACTTGGTCTGGGAAGCATGGAGGAGGAGTCAGTCCCCACCTGTCCAGGCTGAATCACCCTGCGGTAAGGCCGACAGGCTGATGAACTGGGGCCACCAGCTACCTCATTACTGCCACCCTGGGAAGTCACAGTGAGCCACAAGACCCAGAGTATCCAGCTGTATTTAAATGCAAGTGAGTAAATCCATCAGGTGAAATCAACTATAGCCCAGACTGGAATAGAATGGAAGTGGGGAGCGGACCATGCCATAAGGTGACCCACATTTTACTTGATTGATCAATGAAGTTTTTAGATTCCCTTCGTGGTGGTATGGGGAGATTAGGGAGGCCACTAATTGGTGAAAATATCTGTTGTTTTGTTTTTTGGCAACACAATAATATATACTTGGATCATATAATCTGAGCCGCTTGCAAAGACGCCCTCCTACGATTTTTTTTCAACCCTCCTAGAATTACTCGACATTATTCCATTAAGTTATAATGAAAAATGTACTATCTTATAAATATTTAAGTACATTTATTATAGGGGTGCTCTTGAAGATATTTAGCATATCACAAGGAGTTTTATATATAGATGCCTTTCAGATTTAACGTGCAAAAAATCGCCTGGGGACATTGTAAAAGTGCATATTCTGATTTAGTAAGTCTGAGTGGGATTCATGATTCTAGATTTATAGCAAATTCCCACTGATGATGATGTTGCTGGTCTTTGGACCACACTTTGTACAGCAAGCTATGTCAATGTCCCATGGTAGAGATTATTCACAGAAAATCTGCAATTGCTGGCAATTTTTTTTTCATTATGTAGTACTGTGAATTGCACTAGGTTGGACCATATGAAATTACCAATGTTCAATCATTTTTTAACATACATCATTACAATTTCTTGTAATAATAGGTATGGTATAGCAATGGTATACTATAATCAGATTTTTCTTTTTTTAAGATTTTATTTATTTATTTGAGAGAGAGAGAATGCATAAGCTGGGGGGGGGGCAAAGGAAGAGGGAGAAGCAAACTTCCCTCTGGGTAGGTAGCCCAACAGGGTGCTCAATCCTAGGACCCTGAGATCATGACCTGAGCTGAAGGCCAACGCCTAATTGACTGAGACACCCAGGCACCCCTTCAGATTTTTTTCTTTGAGTTGAGAGCCAGGAAGCTTGTAACCAAAATTGTGCCCCACTCCCATAAGTGTACAGAACCATTTACAAGGAACATATTTTAGGCACTAACTTCCCCGCCTTGTAAGTAAGGAATCTTTAAGTTGTAAGAAACAAAAACCTAAATTGACTGGCTTAAGAAAAAAAAGTAGACTTACGTAATGAGCAATTCCAGGTTTAGACCTTTTCCTATGGTGTGGGTGGGTACAGGAACTCAAATAATGACATCAGGCCTCTGTTTATTCATTCTCTCTCTCAGTTGTTTGCCTCTGTGATGATTTTATTCTTAGACAGATTCTGTCTCCATGCAGATGACTCCTTGTAACTCCAGGATGACAGCCTATCTTCTTAGCAACTCCAACACAAAAAGAATTTTGCCCTCCAGGAACTGAATTTCATTGGTTGCTTTGGCCAGAAGAACGGAAAGCTCTGATTAGCTAACCCAGGCTCTCATGCTCTCTCTGGACCTGGGTCAACTCTGTCAAACCCACATTGGCTGAGAGTTAGTTAGGGACTATTCTTCAAGAGAAAATTGGGTAACTATTACCAGAAAAAGGAAGAATATTGAAAATCCTTCCTTATAATGCCTTTCCTCTTTTTTTTTTTATTCTTATGTTAATCCCCATACATTACATCATTAGTTCTAGATGAAGTGTTCCATGATTCATTGTTTGTGCATAACACCCAGTACTCCATG
>NW_023270320.1:23351522-23360550 GCF_011800145.1 Mirounga leonina | reverse complement strand
TCCATGAGCATGGAACGTTTTTCCATTTCTTTGTGTCTTCCTCAATTTCTTTCATGAGTATTTTATAGTTTTCTGAGTACAGATCCTTTGTCTCTTTGGTTAGATTTATTCCTAGGTATCTTATGGTTTTGGGTGCAATTGTAAATGGGATCGACTCCTTAATTTCTCTTTCTTCTGTCTTGTTGTTGGTGTATAGGAATGCCACTGACTTCTGTGCATTGATTTTATATCCTGCCACTTTACTGAATTCCTGTATGAGTTCTAGCAGTTTTGGGGTGGAGTCTTTTGGGTTTTCCACATAAAGTATCATATCATCTGCAAATAGTGAGAGTTTGACTTCTTCTTTGCCAATTTGGATGCCTTTGATTTCTTTTTGTTGTCTGATTGCTGTGGCTAGGACTTCCAATACTATGTTGAATAGCAGTGGTGATAGTGGACATCCCTGCCGCATTCCTGACCTTAGGCGGAAAGCTCTCAGTTTTTCCCCATTGAGAATAATATTTGCTGTAGGTTTTTCATAGATGGCTTTTATGATATTGAGGTATGTACCCTCTATCCCTATACTCTGAAGAGTTTTGATCAAGAAAGGATGCTGTACTTTGTCAAAAGCTTTTTCTGCATCTATTGAGAGGATCATATGATTCTTGTTCTTTCTTTTGTTAATGTATTGTATCACATTGATTGATTTGCGGATGTTGAACCAACCTTGCAGCCCAGGGATAAATCCCACTTGGTCATGGTGAATAATCCTTTTAATGTACTGTTGGATCCTATTGGCTAGTATTTTGGTGAGAATTTTTGCATCCATGTTCATCAGGGATATTGGTCTGTAATTCTCCTTTTTGATGGGGTCTTTGTCTGGTTTTGGGATCAAGGTAATGCTGGCCTCATAAAATGAGTTTGGAAGTTTTCCTTCCGTTTCTATTTTTTGGAACAGTTTCAGAAGAATAGGTATGAATTCTTCTTGAAATGTTTGGTAGAATTCCCCTGGGAAGCCATCTGGCCCTGGGCTTTTGTTTTTTGGGAGATTTTTGATGACTGCTTCCATTTCCTTAGTGGTTATAGGTCTGTTCAGGTTTTCTATTTCATCCTGGTTCAGTTTTGGTAGTTGATACATCTCTAGGAATGAATCCATTTCTTCCAGGTTATCTAATTTGCTGGCATAGAGTTGCTCATAATATGTTCTTATAAGTGTTTGTATTTCTTTGGTGTTGGTGGTGATCTCTCCTCTTTCATTCATGATTTTGTTGATTTGGGTCATTTCTCTTCTCTTTTTGATAAGTCTGGCCAGGGGCTTATCAATCTTGTTAATTCTTTCAAAGAACCAGCTCCTAGTTTCATTGATCTGTTCTACTGTTCTTTTAGTTTCTATTTCATTGATTTCTGCTCTGATCTTTATGATTTCTCTTCTCCTGCTGGGTTTAGGCTTTATTTGCTGTTCTTTCTCCAGCTCCTTTAGGTGTAGGGTTAGGTTGTATACTTGAGACCTTTCTTGTTTCTTGAGAAAGGCTTGTATTGCTATATACTTTCCTCTTAGGACTGCCTTTGCTGCATCCCAAAGATTTTGAACAGTTGTGTTTTCATTTTCATTGGTTTCCATGTATTTTTTTAGTTCTTCTTTAATTTCCTGGTTGACCCATTCATTCTTCAGTAGGATGCTCTTTAGCCTCCATGTATTTGAGTTCTTTCCGACTTTCCTCTTGTGATTGAGTTCTAGTTTCCAAGCATTGTGGTCTGAAAATAGGCAGGGAATGATCCCAATCTTTTGGTACCGGTTGAGACCTGATTTATGACCTAGGATGTGATCTATTCTGGAGAATGTTCCATGGGCACTAGAGAAGAATGTGTATTCTGTTGCTTGGGGTGGAATGTTCTGAATAGGTCTGTGAAGTCCATTCGGTCCAGTGTGTCATTTAAAGTCTTTATTTCCTTGTTGATCTTTTGCTTAGACGATCTGTCCATTTCAGTGAGGGGGATGTTAAAGTCCCCCACTATTATTGTATTGTTGTCGATGTGTTTCTTTGCTTTTGTTATTAATTGCCTTATATAATTGGCTGCTCCCATGTTAGGGGCATAGATATTTACAATTGTTAGATCTTCTTGTTGGATAGGTCCTTTAAGTAGGATATAATGTCCTTCCTCATCTCTTATTACAGTCTTTGGTTTAAAATCTAATTTGTCTGATATAAGGATTGCCACCCCAGCTTTCTTTTGGTGTCCATTAGCATGGTAAATGGTTTTCTACCCCCTCACTTTCAATCTGGGGGTGTCTTTGGTTCTAAAATGAGTCTCTTGCAGACAGCATATCGATGGGTCTTGTTTTTTAATCCAGTCTGTTAGCCTGTGTCTTTTGATTGGGGCATTTAGCCCATTTACATTCAGGGTAACTATTGAAAGATAGGAATTTAGTGCCATTGTATTGCCTGTAAGGTGACTGTTACCGCATATTGTCTGTGTTCCTTTCTGGTCTATGTTGCTTTTAGGGTCTCTCTTTGCTTAGAGGACCCCTTTCAAGATTTCCTGTAGGGCTGGTTTTGTGTTTGCAAATTCCTTTAGTTTTTGTTTGTCCTGGAAGCTTTTTATCTCCCCTTCAATTTTCAATGACAGCCTAGCTGGATATAGTATTCTTGGCTGCATATTTTTCTCATTTAGTGCTCTGAATATATCCTGCCAGTTCTTTCTGGCCTGCCAGGTCTCTGTGGATAGGTCTGTTGCCAATCTAATGTTTCTACCATTGTAGGTTACATATCTCTTCTCCCGAGCTGCTTTCAGGATTTTCTCTTTGTCTATGAGACTCGTAAGTATTACTATTAGATGTCGGGGAGCTGACCTATTTTTATTGATTTTGAGAGGGGTTCTCTGTGCTTCCTGGATTTTCATGCCTGTTTCTTTCCCCAAATTAGGGAAGTTCTCTGCTATAATTTGCTCCATTATACCTTCTGGCCCTCTCTCTCTTTCTTCTTCTTCTGGGATCCCAATTATTCTAATGTTGTTTCGTCTTATGGTATCGCTTATCTCTCGAATTCTGCCCTCATGATCCAGTAGTTGTTCATCTCTCTTTTTCTCAGCTTCTTTATTTTCCATCATTTCATCTTCTATGTTACTGATTCTCTCTTCTGCCTCATTTATTCTAGCACTTAGCGCCCCCATTTTTGATTGCACCTCATTAATAGACTTTTTGATTTCTACTTGGTTGGATTTTAGCTCTTTTACTTCTCCAGAAAGGGTTTCTCTAATAACTTCCATATTTTTTTCAAGCCCAGCTAGTATATTTAAAGTGATGATTCTGAACTCTAGATCTGACATCGTATTAATGTCCGTATTGAGTAGGTTCCTGGCAGTCGGTACTACCTCTTGTTCTTTTTGTTGAGGTGATTTTTTCCATCTTGTCATTTTGTGCAGAGGAGAATAGATTAATGAGAGAACAAAATGCTAGCAGAGTAACCACGTCCCCAGAAAATATACTCTAAACAAATCAGAAAAGACCTGAAGCAGTGGGATAAGAAAGGGAAAGAGAGAAAAAAGAAAAAGAAAAAAAAGAAAAAGAAAAAGATAAAGATAAAAACAAAAACAAACAAAACAAAACAACAACAACAACAACAAAAAAACCAGAATGTGATCAAATATGATCAGGCTGGTATATAGATCAGTGCCACACACTAGATTTGGGGTGTATTTTGGTCTCTTAGAAGAAAGTGCCTCCCAAAATTTTAAAGAAAGAAAAACTTATATATGTACAAAAATAAGGGTTGATATGATGAAGGGATGGAATATGACTGTAAAAATGGAAATTATAAAAAATTTTATAAAAGGAATTGATAAGAAGTTGTTTGAGAAAAGAAAGAAGAGGATTTAAAAAAAGAAAATAGAAAAAGAATAAAAGGGAGAGGATGTGATCAGGCAGGGGAATAGAAGACACCATATACTAGAGATTTAGGGTATATTTTAATCTGTTAGAAGAAACTATCTCAAAATTTTAAAGAGAGAACAACTTATATATATTAGCCAAAAATATGGGTAACTACTATGAAGGGATAGAATATGACTCTTCCAGAAAGTGGTCGCTTTTCTGATGAGAGAGTTGTTGCTTTTTTTCTTCAATCTCCTGTTGAGTTTGTAGGTGTTCAGAATGGTTTGATCCCTATCCAGCTGAATTCCTGAGAGGAGACGAAATCCAGGTCTCCTACTCCTCCGCCATCTTGCTCCCTATCTCTAATGCCTTTCCTCTTGAGAAGATTATCCATCCCCACCCCACTGTTGTCAGCATTGGCTTGTGACTTGCTTTGGCGAATGACCTGTGAGCAGAAGTGATATGTGTCTTTTCTAAGTGCAATTTTTAAGAACCTGGGTGTGTTCTGCCATGCTTTCTCATCCCACTGCAGGGTTCCAGATAAGAGCAGCTCCATCCATGTGGGTCCTGGCATAAGAACATGTAGTGTGAGGAAGAAATAAGCCTTTGTTTTTGTAAGCCACTGAATACTGGGTTGAACACAAAGTAATTTTTACCCTAAACTGACTGATAAAATAGGCAAAACAACAGATGTTCACAATAACTACTCATCTCATTCCAGCATGCATGTTGATTCTTCTTTTCAAACATAAATTTAAAAAATATCCACACTAAATTTAATGCACATATTAAACATTCCTCTCAAAGCCACTCAATTCCTCCCCAAGGAAAGAGATAGTAAAATCTTGTCCTCCAGACAAGGCTCTGCCTCCAGATCTAAGGTCAGGATTTTTCAGTGCTAAGAATGTCTCTAGGTCAAATCCAGATTAACCTCTACTGGTGGAGCAACCTATAGTTAAACGATATATTTAAATACATTTAAATGATATATTTAGCCATCCCCAATATACATAATATACAGTGGTGGAATTAAAAAAAAATAATTATAAAACAAAACAAATTCCTACTCCTCTTTTGAAAAGAAGCCAACGGAAAACAGCAGAATCGTCATGGGTTCATAGCAAATAAGAACTAGAGTCCTCCCAGCAGAATGAATTTCCTGGTTCACCAACCTGTCTTTTCCAATTCTTCTTTCTGGGAGGATCTTCTCTATTTACTTCCGTTGGCACATCTGAGATGGCCTGAATAGAATTCGCCATTGGGGCTACTCTATGATAGCTAGTATTGAGCTCATCCGGGCCTCCAGCAGAGTGTTTAAGCAGAAGGAGTCCAAAGTGATCTGTCCTTTGCCCTCAGGCTTCATTTTTAGTCTTGGCTTCTTATGGATGAAGACCTTTGCTAGGAGGTGCTTGGGTGGGCCTGCCATATATCCTCCACTCTATTTCTTTTCTTTTTTTTTTTTTAAAGATTTTATTTATTTATTTGAGAGAGAGGATGAGAGGAGAGAGAGAGCACATGAGAGGAGGGAGGGTCAGAGGGAGAAGCAGACTCCCTGCCGAGCAGGGAGCCCGATGCGGGACTTGATCCAGGGACTCCAGGATCATGACCTGAGCTGAAGGCAGTCGCTTAACCAACTGAGCCACCCAGGTGCCCGCCTCCACTCTATTTCTTATCTTACTGCTTTTTGGGCACTGACGGCAGCTCAGCTCATCAAGCCTAGCTGGGTATCCTCCAAGACTCCAATCTCTTAACTATCACAAATTTCCAGCCACAGGCCAGAAAAGGGCTCATGAATAGACAAAACAAAACAAAACACAAAATATTTTTACTTTTACACGATCAAGTTGTAGCGAAAGTAAAGGTTGTCTCTTTTTATAGAATCTTTGAAAATTAGTCAACACATGCTAGACTGTTATTTTTCTACCAAGTCACTAATCTCCAGCCTAGGGAGTACATGGACCGATTGCCAAGGCACAAGACAAGGAGTTAACCAACCACTTTGCTATGTCACAGGATTTCCAACTTTCTAGGCCAGGAGAGGGTTCTCATTGTGCCTCATGTTACTTCAGCTCAGCTGGTGACACAGTTGAGATTCTGCGATTTGCAAAACCTCACTACTAGGAACTTTTAAAAACATCAGGTCAGGGTTCCTTGGTTGAAAGCCAGAAAAACCCTCTCTGGCTGACTGAAAGGGACAAAAATTGAAAAAGGTCTAGATTATCTCATAGAACTGAAGGAAATATCAAACAACCAAACTTTGGATAGGATGAGATCCAGGAAGCTCCAGGTATAGAAACAGCAGAAACTAATGACTTTTATTTTGTGAGGGGGATTTATTTTATAGAAATATCCACCACAGCCCTGATGTCCTGATTTCCATTTTATCTTACTTTATTCTGTGTGGCTTTTTAAGCTACCAAAAATCCTTGGGGAGCAAGATCTAGAATAAAAACAGATGTAGTGAAAAGAAGGGCCATATGCACCCCAATGTTCATAGCAGCAATGTCCATAGTAGCCAAACTGTGGAAAGAGCTGAGATGCCCTTCGACAGATGAATAGATAAAGAAGATGTGGTCCATATATACAATGGAATATTACTCAGCCATCAGAAAGGATGAATACCCAACTCTTGCATCAACATGGATGGGACTGGAGGAGATTATGGTAAGTGAAATAAATCAAGCAGAGAAAGTCAATTATCATATGGTTTCACTTATTTGTAGAACATAAAGAATAGCATGGAGGACATTAGAAGAAGGAAGGGAAAAATGAAGGGTGGGGGGAATTGGAGGAGGAAACGAACCATGAGAGACTATGGACTCCGAGAAACAAACTGAGGGTTTTAGAGGGGAGGGGGGTGGGGGGATGAGTTAGCCCAGTGATGGGTATTAAGGAGGGCACATACTGCATAGAGCACTGGGTGCTATACACAAACAATGAATCATGGAACACTACATCAAAAACTAATGATGTGGGCGCCTGGGTGGCTCAGATGGTTAAGTGTCTGTCTTCGGCTTAGGTCATGATCCCAGGGTCCTGGGATTGAGTCCCACATCGGGCTCCCTGCTCCTTGGGAGCCTGCTTTTCCCTCTGCTTCTCTCTTTCTCTTTCTGTCTCTCATGAATAAATAAATAAAATCTTTAAAAAACAAACAAACAAAAAACTAATGATGGAATGTATGGTGATTAACATAACAATAAAAAATAACAAATAGAAAAAAAACCTAATGATGTACTGTATGGTGGCTAACATAACATAATAAAAAAATAGTATCTAACATGTGTATCTGGTGAAACAATTCTTTCTTGAGATGAGAGTAGCTCATAGTCTCTTGTTGAGTATAAAAGGACAGATTGGGAGCATCCTCTCAAATTCAATCATGCTCAATGTCTTCCTTATTCTCCCACTACTGTTACTCTTTTCTCCCCCCAAAACTTGCCCTCCACCTGCTTCTCCTCCTCCCTTTTCTAATTTGGTTTAACAGCACCAGCAGTCCTCCCAAACACCTTTGGTAAAAAGCATGAAATAATTTCAGTTCCTCCCCCACATCAACACCGACCCTTCCTCTGCTTCCCAGAATTCATCCAATGTGGATTCTACCTTCAAACTATCTCTGAAGGCTCATCTCTCCTTTTTCTGATCCCACTGCTATTCTCCTAGCCCAGGGAACCTGCCCTTCTTCCTTAGAATACTTTCTTCTTTATTTTGGAATTTTCCATGATCCCTTAAACAACACCTAGCACATGATACATATTATTTAAATAGGTGAGTAAATAAATATATGTCTGAGTTTGTAAACCCCCTAAGAGCTGCAATTATATCTTTCTTGCTCTGTGTTAGGTCTACAACACCTAACCCAATATCTGATACACAGCATGTCGGCAATAAATATTTGAGAATATTTGAGAATGAATGAATATGGAAATGAATTACTTTTACAGGTTTTCACAGCATCTCGGAAATCACATTGTGTCTACTTATAGCAACTCTGCAGTCTAAATATGAATTTGGGTGGCAGAAAGGAAGTTTTCAAAGACTCTTACCAAAATGGAAGTACTTTTTTAGGTTAACGGAGTGACATTTGCGTACACACATTTAGGAGAGAAAGATATACTGAGAGTTTGTACCAAAGCAAAAGCAAAGATCGGAAGTCTCACTGGTTGCCATTCATCTGTGTTTGGCAGAGCTTTTTCCTGACCCACAAGGAGGCTTTCTGCAAGGGGAGTTCCGCAGTAAGACACATGCAGCCGGAGGTGAGAACATAATGTAGGCACCAAGGGAGAGGAGTGGTGACAGTCACTTCCTACCCTGGGCTTTACTTCTAGGTGGGGTTTCTATTCCACAAACTCCTGGCAATTAGGAGTCCAACAAATCTATCATAAGGTTTTAGGGAAGATGTAAGAACATTTGGTACTCAGTATTTTCAATCGCTATCCTTTAGGCTGAATCTCCTCTGAGTTAATTAAATTCAAATAAGTATCTTTCCATTCCCTGGGACTTGGAAGGAGGAGTCCAATGCACTTGAGAAGTCACAAAACAGCCATTAGATGTTAATAACTAAGAACTGTTCCAACCTCTGCTGGTTTCAAATGAGAGGACCAGAGGCATAAAGCTCCATAGGGCATTACTAACTTCCTGAGGCACTCAGCTGCTGAAAATGAATTCCTCAAATAATAGTTTCCTTTTCCAAAATTTAGCTGGATCAGATATTTTTAGTTTAAAGGTCTTAATGAGACTTTGCAGGAACATGCACAGCAAGGGGGATTCCTGCACAATAAATCACTGGAGGTGTGCCACCCTACTGTTGGCAATCTGAATAAATAACTTTGTTGATTTATAGCAGATGTTTTTTCACTTAGCTGTCATTGCCCACCAAAGCCCACATTCGGCAGTAAAGTCCATGAGACTCAGAACCACTTCTATCTTGTTCACCGATGTCTTTTTTTTTTTTTATTATGCTATGTTAATCACCATACATTACATCATTAGTTTTTGATGTAGTGACCCATGATTCATTGTTTGGGTAGAACACCCAGTGCTCCATGCAGAACGTGCCCTCCCTAATACCCATCACCAGGCTAACCCATCCTCCCACCCCCTTCCCCTCTGGAACCCTCAGTTTGTTTCTCAGAGTCCATCGTCTCTCATGGTTCGTCTCCCCCTCCGATTTCCCCCCCC
>NW_023270320.1:23340583-23351422 GCF_011800145.1 Mirounga leonina | reverse complement strand
CCCCCCTTTATTCTTCCCTTCTTGCTATCTTCTTTTCTTCTTCTTCTTCTTCTTCTTCTTCTTCTTCTTCTTCTTCTTCTTCTGCTTCTGCTTCTGCTTCTGCTTCTGCTTCTGCTTCTGCTTCTGCTTCTTCTGCTTCTTCTTCTTTTTTAACATATAATGTATTATTTGTTTCAGAGGTACAGGTCTGTGATTTAACAGTCTTACACAATTCACAGCTGATGTCTTAAATAGCACCTATCAGTGCTTGGCAGAGAGTAGATGCTCAACAAGAAAATTTGATTGTACAAATGAAAGTCTTATCTAAATACGGTGCAAGGGTGCCTGGGTGGCTCAGTCAGTTAAGCAGCCAACTTTGGATTCGGCTCAGGTCATGATCTCAGGATCGCGGATCGAGCCCTGCGTCAGGATTCTAGCTCAGTGTGAAGTCTGCCAGAAAATCTCTCCCTATTCCTCTCCCTCCCTCTCTTCTTCTCCACACCGCCCCTGCACATGCAGGCGCACATGCTCTCTCTCTCAAATAAATAAAATCTTTAAAATAAATAAATACAGTGCAATATTCTCTGGTCAATTCTATCAAAGGGCAGGCAATACCTAGTTTTGATTTTCAGACACAAGGAGCAGAAAGAACCTATTTCGAAGTAAAAATGCTTTTGCTTAGTAAATTCTTTGATGGGGCTAGACAGAATAGATTAAAAACCTGGGGAATGGCATAGTCCTGAAAGTTTTATGCATAAAATATTACTCCTCAAAGACAGATTGCTTTCCATATATGAGGTGTTTTGATATACATTTCTCAATTTTTATTTATATCACATCGACCTATTCTCAGCTCCCAGCTCCATGCCTATAAGTTTGAGCTTAATTACACTGAATGAATGTTTATTTTGGTCAAATTGATTAAAAATACTCATATTCCACTGGGTATTTGCTCAAAGTTTACTTCTAACTGTACAGATGTGTCTCTTCTGGTCATCTTGTCCTTACCTTTAGCCCTGTTCACTGGATGAACATCATGCAAAATCAATAAATGTGATGCTTGGCAGTTTTCCCATCTCTAAAATGATAGCTACAATAGCACTTAATTCATAAGGTAATTTTATGGGCTAAATGATTTAATATATGTAAAATATGTAGAACATCCCCTTATGACACTTAAGCTTCTAACAAATGTTATGTATTATTATATTTGTTGTAGCTGCTGTTATGGGTCACAGCCTCAATTACTCATCCCTCTGAAGATCACAGGTGGCTAAAAAGAAATCAGTCTAAACTAACAAATTACTGTAGAAAATTAAACAGAATACTTACTTGGTCTGATTTTTGTTTGGTTGGTTTTTTCCTGTAATACATGGATATTTTTTTCAGAGAATTTCTGGAGACCATCTTCCTACCCAAAGCAAGAAATGGACTCTTATATTGAACATTGAAATTTCTTATTGCAGAAATGCCATGGCAGGTTGTCCAAGGTAGACTTTAAGATCCTATGGTGCACTATGTCCCCAATAAATCTGTGAAGATGGACATGTGCTTAGCCTCTATCCAAGCCAGTTCTTTGCTTTGCTTCTATGGTTTCTCTTCTCTCACTCATGCTCTCCTCCTCTCCGTCCTCCTTCCCTCTAGTCCTAGTTCTATCCCATGGTCAAACTTCTTTTCTTCTCTGGTGAGGTATGACTCTGAGGGTGGAGCAAGTTGCCTCTAGGGGCAAATACCATAGTATTTATTTTGTGGCCCTTGATGGGTTCTCTGGATAATTAACTGACTGCACACAAGAAGTGGGTTCTCCACACAGCAATGGTTCTCAAAATGGCATCAGGGGATCTGTTAGAGGTCTAGGGATTCTCTGCAAGACTCTTTTGTTTGTGTTTTAGTTTTGATAAAATAGTCTGAAATTTCATACAAGCATTTTCTCAATCATCTGGATAACCACCTATGCTTGGGTGTTGCTGTAAAATTTCAGGACCCACACAATAGGTATTGTATGTTATCTCTGTATTACTAAGTAATGACCAAAAATATCAAAATTCATTTATAATGTTATATATATATATATTTTTTAAAGATTTTATTTATTTATTTGACAGAGAAAGACACAGCGAGAGAGGGAACACAAACGGGGAGTGGGAGAGGGAGAAGCAGACACCCTGCCGAGCAGGGAGCCCGATGGGGGACTCGATCCTGGGACTCCAGGATCATGACCTGAGCCGAAGGCAGTCGCTTAACCAATTGAGCCACCCAGGCGCCCCCCCCCCTTTTTTTTTTTTACTGCTCCAGTCAATGAAAGGGAAACTTTATTGAGGCCCCAGGGCCTTGGGGCTCGGGCAGGAGGCCGCCCTGCGGGAAAAGGAAGAGCCAGTGGCGGGGCCTTATTTGACCTTCTTTTTGGGGCGCAGGTTGTTGGTGTGGCCGCACTTCTTCTTGTGGCAGTTGACAGCGCAGGGGTGCAGGCGAGCATAACACTTGCGGCAGATCATCTTGTCGCAGTTGTATTTCTGGGCCAGCTGGCGGAGGGAAGGCTCAATGATGCCACCCCGGAGGCGAAGCACCAAGTGCAGGGTGGACTCTTTCTGGATATTATAGTCTGACAGAGTACAGCCATCTTCCAGCTGTTTGCCCGCAAAAAGCATCTCAGGAGTTCAGTCCTGTGATCAGCAGAACCCTTGAGGTTATCTTGGGACCCTGCAAATTCTTAAGTTTGAGAAACAAAAAAAAAAAATAAATAAAATAAAACTGAAGGAAGCCAGAGTTCATGTAAAATAAAAATTGAGTGAATACATATTTTCTAATGGAAGGTAGAAAATAGATACAGAGAACTCTCAGGGGTGAAATTTATGGCAAGTCTTCATCTTTATCAACAAATACAGAGTGAGTGCTAATTATGTACTAGAATTTGTTAAGTTTTCTCACTATAGAGACAAATAAAGCTTGGCCACTGCCCTGAAAGGTTTGACAATTGAAAGTAAGATAGTCACTTACCCAGGACGGCCTATACTGTAAGTGGTGGAATGGAGGCATTTTTAAAAAGTACATTGGGGCAAAAGGAAGGTAACACAAACTTCTGCTTAAAAAAAAAAAAAAAGGTTGGAAAAAGCTTTGGATAGAAAAGGGCATTTGATCTGGGCCTTGAAGGCTATATGGACATTTATGAGGCATAGAAGAGGGTGAGGTGGGATGAGAAAGAAGAGAACATTCTAGCAAAGGAAATAGCAGAGAAACAGAGAAAAGAAAGGACCTGTGTCTTTAGGAACTAACAGACCTTAGCACGGCCAGAGTTTCAGTTTAGTGAACAAAGGGCAAGGACTACAATGGAAAACCTACGTTGGGATTAGAATTTGAAAGATCTCCCATGCCTTGTTAAGCAGGTTGGTCTTCACCTTATTGTCAATAGAAAGCAGACAGAAGTTTTACAGGAGGCTGGAACAGGATAAATATTTTTCTAGGAAATAGCCGTCTATCAATAGTGTGGAAAATGAATTAGAAGGGAGGAGAAACTGGTTGGTCAGAAGGTGGTGACAATGATCCAAACAGTGGTAAAACCAATGAGAATCTTTGATTCAGATTTTATGACAAAAGAGTTGGAACAGTCAGAAATGAAAGAGTAATTGTATGAAGGAAAAAAATCAGAGAGGATACTGCAGATTCTAGGCACAGCCAGGGTAGATATTGGCAGGGGTGGGTTGGGGGGTGATTGCAAAGAGAGGTAAGAGATTCAACAAAGAAAATTGTTTTGAGCTGCTAGTAGGATAAGGTGGGGAGGAAATGATGAGGTTTATTTTGGAAATACTGAGTCTGAATTGCTTTGATTCATTTTGAAAGATCCTACCTTCCCTTCTAGCTATGATCCTCTCTTCCCATCTCATCCACTCTTGTCAACCTTAATAAAACTGCCAGTTATTATACCAGCAAAATGGGTTTATTCAGGAATAGCAAAGCATTGCAATTCAGGCTATGTAAGCTAAGGCAAAACCACAGGCAAGTCCAGAGAATAAAGGAGGGGAACACTCTTTTACGAAGGAACGTTGGGGGTTAGGGGGTTGGGAGGGGCTGTTGTAAACAAAAAGAAGAGTAAAGTGGGAGTTCAAAGTGTAGTGGCTTCTCAGTGGCTGAGCTGTGACAGTCTCTCATTGGCTGGACTGTTACAGGGGTGGAGAAAAGTTTTCTTCCCCTTGCTGGAGTAGCAAAGCATAGGCTTCTCCCTGTTGGTTCTGCGGAGGGCTGCAACGAGTGGTAGTGAGGACAGCGTCCCCTGTTGGCCTCCCATTTCCACTTAAAATGAGATTTCCTCTCTTAAGTTTCACACTCTTTAATTTCAAGCCCCACAAATCCCCAGATAAATGGCTTTCTCAAAGACCAGTGAAATGTTCCCATCAGTAAAACCCATGTTCTCTTTTCACGCCTCAACCCACTTGCTCTTTTGTCAAAGTTGAATATAAGTATAGATCCATAGGTAAGGCAGCCATAGAAATTATTCTCCCAATGGGGACACTTCTGAAAGTGGAAGGGGTAGTATTAATAATTATGTTGGGGCATAATTATGTCGGGACAGTCCTGGACAAGCCAGAATGTTTGGTCTCCAGAGAGTTAGGAATGTGCCAGGTCTGGAAATTAACCCTCCAAAAGGCAAGTATATACTGAGAAATAGTAGGGCACCCAAAGTCTATCCTGAATAATAGTGGAATAAAGAGCATCCTATTTCCATGACAGTAAAATTTTCCCACTCTCCACCAGCACTGGCATGCTCTGGGGCAGGAGTAGGGGGCAGGCTTCCCTGGAAAGATCAGAACAACAGATGGGGGTGGGAGGGCAACATGATGGTTTCTAGGCATCCAGACTAAAGCTACTTAAAGGATGAAACTAAAATACAAAAGACAAATAACTCCTGATTTTGCCATCATAAAAAGATCGGTCATATGAAAAAAAGGAGATTGGTCATATGAAGGCAAATCATGTGTCCTGCATTTATAAATTGCTAAAATGGACATACGTGTCGTAGTTCTAAAGGGTTAGGGAAGACTTTGTGAACTCAGATTATTTCACTTTTTAAAAAAGAATGATGCAACTAAATGAGAGAAAATAAACAACAAGAAGATTATAATGTTAAAAATCTCTTGGTTTTTGAGACCAGTGCTAGACCGAACTCATGAGTATTTTTCTTTTTTATTTTCACAGTGTCTCCCTGTGGGAAAGATAAATATCTGCCTTAGAACTTTATTTCTAATCAAAATACTCTATCTTCTAGCTTTTAAAAAAGAGGTGTGTATATGGAACATAAGGATCAAAAACATCATTGTTGGATTTGTACTACAATATGCTTACCCTAATTTTTCCATTTTTCCTACTTTGACCATCACGATGTTTGCTATGCCTTTCCAATTTTCAGTTTTTAAAGATCAGACTTCTGCAGAGAATACTGATGTATTTCTGAAGGTATAGACCATTTGAAGAGGGGTTCTTCCGGGACCTAAGAGCCACTTCATTACCATTAAAAAAAAAAAAAAAAAAAAAGGCAACATAAACTTTAAATTTTGAGAAGTGTGTTTTGCTAAAATAGTGAGGGGCGCCTTGGTGGCTCAGATGGTTAAGCGTCTGCCTTCGGCTCAGGTCATGATCCCAGGGTCCTGGGATCGAGCCCCGCATCGGGCTCCCTGCTTTTGTGTTGTTGATTTGTGATAGAAAAATGTTTTCTTAAGAAGTAATAGTGGTGCATATGTAATTGTTCTCCTACAACTAAAGAGCCAAAAACTCTTTTTTTCCTACTTTAGCAATTGATAGAATGTGAAAGCCAAAGTCATTTCTTGAAATAATCTGCCCAGTCACATCACAAACACCTCCTGTAATTTATAATTCTCTATGGCTATCATTTAACCTTTAAAAAGTACTATTAATATTTTCCGGGCTACAAAGTTGGCTACTTTTTCTATTCAATGAAGGAAATAAGAAAATTAGGCATATCAAGTGAGGTCCTAAAGTAGAGTGACAGCACAGAGGATACTCTCTGAGTAGAACATTTATAAGTACTTCTGTTGGACTGAATTTTACAATGGCCAGAGAGAAAAATGCAAAGCTCTGTTAAGAATCAACCTTAAATATATGCTATGAATTTCCCAGGCTGGTTGTTTCATAATCTTAATTACTGAAGTAGAGCATAGGAAAGGCCTAAGCCCTTAGAGTAAGGGATATGGTACCTACCTTGGGGATCAGGAATAAAAATCTGCTGATTGTGATAAAAACAAAAACAAAAACAAAATAGATAAAGGATTATGATTTAGGGACATGCTTGAAAAGTTAGGATTTTATGGTTTTTTATGTTTGTTTTTGTTGCTGTTTTGATTTTCCTAGTTTTGTTCCGAAATGAGAGGAAGCAGACAAACAATGCAATAAGCAGGAAAAGGGGGGAAATGGGGTAAATAGAATATGCCAGAGCTCAATAGGAGTGTCAGTTGGGCAAATCAAAATCATCTTTCAGATAAGCCTAACAAGGCCATTGAAATGTCATTAAACTGCTGTGAAATCTCACTTATTTGAAGTAAGCAAAATTCATGAGCACTCAAGAAGTTTTATTACATCCCAAGTCTCTGGAACTGTTGATGCCTGAAGACAGAAAAAGTTAAATGGTTTTCTTTAATTTTTAAGGAATGTTAGGGTTGGATGAAATAGTGAAAGAAATCATTTCACATTCACTGCAAAAAATGTAATTAACTTAAATAAAAATATTTGTTTAACTTTATCCTATGTTCTGTTCATTTGTTTAGAGCAAATAATTTAAGATTGATAAATGTTTTGTATTTATGACTTTAGTATATAATGACATTTCATAGTAAAAGCTTAATTGAATGCAATACAAGATAAAGGTTCTCAGATCTAGCAATACTAGCC
Source organism: Mirounga leonina (assembly GCF_011800145.1). NCBI lineage: Eukaryota > Metazoa > Chordata > Mammalia > Carnivora > Phocidae > Mirounga > Mirounga leonina. Next base: position 23,344,546 of record NW_023270320.1, on the reverse strand, counting down.
ACAGATATGTAGTTGGGGGAACCACAGAGTCATAATCCAAGGTTTATACTTGTTGGATATATTGTAGCTATAAAGTCGGGAGGAGAAAAAAATGAGCTTCCATAAATCGAATTCTGGAAATCCAAATTCAAAATTGATGAAGAAAACCAAAGAGGTAAAGAAAACATAAAGTAAGAAATAAAACTCTCTTCATTTCTTTATATCTCTATGTTTTTCAATGGTATTCTGAACATTCCGAGTTGGTTCCCTATAGAAATAAAATTTTGAAGGTTGGCTATTAGTCAACAAATATTTTTTGTGCCTCTACCTTGCACAAGTATAAAGCAAGTTTTCCTTTAGCTACTGCATCCGCACATTACGATTACCACTGTGGATCTCCAATCCTGAGATCTCTTTAAAACTTCCTACATCTATAGGCACAGATGTTTCAAATAAGTGCATGAGTAATTTTCTTAGTTTCTTCTAATGCCTGAGGCAATTTCTGTACAAGAAAACACAAAGCATCTCAGGAGTTCAGTGAGCATTTGAATCTGGTCATGGATTGGACATAAGTGCCAAGAATGGGGTTGGCTTACACCCAAGGCATTGACTCAGGTGATGGTGGTTTCCCTGACGATCGGTGTGCCTCTAGTCATGGAAGCCCCAGGACTCTGAATGTGCTGGATGAAACTGTGCTTCATCCTTTGGAGCCTCCCATTCACTGAAAGCACTTAATATTCCTTGACAGACAGAAATATCCTATACCCTCTACACCACAAAGATATGCTCATGAGCACCTCGGTTCCATTTGCTTTGCTAATTTTTTGTTTTATTTCCCCCCCGATAGCCTTATCCTGTCTGTAAATTTCATGTACACTAAGTCAGAGAACAATCAGAACTAGACCCTTGGATCTACCCTTTCCCGTTTAGAATGGTGATGTTATTTTGAACCATATTTTTGTTTGTCATAATCTCTTCCCTTAGGATGCGTTAGTTCACAGATCTGCGTGTAGACTTCTGTGCAGGGGGGGGGGGGTGCCTTGAGACCAGTATGACTTTTGACCATGATTCTTCACAAGATACTGCAGTGTTTTATGTGCAGGGGAAGAAACACATATATGAGGCATGAGCCATGTCCTTGGAGAACATTCAATCTACTAGAGAAGATAAGACACATAGCACCGATTCCAGTATAAATTGAAAGTCACGTCTGCCGCACAAGCAGTCACGAGAAGAACTGACACAGATATAAACTAGCAAAGGTTGTCATGCCCGCTGGGTGTGGACATGGCAGTCAACTTCAGGTGTGCACAAGGAAGAAAGATTTAGTCTGATCTAGATGCAGGGTTCTGAGCAGGTGGTTATGAGGCTCAGAACTTCTGCCCTGTTGTCACTCTCTCCCCTTATTTTCTCTTCCCCACTGAGGATCCAAGCACCAGAGTTGTACTGGACTCCATTTCGGTGACAGGAGTGGGTACTTTCCCCTCAAGACAAGCTTAAAGTCCTCCTATCCTTTCTCTTTCCATTGCTGAGCACACCTGCTGTGGGTTGACTTTTATTTCCTGCCCATCTGATGTGTAAGAGAGTTCAGGTCTTTGTCCACTGTGTGAGGGAAGGTCCAACTCTCTTCCCAATTGCATTGTCCTTCCCTGCATTCCCCTGAGCCAGGACCCCTTCAGTGCAGCCCACCCAGCCACGCTGCCCACACCTCTGTCTCTGCTTACCGTCCTTGCTGAGCAGGGAGTCTGGCCGACATACTCCGAGGTCAGCCGACCACAGCCCCCCAGGCTAGAAGAATTGCCTTCTATCTGTGGACGGAAATAGGAAGTTTCATTTATGTAAATATATGAATAATAAAAATAAGAACTTTGGGTCAGTTTAAATCTGTAACTGAATGTTGAGCCCCACATTTCAGGCTTCTCAAGTTTTGACCCTTTTAAGCTCAGTTGCTTGTTAATCTCACTGTGAGAGAGAAAGCATAAAATCAGAAATGCATAAATAAGAGAATTTTTTGAGGAGACTGTTATTCAAAAAGTAATTAGTTGTGGAAAAAATGTGGCATTAAAAAAAAGTAATTCCATACAGGATTTATAACTAAATTCAAAAGAGCTTAAACTTCTAGCAGCCTATAGAAATACTTTTTACATTATTTTAATATCAGTGAACTTAAAGCAGGTGAATTAAGCTCTTTAAAATTACAAAAACTGATTTTCTCTTCTTATAACTCAGTGAATTTTACAAAGAACAAGTGTCTCAGGTAACAAGTGCTCTACAGAATGTGTCTCAGTTTTTGTATTGGAGAAGAGCTTCAGATTTTTATAAATACTAACCCTGTTTTAAATTCAGGTTTATTAAGTTCTGCTTCAGCTATAAACTACTCTCACTAATTAAAAAAATTATTCCCATTGGCCTAAGAAAATAATGTCTTTCCCATCAGAAACTATAAGTAGACTTTAAAAACTTAAAATCATAAAAATATCCATCCTCCCCAAATTTATCTACAGAGTCAGTACAAGGCCAATAAAAAGCCCAAAATATTTTTTCCCATAATTTGACAAGTTGATTCTAAGATTTAAGTAAAGGGCCAAGCAAGTGGAGATTTATTATCAGATGTACCTTGAAACTTACTGTAACACAAAAGTAATTAAGATAGCACAAGATTTGTCTGGAGACAGACAAGTGGGCCAAGGAAGCAGAATAGAAACTCCAGATACAAATCCACACAGATAGAAATTCAATAATTAATGCAGTGGGACTTGAAGCTCAAGGGTAAAAGGAGGAACTGTGTATAAATGGCACTAGCATGTTTAGTTTTAGATACAAAATAATGAAGATTGCATTTCAACTTCTTGTCCTCTACATGTATGACTTTAAGGTAAGTGACAGAATTAAATATTTTAGGCAAAATGACAAACTTTTAAAAGACCATATAAAGAATATCTTAATTACTTCAAGACAGAGCATTTTAAAAAAGGCATGAAAGAACTAACCATAAAAGATTGATAATTTCACTACATGAAAATAAAGGACTGCTGATCATCAAAAGAACTCATTAAAAAGAGAGGCAGAAGACATGAACAGACACTTCTCCAAACAAGACATATAAATGGCTAACAGACACGTGAAAAAATGTTCAACATCATTAGCCATCAGGGAAATACAAATCTAATGAACACTGAGATACCACCTTACACCAGTTAGAATGCAAAAATCAACAAGGCAGGAAACAACAAATGTTGGCAAGGATGTGAGAAAGGGGAGCCCTCCTACACTGTTGGTGGGAATGCAAGCTGGTGCAACCACTCTGGAAAATAGTATGGAGGTTTCTCAAAAAGTTGAAAATAGAGCTACCCTACGATCCAGCAATTGCACTACTGGGTATTTATCCCAAAGATACAGATGTAGTGAAAAGAAGGGGCACCTGCACCCCAATGTTCATAGCAGCAATGTCCACAATAGCCAAACTGTGGAAAGAGCTGAGATGTCCATCAACAGATGAACTGATAAAGAAGATGTGGTCCATATATACAATGGAATATTACTCAGCCATCAGAAAGGATGAATACCCACCATTTGCATTGATATGGATGGAACTGGAGGGGATTATGCTAAGTGAAATAAGTCAAGCAGAGAAAGTCAATTATCATATGGTTTCACTCATATGTGGAACATAAGGAATAACGCAGAGGACCACGGGGGAAGGAAGGGAAAACTGAATGGGAAGAAATCAGAGAGGGAGATGAACCATGGAAGACTATAGACTCCGGGAACCAAACTGAGGGTTACAGAAGGCAGGGGGTTGGGGGGATAGGGTAGCCAGGTGATGGGTATTAAGGAGGGCACATGTTGTGATGAACACTGGATGTTATACACAACTAATGAATCATTGAACACTACATCAAAAACTAATGATGTACTGTATGATGGCTAACTTAACATAAATAAATAAATAAATAAATAAATAAATAAATAAATAAATAAATA
>NW_023270320.1:23306066-23340573 GCF_011800145.1 Mirounga leonina | reverse complement strand
ATAAATAAATAAATAAATAAATAAATAAATAAATAAATAAATAAATAAAAAGTGAGTGGACAAGAGGCCCCTGGATGGCACAGTCCCTTGAGCTTCCAACTCCTGGTTTTGGCTCAGATGGTAATCTCATTGTCTTGGGATGGAGCCCCACATCAGGCTCTGGGCTCAGCAGGGATTCTGCTGGAGATTCCCTCTCTCCCTCTGCCCCTCCCCCCACTCGTGTGCTTTCGTGCACGCTCTTTCTCTCAAATAAATAAATAAAATAAAATCTTTAAAATAATAATAATAATAAAGGTAGTGGACAAGTAGGAAGAATGCATTTGCAAAACAAAGTGTACCAGCAAAGGTTTTGTAGGAAGAGCATATAAAGAATTCTTACAAATAAATTTAAAAATGACAAATGACATAACAGTTGGCAAAAGATATGAATAGGAGTGTCTCAGTTAAGGAAGCACAACTGATGCCTAGCATATGAAAACATGCTCCACCTCCCCAGCAATCAGAGGAATGTCAATTGGAACCACAACGAGACGGTATTTCATATCCGCCTGAGGGCATGCCTTACTAAATAGGAAGCTGTGTAGCCAATTTAACCTTTTGTGCCTTAGTTTTTCCATTCCGAGTATGAGAATTCTCTTCACCCATGTTTGCCACAGTCTGGTCTGTTATTCTACATTCTTTTAAATTCTAATACCTTACCTGTTCCGTTACATCCTTTCTTCTCACCCTTGTGTCAGTTTCTAATGGATTTAGCAGGAAGAAGACATTTCTGTTCAACATGTACAAACTTGTGAAAACATTAAAGGAATGGAAGTGGAAATGGAAATTTCAGGCCACCAGGTGTCTTTATGCATAAACATAAATAATGCTGCCGTAAAACTGACCCCAACCTACTTTTTAAGTCGGAAAACATTCTCCTTTAATCCAACATGGTAATTATGGATGATTCATTTGCTACTAATTTGCTGGAAACTCCATTCAGAAAATGCTAACAATACATATATTAAGCCTTTCGTTAACACGTGACATTCGACGGGAATCTGTTCACTCTGATACTATTCTTCTGTGGAAGTCTTTAGATGGGTCTCCTAATCAGCATAACATGCTTTTTAGAATTTATGAAATCTAAACCTCCTTTCAGCTTTTAAGTTTCAGCTCTGTGTTTTCACTGTGAGGGACTGTTTACTTCTATAAAAACAGATTGAAGAGCTATCATGGGTCTCCGTCCCACCTCCCAATCCTCCCTGCGTCTGGGTCCAAGTCAAGTTCTTTTTTCCCTCTCCCCTTCTCTCTGCCTCTCTCTCTGGCTCTTGTCCTTCACATTCTATTGCTCTTTCTCTCGTACACCATGATTAAAAAATAAATAAATAAAATAAACCAAATTAGAAATCTCTACCAACTTTCTAAAAAGTCATCCTTCACAACACTAAAAAGCACTGCTAACATGCTTCAATATACAATACATAGTTACAAATTTTAAAAAAAATAAGTATAACTCATATTTCTCCTTGTAACCATGGTTTTACACAATAAGATATATTTGCTAGTAATGAACAGATGATCCATCTTTCTGTTATCAAAAATTAGCTTCCTCAAGTCTTCCAAGAATTTTTCGGAGTACTCAAAACAATTTCTCACAACCTGGTCTGTCAGCAGGAAACCCCAAGCCTCCCAGACACTCTACTTGCACTTTTGCTCTGGCTCCCCGGGAAGCCATCTGGGCAGCTTTACCTCTCATCTGCCCTTCTAGAGAAGGTCACTGACCCTGCAAGATGTGGACTCCAGATGTTGATGAAATCCCAGCCTTGTGGTGCCAAAGAATCTCTAGATTCCCAGGAGAAGTAGGGACAATGGCTTCCTCTCGAACAAATCCTCTACTTCATTATCTGGGCAATGAGGTAATTTTGCATCTATGCTCATCTCAATTCTTCATGAAAAAGAGCATTGCCAAGTTCTGGTCCCCTCTGGAGGCTCACTCATGGTTCAAAGGGTGCGTGTGGAACAGACCACTTTCCATGAAGGAGGGATAGAGCCTCCTGTTGTCCCCCTAAACTGTGACCCCACATAGAACTTCAAGTCCCTCCTCCCATGCTGTGTTCTTAATTATCTATTTCCCATGCTATTTATTCATCCTCCTAAAATATATTTCCAACTTGGAATTTAAAATTCTTTCTTTCTCCCAGTTACCAAAGCTGCTTCTCCCTCCCCCAACCATTCTAGTTAAAATCAATGGCTTCCTGCATGTCAAAGATATAAGCATATCCTGGAAGAAGATAGGGTCCCAGCCCAATCATTCCTTGGGGCCTAATTAAATAATTAATTAGATTGACCTGCCAAACCTGGAATTCGAGCCTGATGGTGAACTTGGGGGGAGATACTGATTGCTTATCACCCTAAATGAGAGCAAAAACTGCATTCGCCTAGCTAGAAGGGAAGTTAAGTGTGGACTAGACCTTGTTTTTATCATTTGTCTGCAATGCTGTATATTTTTCTGACTGCATGCAAGTACACTGTAAAACATTTGAAAATTGCACATGTATAAATCACTCTGAAATCTTATCACACTGAGACAACCACTGTTAAGACCTTGTCATTCTTATTTCATGTCCCTCTTTTGAACATATATGCAAATGTAGACTAAATTTACATGAATGGGGTCACATCACACTTCCTGTTTACATCTTGGAAATTTTTAATGTTGTCTTTTTTTTTATCATACCCTCATAAGTGCTCTTATTTTATTATCCCTCATATCATTTGCTTAGCGTTGCTTATTGTGAGTACTTCTTTCTCTTTCTTTCACTGCAGAATTGCCTTAAGAATGAGACCGCAAGCATCCACGTAGCCACCACCCCACAAAAACTAAAATATCACAACACAGCTGATGTCTCCTCCTCTCCTTCCCCCACGTGTTAACCACCATCGTAACTTGGTGTTTGTCACTCCCATAAATATCCTTAACCACATGTCATATACATCTTTGTCCCTCAACAATGTATAATACTTCTTTTTTTTTTTAAGATTTTATGTATTTATTTGACAGAGAGAGACAAAGTGAGAGAAGGAACACAAGCAGGGGGAGTGGGAGAGGGAGAAGCAGGCTTCCCGCTGAGCAGGGAGCCTGATGCGGGGCTCGATCCCAGGACCCTGAGATCATGACCTGAGCCGAAGGCAGATGTTTAACGACTGAGCCACCCAGGCGCCCCAATATATAATACTTCTATATGTTTTTCACCTTCATACAAATAATCACACTTCATATATTTTTCTGGAACTTCTCTTTTTGTGGCTCAACTGGATAGGAGTAACTCTAGCTTATTCATGTTTGCTCTTTTGTAACATTCTAGTCTATGAATGTGCCTGTTGTTCATCTGTTCTCCTGTTAATGGACATTGGTACTGTTTTCAGCTTTTTTGTTATCCTGAGATACATAGCCCGGAATATTCTTTTCCAGCGGAGAAGCAGGATAGCATAGCAGTTTGAACCTGGACTCCACCGCCAGGTTGCATGGATTTGACACACGGCAACCCATTTCATAGCTAAGCAACTTTGGCAAAGTTATTTAATCTCTCCATGCCTCAGTTTCCCATTTTAAAATGGAGTTAAAATGTACTTCATAAGAATATTGAGATGATTAGCTTGGAGCATATGTAACTGTGATTTCTGTAGGCCAAAGAGAGTCAAATATCAGCATTTTAATATGGTACAAACTCATAGGAGTTAATACACACGTGTTTAATATTGTAACTGTATGGTAAATACTCAGTAAGTGTTAACTGTGATGATAGTAATTATGATGATAATGATTCCATCTCTTTGTGCTCATGTGTATCAGAGTTTCCCTGACCTACATATCTAGGAACAGAACCGCCGGGTCACAGGATCTGTTTAAATTCAACTTTTATTTCCAAAATATTCACCAGGATTTTCCTATCCAAGATATATTTTAGCTTACCACATATTGGAGTCTCCTTTAATATATCTCAATAAAGTTTTATAGTAAGTTTGCAATAAATTCTCTCTCTCTGTGTACACATTCACTATTATTTCAACAAAGCAACTTATAATACTTTACATGTTTAAAACTGAACATCATCTTTCCTTTCCAGTGAAACAAAAAGAAAATCTTAAAATAAACTGAAGCAAAATTACAATAGAGAATATCAATTCCAAATAAGATGCTATAGGTTCTATGGACTCTTCCATCAAGTGGTGGGGCTCAAGTCATCATTAAGAGTGAAATTAAGTTTTAAGTTTTTCACTGTTCCCTCCCCCCATCCTTCCTCTTTCTCCTCCTCTTGCTGGTCTTCTCCTGGTTCTGTTTTTGCCAATGAAATATTTTAAAATTATACATTCTAGATATTGATTGCTGTTACATAAGAATTCAATTGATTTTTTTTTTTTTTTGGTTTTAATATTCCAGATTCAAAGGTGAACATCCTCTGATGTTCTGATGTCAAGGGTAGTCAGGACTCTGATTATTTATTCAGATCCTGTGACTTCTTCATGTTTCTGGAAGATTAGCATGACCTTCCTCAAAATGATCAGACACCATCTTTGCTTTTCATGGATCAGAAAAGCTCTTTGTTGAGCTCTTTCTAGGACTGTCACCCAGAGTTCTTAGACACTGTTTCTTTGGTTTGCCTTAGCTCACAGAGAAAATCTTGCTCTAACCTTACCCAGAGGATCCCTTGGCTCTATTTGCTCCTGGCACCCTCCCCTGACTCTCTGCAGTCCCAGTAGCCACACCTGGTGACCGATGGAGCTGCCATCTTCCTTCTCTCTGCCTCTACTCTTTATTTTCCCTCTCTATTCAGAGGATCAAGAGATTCACTCTGCTGTATAACATAAGCTCCTTCAGTCCCAAGAACAAGGTTCCACCTGAGAATAGATACATACTATTGAAAGTTGCCATTTAAGTCAAAATTTTATTAGTCATATGAGCTGATATGACCTAGAAATTTATTTGTAATAGGGGAACGCTAAGTTAATATAAGAGACTACGAGTAAAAAGTGTTATGAATAGTTTCAGGACAAAGCATAGTAAAAATTCAATGCCAAATGATTACATATTAAAATTAAATTAATTAATATTAGACAAGAGAGAACTACAAAGAGACTTTCTCTGAGCTAGCATGGAGTAGGATATTTTTCCAGACTGACATGGGTAATATTTTAAAGAAACATAACTATTTAAAATCCCATTCTTTCTGTATTTCCTTAGGCCAGCGATTATCCTCTCTTGTTTTTCTAACTCCATTTTTCCCCCCTCTCTACTGGACCTTTTCCATCAGCATTTAAATCAAAATTGGTATCTGCCATCTTTAAAAATAAAAACAAAACTACTCCCTGCAACTGTGGTTTTATCTCTCCTTTTCAAAGCCAAATTTTTCAAAAACATTAATTACAGTTTTCATCACCTCTTCTCCACCTCCCATTTACTACCAACCCATTTCATTTTGGCTCACCACGGTCACCCATCTACACCAAAACTGTATTTGCAGGAGGCACACGCCGCCTTCCACATGGCGTCTCTGAGCCCTCAACTCCCTGAACCTCTCAGAAGCATGTACTCCACGTTCTACGGCAGCACAGCAGGCTTCTCTCCTTCCTCCCCAGATCCGCCATCTCCTCAGTTTCCGTCGCCAGCCTCAGCCCCCCTCTCCAGCCTCAGAGTGCAAACCTTCTCTTTCATTCTAGGCACAGCCCTTTCAGTTCTTAGAATATTCTCAACTCTCTTTTTTACATGCTCTTCCCTCTCTTTGGAATGCCCTTCCCTAGTCATTCACATGGAAATACATACTCAGCTTAAACCCTACTTGCTCAGGAGGGCCCCTTTGACCTCTCAGCCTAGTCAGGTCCACCTGTCATACACTCTCCTGGCGGCCAGTAATTTTCCTTCATTTATATATAGTCATTTAACTATATGTTTATATATATATCTATTTATATCTATTTATATCTATGTATATTTATATCTATTTATATCTACATATTTATATATATAAAATACAAAATACATATTATATATAATAAGATTATATATATAGTAGGATATATTGCTATATTATATAGTACATGTTTGATTCTTATGTTTACAACTAACTCTAAGCTCTATAGAATAAGAAACTATAATTTCTTATTCACTGCCACAGAATTAACATATTGGTGGCCTAGCAAAAGATTTGTTAATTGAATAGATCAAAATAATTCTAAGGGTGCCAGTCGGTTGAGCATCCAACTCTTGATTTCCGCTTGGTTTATGATCTCAGGATTGTGAGATGGAGCCCTGTGTCAGGCTCCGTGCTCAGTGTGGAGCATCCTTGAGATTCTCTCCCTCTCCCTCTGCTCCATCCCCCACCACACACTCTCTCAAAAAAACAAAACAAAACAAAACAAAAAAACTAACATACAACCCATACAGAAAAAAGACTTGTGTGATGGAAACTAAAATAAATTTTGCCTACTTACAGAAAGAGATCAATTGCAAGTTTTCCTTGGATTGAGAGCATTCTTTGCTATGAAGGGAAATGGATCTCGAGTCTGGACAGTATCCATTAATATTGGTGTAAGTTGCCTTGTGGGTCATATTTTTGACTTTTGAAAATATTTCAGTATACCGACATATCTAAATGGAAATTGTCTTTCTGAAATCGGCTATATTTTCATGTGAGTACCACCATTCCTGAAGAAAAGGTAAGATGCTTTCCCATTAAAATGATTTAATACTTTGAATGAAAATAAAAAAAATTATAAGTTCAAAGCAAAAAGTAAATATAGATTTAGTAGAATATTTAATAAAAGCTTTTTTTTTATGTGTTTTGCGTATAGGTAGTTCATGTTCCTTTTTTATTGTATGATGGGAAAACCCCACTCGGCTCCCACAGGATTCTCTGATGGCTTGGAGCTTAAATTCTAGATACTGTAGCTTTTCCGGGGGAAGAGGCAGCCAGCCCAACATATGGGCCATTCCAACTGGGCTGACAAAAAAAGAAAAAAAAAAAAAAAGCACTGAGACTATTCTTTGGAAAACTATTCAGCTCTGGGAAAGGATTATGTAACTAATAGAGGCATTTTTCAAAATTTTTCATTTTATCTATTTCTAAGAAATAAAAAAAAAAAAATCCCGCATGTAGTCATTAGACAAGGATCATAATCTTCGGTAATATGTGCTACTTAATAACAAATGCATATTAGCTCTGGTAAATGGCTTGTAAGATGTTAAACTTAATTCTATGGATGATATAATAATATGATGTTAAAACAGGTAGGAAATGACAGGAAGGTGGGTGCAGTGGGGAATGCCGTATACAATCTTCAAGGAAACGTTATAAATATGGATTTAAACCACAGATACACAGACATTTTTATCATTTTTGTATCCCTCTGCCACTAATATAAATGTCAGAGGCTCCATGTCCTAAATTATCATTACTGCTGTTTTGTCTCCTTTTTGCCTGAAGAATTTGAAAGCTGCTATGTTCTACTCTGCTTCAAAGCACCTACCTCGCAGTGGGTAGACCGAATTAACTGAGCTGAAGGGGGTGCCGGTAATGAGTCACAGCTCCTTTGCACTGTGCACTGAGGATTCACATTTTATAAGGCTTAGAGAAGTGTTGTCGAGCCAACTTCCTGCACAATTACCTGGCAGCAGAACCTATCTAAAATACTTCAGAATCTCAACTTGTTATCTCTCTTGCCCTTGTCTTGTTCTTCCCTGCCTCCCTCCCTCCCTCCTTTCTTTTCTTTCACCCTCTCTCCTTCCTTCCCTCTTTATCTGCTATCTCTCTAGTCTAGCAACCCTCTCCCTCCATGTTTACCTCTCTCTGATCTCTCCCTAACACATTGTTTCCACCTGTATTACTCATGTCTACCAGCACTGTCCGCGTCCAATAGAACTTTCTTCAATGCTGGCAATGTTCCATACCGCACTATCCCATCCAATAACCAGAGCCACACTGGAGCTACTGAGCTTTTGCAAGCCATGGAGCACTTCAAATGTGGCTTGTGTCACTAAGAAAATGAATCTTAACTATTTACTTTTTTTTTTTAAGATTTTATTTATTTATTTGACGAGAGAAACAGCAAGAGAGGGAACACAAGCAGGGGGAGTGAGAGAGGGAGAAGCAGGCCTCCTGCCGAACAGGGAGCCCGATGTGGGGCTCGATCCCAGGACCCTGGACCATGACCTGAGCTGAAGGCAGATGCTTAATGACTGAGCCACACAGGCGCCCCTTAACTATTTACTTTTAATTAACTGAAGCTTATATTTAAATAGCCACATATGGCTAATGGCTAGGATACAAAATAGGAACAAAATGCCACCCTGACTCTCTGAAATATCACATTCCAGGGCACTTGTACTAATATTTTGCCCTGGATATTTGGAGGTTTGTTGAGTTGGCAAGTAGAGTGTTCCTTATCGCATATGAGTTTGACAAACTAAGAATATGGTAGAAAGTCAGGATATATAAAGTAAATTATACATGCACAAATTGGTTAGGACTCAAGATAGAAAAAAAAAAAAGTGCATGGCCAACAAACTATTGAACAACAAAACAGAATAAGTAGGTTTTTGATCAAGACATTGTTTTCCCAGTGTTTTAGATGTCCCTCAAAATAATTTTATTGGCAGAGCTTAGACTTGTATTCTAGGCTAAACTCTTCTACCATCTAGCTGTGTGACATTGAACAACTTAAACTGAATCTTCTCTATGAACCTTGACTTCTCCACCTTTTGTAAAACAAAGAGTGGGATCAATGATAGAAACACCAACTGCTATCAGATTGTGGAAGTCAGGCCGTTGGAGATTTTTCCTATGACATATGTAATACATAGCTTGCTTGTCTTTTAAATATGAATCTGTAGATGTGAAAGAAATACTTAAATCACCTCCATGTCTTAGTTTTTGCTGTATTTTTAACACAGATGTCAAATATAATCTTAAATTTTTAAGAAAGAGGGAGACACCCAGAGAGAGAGAAAGAGAGAAGGCTAACCACAAACTATAGTTAAGTTTTAATTTTATTTGAATTTTTTTTTTTTTTTCCAGAGGGGTAGTCTTCAAGTACAACTATGTGTCTTGATGGCACATTGGATTGCTATGCCTTTACTGGTCAAGGAAACGCTCCTTATAGCTCCTACCTAAAGGATGATCTTTCGAGAATATACTATGAGTGTTTTCTAGAGCAGAATCTTTGTAAAGAATTTTTGGGGGTAGACTACATCTATCTTACTTTCTTATAAACTTTTCCATAAATATTTAGGACCTAAGGTCTGGTGTGGTGGCTAGACTATTGTTTAGAAAACTCTAACTTATGTTTACTTTAATAAAGCAAGCCTGTAGCTCTCGGAGTTTGGGTAAACCACCCAATTTTTTTCCCTTATAATTTTGAATAATTATGGTATTTCATTTCCCTTTTCCCAGCTATTAAATACCTCAAAGGGCGCCTGGGTGGCTCAGTTGGTTAAGCGACTGCCTTCGGCTCAGGTCATGATCCTGGAGTCCCCGGATCGAGTCCCGCATCGGGCTCCCTGCTCGGCGGGGAGTCTGCTTCTCCCTCTGACCCTCCTCCCTCTCATGCTCTCTGTCTCTCATTCTCTCTGTCTCAAATAAATAAATAAAAATCTTTATAAAAAAAAAATACCTCAAGGAGTTATTATTTATTCTTCACCTACTTTCAGGAAGGATTTATGGTGGGCAATATGCACATTCAGTAATTGTGATAGTCACTTTTGTAGATGGAAGGCCTAATTTGATTGTTCTTGCATAGAGATGTTCAGTCAATTCTCTCTTACCCACACTAATGGATGGAAGCAATCGAGCAGATAATTTAAGTCACCAAATAGACCAAAATGCATTTTACATTTTCCTTGGGAATACACTTTAATATTTACATTTGAATGTAGGCACGGTAGATGTTTAGCTCTTCTATGTAAATCACAAAAGCAATCCTGTGGGAGATTTATCGGGAAGAGCTGACAGGATGCCTGGATCAGAGACCCCTCTTCTGCTCTTCAGTATTCCACCCTTTCTCACCATGCACTGCTGAAAATGGGACACATCACTTAACATACTAATGAGAAACAAGAGCCTGGAGCAGAATTTCCTTACCTCCCTCAGTTTCTGGCTCAGCCCTTTCCTGGGACAGATCAGCAATGAAGTGTTCCCGTTTCGGCCGTTTCTCTTCCTGCGACTGCTGGAAGAGAAAGGTTTAATTACTCGTGGCAGATGATAATGCCCAGGAAGATTCTGCCTGGACACCACTTTGAAAGCCATGTGAAGAATTTCCCTATGCCGCAGTTAGTTTCCACTTGTGAAATATTTCTGTAACTATGTTTCACAATGCAGAGGTTATTTTCTTCCTTTCTTAGCCTGTTGTAATAGGGTGACAACTGGTGTAGGAATGTCACAAATTCTACGGAGGGTGATGCTAGTGCACTAAAATAATTCACACACACAGACATATATAATTACTTTGTTAATTATAGATTTGGGATTTATTTTGCCTGTAACAATAAAAATTTTAGTAGCAATAATAATTATATATTTAAATAGGGCAAAATTATTGTTTTTTTTTATTATTTTGGAGGAATGTGAATTTCAGAAGCACCAACAGGTCTTTGCAAATCTATTAGAAAGAAAACTGGGGGTGCCTGGGTGGTTCAGTCGTTCAGCGTCTGCCTTCGGCTCAGGTCATGGTCCCAGGGTCCTGGGATCGAGCCCCACATTCGGCTCCCTGCTCCGTGGGAAGCCTGTTTTTCCTTCTCCCACTCCCTCTGCTTGTATTCCCTCTCTTTGCTGTGTCTCCCTCTGTCAAATCGATAAATAAAATCTTAAAAAAAAAAAAAAAAAGATTAGTTTATGCCTGGAAAACAAAACCTTTTGCATTAAAAGCAGCTCATCAGTGACTATTCATCTCTAACTTTGTGAAGAAAAGAAAATTATTGTCTATTTCTGTCCTTCCCTAATATAGATATGGATATTGCAAATATTGTAGATCTGCCTGCAAATCTTCTCTTTGAGCGAATCAATAATCAATGTCTTCTAATAACCTAGAAGGATTACAACTTCACATATGAATTTCACTTAAAAGCTGGTGACCAAGTATTAAGGTCTGTATTTACATAATCCATAAATTCATTAGTCAGATTTCCATTTACTCTTCTGCAAGATAGTTGATTCCAATAAATTTTCAGTTGGACTTTGCCTAACATGATATTACTTGAACACATTTCTTTAATCATCAAACAAGTTCCAGAGAAAATGTACAACCCTGTCAGTTGTGTTCTTTCATGTAAATTCCAATTTTGTTTCTAATATCCTTGGTGTCTTTATCTGCTTATCTGAATTGCATCATTTAATAGTGACATTGTCATTTTTAATTATTAGAGAAAATAAGGAGAGCTACATGGCAACTTACACAGAAGGAAGATTTAGTAGCCACTAATTTTCTACTGTTAGCACAGAAGCAGACCAGGAGTGTAATGAGTTAAGGTAGTATATTTTTAAAAGGATTTTTAAAAAGCTACATTGAATGAAGATAGTGCATTATTTACATAGTTAAGCATTTTAAATTAACTACGTCAGACAAGCATGACCAAGGAACTAATGGATCCTTCATTATCAATAGCTACTAATGGTTATTCTATGTTCATTATGACTCTGGGAGTGATGAACAAGAAAAAGAGATGTATTTTGTGTTTACAAAAAGCACAAGTATAAATGAATAATCATAGAGAATCTACTTTTGAACCAGGGATGCAAAGTACATTAATCTGTTGCATTTGACTTTATATTATACTGAGATTCAAGCTGGAATGGGGAGGGGGTTGACTTCTAATTTATAGAATTTTAAATGATTCTCAAAGTCTGTCAGGGCAAATGAAAGACTGCTAGAATACAATGCATGCAGTATAATACTGGTTTCAATTTTGAATTTGAGAACTCATTCTATATGAACAGAGAGAATGAGTAACAGAACAATTAATAGCATCTGAAAAGAACAGAATAAGGTTGATAATCATCTGATGTGTTTTTGAGCATTATACTTTTGACCTTGGTAAGATTAAATTTGGTAAGACTTGGTAAGACTTGGTAAGACTGAAAATTTGGTCTCAATTCTATACAACGGCTAGACTGCAAACAAATCTGATTCAGGAAGAAATTTAATCATAAGTACTATTGTTAATAACATTTAAAATTTTGTTGTGGGTTTTCTTTTAACTATAGAATATGAAAGGAAAATTGTATATAGCAAAGTTTTACACAACCCTCTGTAAATGTAGTAAAGATAAGGTGGTTAATTATAAAGAAGAACTAAAATAAATGTAGCTTCATTGTAAATATCACATTATAGAATGGTTAGACTTGTGTCTTCCTCTGTTCTTTGTATTCCCAGCCTGACTCATTGTTGGTCTTTAATATATATATGTCTTAATTAAATAAAAATATCACCACATATGGCTGAAAACAAACTGAATGGGAAATCAAGGAGTTCAGGAAACAAAGGAACTCTTGGCCAGGTAGATGAGGGCTTCTTTGTGAATAATGATGTACTCTAGTTGGACATTGAAAGACAAAGAGGTAATGACAAGGAAAGACAATATATTATAACATATGGCTTTCAAAACTTTGGCTTTTTACTTCTAGAAAACTATTTAACTATATTTCCACAGGAATATAAACCTAAAACACTATTTTCCACTAGATAAATCTATTTTCAGCAAATAAATAGGCATCTGAATTTAAAAAGGATAGTAATGGAAATTTGATCAATGGAGATACACTGAGGAGAGAACATATTTCTGATACAGCCACAAAGAAATAGAGAAATACAGCAGCTTTCAACTAAAAATAAACAAATCCCTGTTCAGAATATTACGAGGTCAGTGCTTACCTATAAGTCAGTCAATTCTCTCAAAATTCAGAAGAGAAGGAAGAGAAGAATTGGTATATATATATCATCTCACCCATTATTTCATTTAATCCTAACAATAGTAATATCATAGGTTATTTTGTGTGGCTTTAAAGGTTCAGAAATGTTGAATGATTTGCCCAGGATGACATGAGTGGTGGATCAGAAATCTAAACCCAGAAGTAGGAATTCAAAGTCAAGACCTTTTGCTACAATACTTAGTGTTAGGAGAAAGAACAGAGCTCAGTAATTACTGAAAATGTTTTATTTATATTTTCTGAAAAACTACTTAAAATTCGTTAATCTTTAATAAACAGTTTCAAAGATAAATTAACCATGTGATATAAATTAGCTCAAACTCAGGGAAAAATGGAGAATTGAGAGAACATAAAATATTAAGTTTTAAGTGTAATGATAATTTCAATTATATTTCAGTTTCTATTAAAAATAATTGGTTTTTATTAATATATTTGCTCACTAAATATCTACTGAATGTCCCCAACGTGCCACACACTGTGTTAAGGACTGGCTATGCAATTACAAAGGACACCGTTTTTGCCCTTGAGAAGTTTATAAATTAAGACTTTTCATATTTTCAAAGTTCACTTAATGGGAAATTCGTTGCTATGGGGATCAGCATGAGACAAATGTGAGCAGATTTAAGAGCCTGGTGTGATTCTGAAGTAAGAAGACATTTCCATACGCCACACAGAAACATTTATCTCATTTCTTTACAATCACACTAGGTGCCTAATGATTTATTTTTAATTTGTTTCTGCTAATAGGCTCCCTCCCAAACTCTTCCCTGTTTTCACCTTACTTTCCTTCCCCATTTTCTCATCACTCAATCTCTACCCTTCAATTGCTTTTTGGGCTCCTAATTTGGTTCAGTGAAACATTTTTCAGTGGCTTTCCAAGGTCAGCTCTGCTATCCCTTTCAAACACTAATGCATTCTTTTGCAAAGCCTTGCCAGCATTAAGAATTCCTCCCAAATATGCAGAAAGTTTTATGACTGGCAATAAATAGAAGATCAACCAGGATTGGGTGTATATACATGAACAGAAAAGGGCATTTATCACAAACATATTTTCATTAAGAAATATTTTAACTTGATTGAAAAAGTACTGCTCTTTTTTCAAAAGTCTGCTAGCATATGATGGGTTGTGTGATTTTATAATAATATACCCTATTCTTATTAAAAAAAAAACACAACTCCTGTCATGGTTCATCTTTTTATTTTAATTGCAAAATACAGAAAATGAAGGAAGAAAAGAGAACAAGGGGGCCCAATATCCTATATTGGAAAAGAATACCTTCCCAGAAGATGTTTCTTTTCTGGAGAATGTCTCACTATATTTGCATACATTCTTCTATGACTGCATCCAAAAGAGGTGCCCATGTGTTTCATTTACTTCAGCTCACCAAGGTAATTCTGTTGGTTTTTGGGTCACTTGTTTCTCTAACCTTCTTTCATTTTGACCATCTACTTGAAAATACATGTATAGTCAGGGACCAAGAGGTGAGAAACCGTGTTGTTTAACACAGATCCATCCATATGACTGGAAAAGCACTTAGTATATATTTTCTATTAAATTTGGGCTTTTTCTGTCTACAATAGACAGCTCTTTGTTATTACTACACAAATGTCTGATGCCCTGCATAAAGCATACTTTAAAAACTTGAGAATACATCCCACCTTTTAATATTTTTCCATGTACCTGGAAACTTTTAATAATGAGGAAAAAGTCATAAATATAGACTGAAAGCAAATATTTTATTTTATTTCCTTGGGTATTTAAGACCTTCCTATGCATTTTAAAAAATTGTCCCTTTCTCTAAACTGAGTTATACTACACCCACACGCACAAGCACATGAACACCGAATCATAGAAACATGCTGCAGCCTCTGTCCTAATTTTGTTCTCACTTTACATTTATTTGGACAGGCATTAGCTGCTTCTCATGCAAAGGATCTTCAACCTTTCCCTACTAGTGTTATATTTTATTCCAACAGATGAATCTGTAGACCACCTATCTCCACTTAGCTCTGATTCTATTGGGAAAAGAAAAAATCTGAATTAGATGAAGAGCAGAGATACCTTTGATAAGGAATAAAATTACCTTTGATGAAATATAATAAGGAAGTCTGTTTTTTCATATCACAAAGTAAATATTCATAATAGAAATGTAGGATAAACTGTTATAATGTTAATAAAATTAAGTGATCAGTTTCTAGAACCAAGAAGACTCTCATGGACTCCTATGAATTCAGGAATCATTGCCTCATGGAAGCTATTGCTAGTTATTTTGTTTCCTATTTATTTGTCATTGTTTATTCCTTTGCCTAGTGCCAAAATTTTTAAGCCACTTTTTATCACAACATTTTCAAAACATATTTTTAATGAAAATGCACAAAACTAGCAAATTTTGTATTCCAATTAGATACTCAAATTTTAGATATTGAAAAACTAAGGAATTAAGAAAGACTTGAAAAAATAGTCAAAATATATTTATTTCTTTAGTAACCAAAAGGGAGTAGTATAGCCATAAAAGTGGTTGCTTTTATTTTCTATTTAATAGAACCCCTTAATTTTCTAATATTAATCTCCTCCATCATGTAAACTTACTTTCACCAGACATTAGGTGGCTCATCCTTTTAAGATAAATGGTAGCTTTAGTAAGCTCTCTGATTGCCTCTTATATTTGAGATTATAACACTGCTGAATGAGGAGTATGAGAGGGAAGGTCCATAGGTAATAAGATAGTTGGAGAAGAAATGGCCAGTGTTGACTAAGAAATATCCAGTTATGTAAGAGAAATATCAAAAACAAAGAGGGCATTTTAAACCTAAAAGTAGACATATGGGATCTAGTTCAAATAACTGAAATTACATATTCTGGTGAGAAAATGGCTGAACTTGAGTGGACAGGCTATGATTTCAAATTATGTTTTTTTTTTAATGTTGGAACAAAAGGAATAAGAATTTTCTGTCAAATATTTTCAGGTAGAGAGTGACTAGAAGTTGTTCTATGAGAGTGTATTATTTCGGAATCTTTAGTGTACAATGATAAATTAAACTCAAATTGTCGTTGAATCACTGGCTCAGAGGACTTGGTCAAGTGGCACAATGATATTACCAAAAACAGACTTCTCCCATCTCTTCTCTGTCTGTCTTCAGTGGTATTATTTCAATTCAAAACTGGCTCTAACTTTAATCTAAACCTCTCCTTCTGGTCCAAAGATGGAGACCAGCTGCTAACAGGAGAGACATGCTTACTTAATTATACTCCGTAGGAAGAAAGATTGTTTCTTCCAGTACATTTCTTGGAAAAACAATCTAACTTCTTTCCAAGAAATCTGCAGAAAATGTCACAATTTGCATTTGCCCAAATTGTGTTCTGATTCCAATGGAGGAAGGCAAGGCAGTCAGTTTCCACAAAGTACTTGTGCTCCATGGACAAGGGGATACAAACAATTGGGATTTAGTGAACAAGGTGAAAGGTGAAATGATCCTGAGCAATCCGTTATGGCAAATACTTGCTAAGTGGGAGGTTATTTGCTTTTGCAAAAGATGATGGGATTCATCCTGGTTTTTGCTACTATCCCTGGGACCTCACCTAGAGCAGAGAAAATTTCCGTGACTGAGGTCTTTCAGAGCAAGCTGTCTACCTGAAGTTGAGAGAGAATGGTGAGCTTTATCTACTGATGGTCAAGGAATCTGATATCTTTAAAGCTAAGTTCATGTTCCTCTCCTTCACTGTTCCTTTCTCTTCCCATTCAACCCTTACTCTCAGCACACAGACACCTACAAATAATAGAAGCACCAACCCAGGGGTATAGAAATAACTGACATGGTTCCTCTGAATCCATCCAATTGCTTTGATAATTCTTTTCTTCCTTGTCTGCTGTCTCTAGTGACTGATCATGTCTTTATTTTTCTGTACCGTCCACTAGTTTGCAACATTTCGAAAAATTGAATATCTTAGGATTCTTTCAAAGCAGCATTGAAACATTTTAGGGTTGAGAAAATTAATGGATAAATATATGCGTTAGTATGATATATGTATTTAACAAGAAAAGTGCTTTGAATTACATAAAATGAATTCTAAAAAAAATCTTATTCATTTGCTAAACATTAACATGATTATTGGTTCTATGAGGGACATTTTTATTTACAAAACAAAAGAACTCAGTTCTTTGTTAAAATACACAGACACATACATGCACACATACAATTTTTATTTTTTATTTTTATTTATTTATTTTTTAATTTTAATTTTAATTAATTAATTAATTAATTTTTATTTTTTAAGTTTTTTTTTAGGATTTTATTTATGTTTTTGACAGAAAGATAGAGAGCACAAGTAGGCAGAGAGGCAGGCTGAGGGAGAGGGAGAAGCAGGCTCCCGCTGAGCAGGAAGCCTGATGTGGGATTCGATCCCAGGACCCTGGGATCATGACCTGAGCCGAAGGCAGATGCTTAACTGACTGAGCCACCCAGGCACCCCTACTCATATAATTTTTAAAAGGAATTTGAGAAACATGCAAAAGATAATTTGGTAGATTGTGGCAAAATGCCTTTGAGGTTTTTTTATTATGTACTTTATTGTATCTATACATGTTTCATTATATTTTTATGGTTAGATAATAAATGATGCTAAATAGAACCTTCACAGGCATCTTAACTGATTTTACTTTTCCATGGTTCCATGTTCAAACCCCTCCTTCTATGTATTAGAGGATTTTTTTTAAAATTTTCTGGTACCCAACATCTCAAGCTCCTTCTTTCTCAAGAGATTCCCTGATTATGAGGTTAAAAGCACTAGATACTCTAACTTCTTGGCATCAAGGGAATCAGCAGAGCACATGAACTGGGTTCTGCCAATTGCACGACTCTGTTCCAGACTTTTGAGTCTTTAGGTAGTGATTCAAAAATAATAAGATAGCTAATATTCATATACTTCTTATGTTTCAGACCATGTTTTAAATGTTTTACTAGTTTAATCTTTACAACAACTTTATGAAGTAGAGACTTATTTTCGACATTTTACAGACACAGAAATGGAAGCCCAAAGACAAAAGCCCAGTTGGTTTAGCAATGGCAATGAACTTTGAAAGTCTATTGACAAGATGGGCACTAAGATTTGAGCACTAGTTCATTTCTGCTGCCAACCATGCTAAAGTAACTATCTCTATGATCAACTCTAAAACTCGACAGAATACACAATAAAATGGTTTCCAGGCCTTGGATGACAGGAGCAAAAGAAAGTGATCCCTGAGAGAAGGGGAGGTTCAAGAAATGAAACCCAGTTACCACCTCCACACCCCAGCTTTCAGCCTGGAACAATTTCTGACCAAAGCACAAGTAGCTAGAGTCCATGCAAGGAATGAGGGTCCCACTCAGATGAGAAGTGGAGATCAGAGTCTGAGACTGTTAAAGGGACTGTTATCTGCAGGGCAAAGTACTGAAGAGACTCAATATTAAAAAGATGCCCATTCTTTCATGTCTAGAAATTCAATGCAATGCCAATCAAAACCCCACCAGGCTTTTATTTATTTATTTTTGAAATTGGTAAATTAATTCTAAATTTCATATAAAATCAAAGGACCTTTGGGGTAAATACCCAGTAGTGCAATTGCTGGATCGTATGGTAGCTCTATTTTCAACTTTTTGAGGAACCTCCACACTGTTTTCCAGAGTGGCTGCACCAGCTTGCATTCCCACCAACAGGTAGGAGGGTTCCCCTTTCTCCACATCCCCGCCAACATCTCTCATTTCCTGACTTGTTAATTTTAGCCATTCTGACTGGTGTGAGGTGATATCTCATTGAGGTTTTGATTTGGATTTCCCTGATGTCGAGCGATGTTGAGCACTTTTTCATGTGTCTGTTGGCCATTTGGATGTCTTCTTTGGAAAAATGTCTGTTCATGTCTTCTGCCCATCTCTTAATTGGACTCTCTGTTCTTTGGGTGTTGAGTTTGATAAGTTCTTTATAGATTTTGGATACTAGCCCTTTTCTGATATGTCATTTGCAAATATCTTCTCCCATTCTGTCGGTTGTCTTTTGGTTTTGTGGACTGTTTCTTTTGCTGTGCAAAAGCTTTTTATCTTGATGAAGTCCCAATAGTTCATTTTTGCCCTTGCTTCCCTTGCCTTTGGCGATGTTTCTAGGAAGAAGTTGCTGTGGCTGAGGTCGAAGAGGTTGTTGCCTGTGTTCTCCTTTAGGATTTTGATGGACTCCTGTCTCACATTGAGGTCTTTCAACCATTTGGAGTCTATTTTTGTGTGTGGTGTAAGGAAATGGTCCAGTTTCATTCTTCTGCATGTGGCTGTCCAATTTTCCCAACACCATTTGTTGAAGAGACTGTCTTTTTTCCATTACCCAAAGATACAAAAGTAGGGATCCGAAAGGGTACATGCACCCCGATGTTTATAGCAGCAATGTCCACAATAGTCAAACTGTGGAAAGAGCCAAGATGTCCATCGACAGATGAATGGATAAAGAAGATGTGGTATAGATACACAATGGAATATTATGCAGCCATCAAAAGGAATGAGATCTTGTCATTTGCAATGACATGGATGGAACTGGAGGGTGTTATGCTGAGTGAAATAAGTCAATCAGAGAAAGACATGTATCATATTACCTCACTGATATGAGGAATTCTTAATCTCAGGAAAGAAACTGAGGGTTGCTGGAGTGGGGGGTGGGGTGGGAGGGATGGGGTGGCTGGGTGATAGACACTGGGGAGGGTATGTGCTCTGGTGAGCGCTGTGAATTGTGCAAGATTGTTGAATCACAGATCTGTACCTCTTAAACAAATAATGCAATATATGTTAAGAAAAAAAGAAGAAGAAGATAGCAGGAGGGGAAGAATGGAGGGGGGAAATCGGAGGGGGAGATGAACCACGAGAAATGATGGACTCTGAAAAACAAACTGAGGGTTCTAGAGGGGAGGGGGGTGGGAGGATGGGTTAGCCTGGTGATGGGTATTAAAGAGGGCACGTTCTGCATGGAGCACTGGGTGTTATGCACAAACAATGAATCATGGAACACTACATCAAAAACTAATGATGTAATGTATGGTGATTAACATAACAATAAAAAATTTAAAAAAATCAAAGGACCTAGTAACCCAAATTTTCTATTAAAAAAAGGGGGGCGGAGAAGAAGAACAACAATAAAGTTAGAAGATTTAACCTACCTGATTTCAGGACTTTTTAGACAGCTATAGGGAACAAGAGAGTTTGGTGTTGGCATAGGGATCTCTGAAATACACCACAGAGTCCAATGTGGGCCCACACACCTGAGCAATTGATTTTTTAAAATAAAATTATCAAAGTAATTTAGTAAGAACAAAAAATAGGCTATTTTCAACAATACTGGAAAACATAACATCCAAATGGGAAACAAAACATAAACACAAAATCAAACCCTGACTCTATCTCACAGCAACACAAAAATCAGTTCAAAATGGATCATAGACCTAAATGTAAATCCTAAACAACAAAGTTAAAAAGGAAACATAGGAAAAAAATGTCATAACCTTGACATAGGCAACAATTTCTTGGAGAATACACAAAAAACACTAAACATTTTTTTAATGATAAAATGGACTTCAAATTAATTCTACTCTTTAAAAATCACCTTTATAAAGAAAATAAAAATTCTAGCCAGTCTAGGAGAATTATCTGCAATCATATATCTGAAAAAGTGCTAGTATCCAGAATACTAAGAAAACTCTTACAACTCAATCATGAAACAAACCAACCCAAATATAAGATAGTCAAGAGACTTAAACAGACACACCAAAAAAGATGGACAAAGGCCAATAAACATGAGCACATGAAACAAACATGTGAAAATATGCTCCATCTCATTAGTTACCAGTGAAATACAAACTAAAACCCTAATAATATACTACTTAGCACTCACTAGGATGGATAAAATTAAAAAGAGTGATGATATGAAATGTTGGTGAAAGCCAGACCTGGAACATTGCCAGCAGAATGGTTAAATGATACAATGGCCTCTGAGAACTCTTTGTCAGTCTCATGTAAAGCATACACCTACAATATGATGTAGCAATTCCACTTACGTATTTGTCCAAAAGAAATGAAAACATGTATCTATACAAAGGCTTTTATAAGAATGTTGATAGCAGCATCATTCATAATATTTCAAAGGTAGAACCAACCCAAATGCCCATCAACTGAAGAATGTGTGAGCTAATTGTGATATATTTATTTATTTTATTTTTTAAATGAGATTAACTTTTATTTATTATTATTATTTATAATGAATTACTACTGCATACTAAAATGAAACAACTAACTGACAAGAACTACCATAACAATATGGACAAATCCCAAAACATTATGCTAAGTGAAAATAGCCACATGCATAAGATGACATAGTGTATTGCTTCCATTTATGTAACCTTCTAGAACAGGCAGAGTTAATCAAAAGTGATAAAAAATAGATCAGCTTTTGCTTGGGATGTGAGAATGGAAATTGACTATGAAGGGGCATAAAAATGTTCTGTCTTGATCAGGATGGTAATTACAGAGGTGTACACAGATATCAAAACTTAATTAACTATACATCAAAATTGTGTACATTAATTCTATGTAAAATAGATGTTAATAAAGCACATTTAAAAAAAAAATCCCAGCACTAGCCCTGGAATCTTGAGTCTACCGGCAAGAGCATCAACTGTCCTAGAAAGCCATCTTAACCACCGTGTTCTCATGATTTGACCTTGGCTGAGTTTGCTACTCCTTTGGCTCTTCTCTGGTTATAGAGCCTGAATTTCCAGATTCCACCTTGATTCTGTGAACTCTCCAATATTCTTCTACTTTCTTATTTTCTGCTTAATTTAATCAGAGTCAGTTTCTATTGCTTGCCCACTAACAGAGCTACCTCTAGATATATAAGAACAGTGTGAGCAGGATCTAAATAACTCCCTGGAAATTTAGAGTCTGCTCTTTATAATCCTAGATCTTGTAGTAACATGTTATTTGATTTTTAGCAAGCCTTATCCTCCTACCATGTGACTCAGTCTCCTAATTTGGTATTTTTACCTAACTTACTATTTAAGTCTTCATTAGTACTATGTTCTCTGCCATGTTGGTTGGTTGAGAGTTTTGTTCCTTATATAAGGCCCAACTACATTTATAAGTGGTGTGTGAAAAAATAAGTTGGTTATTTAGAGCATTTTGCATCCTACTTTATCTTGTATAATTTTTTCAGGATATGAAAATGTATATACACATATATATTTACATATAAATATAAGTATACTTACATATATATATATATATATAACTTACATTTAGTTCCCAAATAACCTTGTTTTGTTCAACATAAACATTACAGGAAGTCACAACTTAGGCTTTGAAAATGTAATGAAATTACTGATTTAAAAAGTAAAATTATGTCAGGAATATTACTAGGAATTCTCTAATTTCAAATTAAGCTGAAGTATAATAAACAACAGAGTTCTTTATTAACAGTTTTTTTATTTCTTTGGAGATAAATTTCTGACCTACTAAATGTTTGTTTTTAAATGCTCATTGAAAAATATATGGCTTGTATAATTTTATACAATATAGTGGAACTTTAAGATTATGTTGCATCATGAGCTTATTATTTCTATATTTTATTTGATTATACATTATAAAATGTATTCCTTTAATTTAAACAGAGTCCATAAATGTGGAAAATTGTATTGATTTTACTTTCTTATTTAGTTGTCTGGATAAATTTTGTAATAAAACCAAACAAATTATGTATTTAAAATAAAAGCATTTCTATAATTCTTGACTGCTATATACTTATAGTCATCATGTGGCTCCTAAAAATTTGACAATCTGTCAAAAAATAGATAAAACTAGTCATTAGAACATTCCCTTTCCTTTAAAACTTAGATTACAACAATTTCAGTGCCATGAAAATAAGTCATTCAGTCCCAGAGAACAATATACATGTGCAATTTCAAATAATAGTCCACAGTGTTGTGGTTTAGTCTAATAAGTGTGATAAGTTGTATACAACAATAACTGATTCAAAAGTATAGTTTTAAGTGATTATAGAGATTGCAAGGCATCATGAAAATGATTAAATAGAGAATGGATAAGAACATAAAAAGATGCTCAACATCACTAACCATTAGGGAAATGCAAATCAAAAGCACAAGGAGATACCACCTCATGCCAATTAGGATGATTACTATAAAAAACAAACAAACAAACAGAAAATAAGTGTTTGTGAAAATGTGAAGACATTGGAACACTGGCACACTGTTAGCTGAAATGTAAGATGGTGTAGCTGCTGTGGAAAACAGTATGGCAATTCCTCAAAACATTAAAATTAGAGTTACCATATGATCCAGCAATTCCATTTTTGGGTACACACCCAAAAGAACTGAAAGCAGGTATTGAAGAAATACTTTACACTCATATTCATAGCAGCATTATTCTCAACAGCCAAAAATTGTAAGCAATCCCAGGGTCCACTAACAGGTGAATGATAAACAAAATGTGGTACAATCAATGGAAAATTATTCAGCCTTAAAAAGATAGAAAATTCTAACACATGCTGCAATATGGATAAACCTTGAGGATATTATGTTAAGAGAAAGAAACCAGCCACAAAAAGACAAATACTGTATGATTCCACTTATATGAGGTACCTAGAATAATCAAATTCATAGAGACAGAAACTATAAGGGTTGTTAGGGGCTAAGAGGAGATGAGGGGTGGACAGTTGTTGCTTTATGGGTATAGAGTTTCAGTTTTGCAAGATGAAAAGAGTTTTGGAGATTGTGCTACAATGTGAATGCACTTAATATTAATTAACTGTACACTTAAAAATGGTTATGAGAATAAATTTTATGTCATGTGTACTTAACCACAATTTTTTTTTAAAAATCTTGAATTCTGAAACAATTTGTTCCCAAGGATTTTGGAAAAGAGACTGTGGTCTGTAATGATGAGCCATCAATTCTAAGCCAAGTGGGGAAGTGAGGATGTGAGGGGAACAATGAGCCATAAAAGAGGCACATGGATTTGACGTTCTGATGGGGTGGGCTTGAAGCATTGATGGAGTAACTTGGGAAGATACCAGGTGGTCGTCAGATGCTTAGAATTCTTGAAGTTTTAATTGGGAAAAGTTATAGTCTAGATTATGGTCATGGGAGTGTAGAGGAGGGTGCACTTATTGGAGCAAAAAAATCTAAATAATAGAACTGAGAAGCTAAGATTAATGGATCCTGAAATCCCCAAGACTGATGGCAGGGGCTGGAGAAAAAGACCAACAACTACTTCTCTGTCCTCATCTCCTACTACTCTCCCAGTGAGAATATGGCAATAAGAGGGGAGAAGGATAACAACCACCCCAATAAGGACCAATATAACTCGGTTGTGGAAAAAATGCCTAAGAGTGTTTCAGGGGAAGAAGTTCTCAGGAGACAAGGAGATTTCAGTAAAATGAAAGGTAAAGGTAACATATGGAAAAGTATGACCCCAAGATAGGTGATTAGAAAGAAAATAAGAGTCCAGGGAATGAAGAATCTAACTGTTTTTAACCAAGTCTTGAATAGATGGTAGTAGCATATTTAATTAAATCTGTAAACATTTACTGTATCTACCACATACAAAGCATTGCGCTAAAAAAGATGAAAAACATACTTTCTTACTCTGTAGAAGTTTACAAGTTTAAGCATTATCGAAGAGTGGTTTCACAAAGCTAACCAACCAAACAAAAATTAGAACCTTTTGGAAATTCCAAATTCCAATGTATTTGGTACTGAGTAGGTATTGCATTGAATGAGTGTATTGAGAGTTTATCATAAAAAGGTCTTTTTAATTAAAAAAAGAGAAAATAGAAAGTTTTGGAATTGAGACAGCTGCTAGAGATGTAGAAGAACATGGGAAATAGATATCTTAAGTGTATCAGGTTTACATATGAAGTGAGAAGCATAAAATGCAGTTTTGTTGAGTTGTATATCCATCCATGCTATATCAAACCAAAGGTCATTTGATTACACACGGGGTCTAACATAGTATTTAAGACTTCACTAAAAATCTTATCTTTTTAAATATGAAGAAAGAACAACAGACACAATGAATGGTCTATTCAATTCATTCCTTTTACCTTCATTTTAGATAATGTACATATTGCTTTAAAAATATTGCTCCTTGGGGTGCTTGGGTGGCTCAGTCGTTGGGCGTCTGCCTTCAGTTCTGGTCGTGATCCCCGGGTCCTGGGATCGAGCCCCGCATCGGGCTCCCTGCTCCGCGGGAAGCCTGCTTCTCCCTCTCCCACTCCCCCTGCTTGTGTTCCCTCTCTCGCTGTCTCTCTCTCTCTCTCAAATAAATAAAATCTTAACAAAAATTTTGTTCCTATCTTTTTTATTATTTTAAATATTTTATTTATTTGTGTTTGTGAGAGAGAGAGAAAATGCGAATGTGCACACGAGGGGGTGGGGAGGGACAGAGGGAGAAGCAGACTCCCCGCTGAGCAGGGTGCCAGATGCAGGACTCCATCCCAAGACCCTGGGATCATGACCTGAGCTGAAGGCAGATGCTTAACCAACTGAGCCACCCAGGGGCCCATAAAAATATTGCTCATTTTCAATGTTTGCTTTAATAAATAAGATATTTAATGGTGTGACTTGAAATTGATAATATTTTGTTCACAAAAATTAATCGTCTCTAACAGATTCTCACTATCTGCCATGTTAATCGGATCAGTCATTAGACCTTTGTGGACATTAATTTTATCCAATGTTTAATTGTTATTAACACAATATTAATACAATTATTCACTTATTCACATATTTTATTTGTAATCTAATTAACCATTTTGTTCTTTCAATATTGTATTTGGTGAGTGACATTAAGTCAATGACTAAAACAGTTTTGGAAGAAATCATCAAATATTGCTGAAGTAGCCTGATTGAATGCAGAATGAGAAGAATAAGGGTTATAAAATTGTTATTAAATGCCTTATTAGGATCAAAATTGTGACTGATGTTAAAAACTTGCATGTTGGTAGAAATTGTTAGATTAATTTCAAAAGATTAAGTATACCCTGTATATTTGGAACCATTATTGACCTTTTGTCTGTCACTGCCAACATTTCTATATCGGCATGGGTTTCTCCTGATCAATGAGTGCTTAAATGTACCTTGGCTTGCATGAGCAAGCGAAATCCTTGCCAAGCTAACTTAGAGAAATGTTTCTAAATATTTTATAAATGAAAGAAATAAAAGGTGGTCCATGGGGTCCTAATGATCTCAGTCCAACCTCTTTCCCAATAAAAATGGTCAGGGCAGTGTGGGCAGGGGACTCCCTAGGTTTTAGAATGTGCATAGTAAATCTGGAGTGGTCTATCTCTTTGTGTTACGAAGTGACATTCTGTGGAGTGCCTGGGTGGCTCAGTTGGTTAAGTATCTGACTCTTGATTTCGGCTCAAGTCATGATCTTCCAGTTGTGGGACCAAGCCCTGTGTCGGGCTCTGTGCTCAGTGTGGAGTCTGCTTCAGAATCTCTCTCCCTCTCATTCACTCTCTCTCTCTCTCTCTTTCAAATAAACAAATAAAATCTTTTTTTTTTAAAGTGACATTTTGTATTAAGGGTTGAGTTTACTGAGTCTCTCAGTGGGTTTAGAGCAGCCCATCTAGAATAATCAGTATCCTTATACTGTTATTTTGTAAAGTTGATCTTTGGACCCCAATAATTTCATTGCATCTGAACATGCCAGTCTGTTCTTCAGAGTAGTAAATCAATCTAGAAGGTCAGTCTGTCTGGGTTGTCATTATGTTTCAGGCAATGAGGATGCTCATTACACTTTGGTATTTTCCACCTATCTTCTTCTTTCTGGAATACATCCAAATGAAGACCACCATCTAGGTGAAGTGAGAGTGAGGACTTTCTTTGTTTCCACTGTCTCAGAAATGCTTTCTGGCTAGTGGATGCTTTAAAGGAACCTTTGCTTTGTTATTTCCCCTTGTCTGCTGCTCTGCCCCAGCTCCATAAATGACACTCCATTGACCCAGAAGATGGTGGAAGGCACCACAGGACACATCACCACATCGAGGCTCCAAGGACACCAGATATTTGTGGAACAATAGGCTTATGAAAGAGAAACACCACCATAAACAATGAGAACAACTGGTCCCAGGCACAACAAAAATGATACTGCAAAAAATAAGGGAAGAACTTTAAACAATTCTAATTTCTTAGGGAATTTGAGAACACATATAATCATAAAATAAAAAGAGTTGCTATGAGAAGAGAACATCAGAGAATTAGAAATAGATCTTAGAAATTAAAACTCAGGTTGTCTGGTAATTATCCTCTGAGCTCAAGATCATATTAATCAGATGGAAAAAAAAAAGTATAGGAAATTTTCTGGAATATAGAATAAAAAGGCAAAGAAAGAGCATGAGAGAAAAAGCAAAAGAAATAAAGGCTGGATTCAAATGGTCCAGTAAACACCTACTGGAAGTTTTTGAAGGAAAGGACTGTGACCATTGAAAAGTCTCTCTTGTCCAATAGTTAAAACAAAAATCCTGGGATTACATCTTATCGGACTAACTTGAATTGTAAGCCAGTCTTGGAAGCAATTACTATATTGGGGATATGGAGAAAAAATAGAAGCCATGTATTTAGTTTCAAATGTTAAGACTGGCTTTAAAAAAAGATTTAATACTTACAGATCTGAAAGCAAATATTCCCAATTTTGCCTACATGAAGGCACAGATAACAGAAGATGAGAGAGAGAATTGAGGAAGAGGTGTAGCAAGACATAGGGGCCTTAACAAATTGGGGCATCAAGAGAAGTTTAAAATCACTGGGGGAAAAAACCAAAACATTTGTGTACATTATTTAAAAGTCCAATGATATCAGTGGAAGAGCTAAAATAATAGCTTTCCTTAATTTATTAAAGGAGGGAAAGAGGAAATCATATTAAAATAGTAAGCAGAACACTTCCTCTCGTACAGAATGGAGTTAAGAGGTAATATCTAAAATTGATAAATTGTAAAGAAGCATGGTATTTAGAATTATGGTAGTAACCACCAGCAGAATTTTTAAAAAGAAATGGTTCAAAGCTTTATCTAGAGAGTTAGACTGGGTTTAGAAGGGAGTCTTCTGGCCTTCATTTGATACCCTTCTCTATTTTTTTAAAATAATGTTCATGTATTATTTTATGATACAAATTTTTACGTAACACATGGAAATAAATACCTAATTAAAAAGCTACAAATTTATAAAACTTAATTAATTTGGATTTGTTTATAATTATATCTATGTATTAATACATGTATATATGTACAATATTTATTGAGCTTGAAGAACATGCACATTTTTGCACTTGTGAGAACGCTTACGAGTTGAAAAACCTGTCTCTATCTCAGTGGTTGACAAAATTTTTCTTTAAAGGACCGGGTTATAAATATTCTAGGCTTTGTGGGTCAACAGGAAAAAAAAATCAAGGATACCATGTAGGTACAATATATAATAACAGAGAAAACAAATTTCCACAAATTTTTATTGTTGAAATTCAGAATATAATAAAAATTGAGTACACATTTTTGTGATATAAATCTACTAATTAAAAAAAAAAACTACTAATGAGAAGAATGGCATTTTTCTGGAGGAGGGGATAACATTTTGCATAGTTGAGTTTCAAAGTTAGTACTCCTTATCATCAAATCAATTGCAAACATTCATTATGTGAAGGCAGGTTCATTCATGGGCCATTTAAACAACAACAACAACAACAACAACAAAAACCCCAAAACCAGAACAGGAGGTGGACAGGGTCAGGACTGCGAGTTGTAGTTTTTTGACCCCTGCTGTCCCATTTAGCTACAATCCAGACTTAGATTTCTCAACTATCTACAGTAAAGAATCAGGTAGTTTTATTGTTGTTTTTGTTTTTGTTTTGTTTTGTTTTCCAGTTTGCTGCAGACTCAATACTTTGTTAAATAAAATAAAAACTGAATTACTAGAAAATTGAAATTTAAAAAAATATATAAAACATACTCCTAATTTCTTTATTATTAGAATCAATAAACCTAAAATTATCCTGTTAAATTGCTACAAAATTTTCTCAGCACGACTTTTAGTTTTTATGTTTATCTAGTGGCAAAACATCCTAAAGAGTTTTCAGGCTGGTACTAAGTAGTTTATGCACGATTCTGGATTTTTTAAAAAAATATGTTCCAAACGGATTGTCATATAATTACTAACAGACAGGGCGCTGGCAACATGTGGAATACGCTCTTCTGTGTCACGAGTGCTTTCTCGCTCCTCCAATTGGACCACAAATGTGTTTGTTTCCTTTGCAGGCCTAACTGGCAAGACTTTTACAGATTTTCTAGAGGGAGTGAGAAAAAAGTAGGTAAATCAACCAATGGTTCTGTTCAGGGCTCTTTGGTGCTTCCTTTGTGAATTTTTCATGTGGTGGACACCCTGAGAATAAAGCAGTAAGAACCAGACTGAGTCTATCAACTCTTTCCATGGAGCCCAACCACCATTTCCTGAATTCATTATTCAATATTTTGTAGTAATTGTCTTGTAGTATTTTGTTGCTGTAAATGCATTTTTTACTGATGACATATATCTACTAAGTGTCCTCAGTTCCATTTTTATTACATTTCTCCATTTTGAATTTAACCAATTCAGAGTCCAATCGGATAGATATATTATGCTTCAACACTCTACCTAAATGACTCAATTACTGTATTCAGAAATTTCCACAAATGCTGCAGGTACTCACAGAATATTATTTAAGTCCATCTTCTCCAGCCACGTTCATCTGACTGCAAGTTTAAAATGTGAGAGCTAAAATTTTCAGTTGGCTGTGATCTTATTCCCAAATGCATTATGTTCATTTCATTGAGAAGCATCTATTACATTTTTAAACACAATTTCCATCATGTTCTTTCTTTACAAGAATAAAGCCATTTAAAGATACATCAGACTCTTAATTACCTTAAGAAAGGAAGAAAAAACATGTTTCCTTTCTTTTTCTCTGCCAGACTGCAAGAGGACTACATTCTTGAGCTGGAAATCAAAGATTTACAACTATTTAAGGCTATAGTTTTTAATGAGATGCACATTCTGTTTCTGACATAAGCCTCTCCTTGGGGTTCTGGAAGCAACAGGAGAAACATTCTGTCTGCAAGATCTCACCTGATAAGTTCTTGTGGAGTGTTTTTCATTTTAGGAATTCTTTACCTTTGTTATTATTTTCCTCATTAAACACATCTCACATGCATATGTGTTTTGTACAATACATAGAAATGAAATAACTAAAGCCTGTTCATGGCAACTGTTTACCTAAATATCTGGAATGTTTTCTCCAAATTACCCTGTAAACTTCTACTTTTGAAATAAATTATGTTTATAAAATAGTATTCTTGGTCATAACTTTAAAGATCCTAATTTCTCTCATACATACGTTTACTAATGACCTGACAAAAAAATGAAACACTTCCTATGCCATTTACCCTGGTGGCATTAGATCTAGTTTGTGTAAAATCATCTTATTTGGATACAGAGCTGGAGCTCAATTGTATTTGCGTGTTTTCATGTTACTGTTGGAAAAACAAAAAATATTCTTTTTAAGATCAAAGAAAAGTACAACCCCAGGGTAAATAGTCATGATTTGAAAACAGTTGTAGGAATGTGAATTCTGATCTTAAAAGACCAGTGAAGGAAACACTGTGTACTGGATTCTGCCACAAACAAGTTAATACATATATATTTTTTATGTGTATGAATGAGTGTATTTTTTATGTGAGATGCCAAATATAATCATATTAGCCCAATGAATGAATATGAGGTTGAGTCAAAAATACAGCATCTTGCTTTGGTTAACTGTCTCATAATGCTGTTTTCAATCTTCCTCTCAGGGAGAAATGTATCTGATGTCAGAAAAGTTGATGTTTCTACAACTAATGTAATTTTAAACTATGTAACCTAACATAGAGCAACCTTGATGTTTTAAGATATTTTTCTTATAGAATATCAGGACTTGCAAATACATTTCTAAACCTACTTTATAATGCCTTGAGTCCTTATCAACACTGACACTAAGTTACCCCAGGTACCAAATTATAAATAAAGAGATAAGAATAATCTCATATTCCCTGCAATAAAAAAGATGTTATGTGGTTTATGCTTCATAGAATTTTCAAAAATAGAAAATTTTGGCTTCACAGCCTTCATTTTAAGCATCTTCCAAATATGTGTCATTTCTACAATCAGAGAGATGGTGGCTGGCCAGCAATCTGAGGCTGCTGATAGAGATGTTCAGGGATGAGTCCAATAGACCAGTTTAGGTCAGGGACCTTGTTGGTTCTAGTGCATCCCACAGTGAATGGAGAAGATTGAATAGTCAGAGCTTCAAGCAGTGGTCACTGGCACAGAAAACTTGTACACATTCTACAATAATGATGTGATAATATCACCTAAAATGTTTATTTTTAAATATTTAATTGTAATAATAACTAATGTGGGTTGATTGCTTACTATGTGCCACTGTTCTAAACATATTTACAGATATTAATTCATTTGATTTTCATAGCGCCTTTATAATATAAGTATATTGTTATTCCATAGTAAGATGGGTAATGCTAGCACAGAGAAATTAGTAGCTAGCTCAAAATCACATAACATGTAACCAGGATTCTAATCCTGGCAGTTAGTCCAGAGCCAAGGCTCCTAACCACCAGGTGTTATGACAAATATGTCATGAAAGGATTAGTCCTTGTCTAAAACTACAGGAAGTAATCTTCCCATCATCATCACTACCATCATTTAAATTCTAGGTAGCTGGGACGCCTGGGTGGCTCAGTCGGTTAAGCGTCTGCCTTCAGCTCAGGTCATGATCCCAGAGTCCTGGGATCGAGTCCCGCATCGGGCTCCCCACTCCGCGGGGAGCCTGCTTCTCCCTCTGCCTCTGCCTCTCTCTCTCTCTATCTTTCATGAATAAATAAATAAAATCTTTAAAAAAAAATAAATTCTAGGTAGCTTTGGATTCAAATTATAGTTCTGCTACTTATGAGCTCAGTCACCATTATCAAATTTCTTCACCTCATTGAGCCTTACAGTATTTTAATCTGTCAAATGGTACAATACTTATTGTGCAAGGTTATTATGAGATGGTTAACGTATGTTCATTACAAATATAAGCCACAAACATAGTTTCCCGGCACATAGAAAGTACCCTACAAAGGGTATCTATATTACACGTATGGGAATGAGAACAATAAATGCATGCTAATGTACACTAAATTAAATGTTTGTCACGTGATTAAGTAGATACACTCTGACCACAAA
Source organism: Mirounga leonina (assembly GCF_011800145.1). Classification (NCBI taxonomy): domain Eukaryota; kingdom Metazoa; phylum Chordata; class Mammalia; order Carnivora; family Phocidae; genus Mirounga; species Mirounga leonina. The sequence continues at coordinate 23,308,295 of NW_023270320.1, read as the reverse complement.
TAAATAATGTAAATTCCTAAGTAGCAAATATCTCAATGAAATATTCTAAATAACCTGTTAGGTCATTTTTTTTTTTTTTTTTAAAGCCCTTTAGGTGAAGGGTTTTGCTGTTGTAGGGCACATAGGACTAAGTGAGCAGTGACTGATGTCCTGAGAGAGGCCTAGGTTCAAACTTCACATCCTCAGTATGAAAACAGGAAGTCCAAGAAAGATGTTCTATATGTGCTTGGTGCTGATGTTGATCCTGAGTTGTGGTGATCATTCCTCTACATTGAAGAGTTTGGCTGAAAATATCAATATGCAAGGAGCATATGTGGGCAGAAACTCAAAATGATGCTTATCTGATGCAAATACCCTGTGTGAGATGGAGACTTTGATGCTAGAATTGCAAAACTCTAAATCAGGCCATTTTACCATAAGGCGATGGTTCCTAATCTGCCGGTCCCCAACAACCCCTGAGACATCCTTCATTTGACAACTGCACCAGGTACTATTTTCAAAGGAATCACAAGCTGCTATTCTGAATAATAGACAGCAAAGTGACTTAAAGAGATAGCTGAGGTCATAATAGCTTATGCATGTGTGTGTGTGTGTGTGCATGTAATGTGTACAGAAGTTCTTATTTCTCTGCGATAAATGCCCAAGAATGTGATTGCTGGATCAAATGGTAAGTGTATTTTGTAACGATTTAATTTTTAGTAGACTTTTTTTGGGAGCAGTTTTAGATTCACAGCAAGTACAGAGAGTTCCCCTATCCCCTTTACTTCCACACATGTTCAACTCCCCTCACTATCAACATCCTGCACCAGAGTTACAATCAATGAGTAGACATTGATATACCATTATCACCTAAAGTCTATAATTTACATTGGGGTTCATTCTTGGTTGAGTATATTCTTTGGGTTTTGATTTATGTATAATGACACGTACCCACCATTTGTAGTATCATACAGAGTAGTTTCACTGCCCTAAAAATCCTCTGTGCTGTGTCTATTCATCCCTCTCTCCCTCTGCACACCTGACAACCATTGACCTTTTCACCGTTTCCATAGTTTTGCCTTTTCCAGAATGTCATATAGCTGGAATCATACAGTATGTAACCTTTACAGATTGCCTTCTTTTACTTAGGAATATGCATTTAAGTTTCCTGGCTTGATAGTTCATTTCTTTTTATTGCTGAATAATATTCCATTGTCTGGATGCACCACAGTTTATGTTTCGATCCACCTGAAGCAATCAAGATGCCTTTGAAGTTTTGGCAATTATGAATTAAGCTACTATAAACATTAGTGTGCAGGTCTTTGTATGGAAATGTTTTCAGTTAGTTTGGGTAAATATCAAGGAGGGCAACAACTGGGTCATATGGTAAGAGTCTGTTTAATTTTGTAAGAAACTTTAATTTTCCAAGTGCTTCCAAAGTGGCTATAACCATTTTGCATTCCCACCAGCAGTGAGAAAGAGTTCCTGTTTCTCCACATTCCTGCTGGCATTTTGCTCTCCATATTAACTTTTTTATAGGTGTGTGGTTTTACCTTGTTTTATCATAGTAGCTTTTTTTATTATATATTTTCTCAATACATAGAAATAAAGTATAATAACTTAATCATGTGGGAAAACTCAAAAGTTTGATGTGAAAGAGGGGTCTTGATATTCACAAAGGTTGAGAACCAATTAATAAGAGGATCCTGATGGGAAAATTGGACATTTCAAAGTATGTGTGTAAAAATGTCCCACTTTACCTCCTGGCTACACCCTGTTCCTTTGCCTAAAATTCAAGTGCAACCCAATAAGCCAGGCTGTGCCTTCTATTTTCTCCCTGGTTCACATTCCTCATCAGCACACAATGGAAAATCAACACCACATTTCCTGAGAGTAGGTTTCTTTCTTTTTTTTTTTTTTTTTAAGATTTTATTTATTTATTTGAGAGAGAGAGAATGAGAGAGAGCACATGAGAGGGGGGAGGGTCAGAGGGAGAAGCAGACTCCCTGCTGAGCAGGGAGCCCGATGCGGGACTCGATCCCGGGACTCCAGGATCATGACCTGAGCCGAAGGCAGTTGCTTAACCAACTGAGCCACCCAGGCGCCCCTGAGAGTAGGTTTCTAAAACTGCTCCACAGGACACTAATGTACTATGAGTTGTCATTAAGGGTTCCATGGGAAGAAAGAAAGGAAAGAAAGAAAGGAAAGAAAGAAAGAAAGAAAGAAAGAAAGAAAGAAAGAAAGAAAGAA